>NC_140993.1:175656254-176075926 GCF_052327205.1 Somniosus microcephalus | reverse complement strand
ACAGGTCAGTAACATAATATTACATACGGTACACAGGCCCTCATTTAGGTAAGTGTATCAGTTTGTGTACCATATGAGTGTCTCGCCTCTGAGTCAGAAGGTCATGGGTTCAAGTTACAGTCCAGGGACTGGGGCACATAATTTAGGCTGCCACTTCAGTGCATCCCTGAGGGAATGCTGTGCTATTTTTTGGATGTGATATTAAACCAAGGCCACATCTGCCTGCCCAGGTGGATATAAAATGATCCCACAGCACCATTTGAGCAAGAGCAGGTGAGTTCTCCCAGTGTTCTGGCCAACATTTATCCCTCATCCAACACCACTAAAACCATTTTAGCTGGTTATTTATCTGTATTGTGAGATCTTACTGTGCATAAATTTGCTGCTACAGTTGCCTACACAACAACCAACAGCACTTCTGCATCTCAAAATGGGTTGTGAAGTTCTTTGGGGCGACCTGAGGATGTGAAAGGCAGTATATAAATGCAAGTTTGTTCGTTCAAAAAATAAATAATTTTTAACAGATTTTATTCTTGTGCTCCATAAGTCTCTCTTCCCTTTCAAAACTGAACACTCTTATGCTTCTGCTATTGATGTGATACCTCAATCCTATCTGTTGCATCATTATTTGTTACAATTTATGTAATATTGTTTTACACTACTATGAAATGAAGACTCAAAAGATGATTGCGTTGGGTCTGATTACCACATGGACAAATCAGCTTTGGGTGTGATTATCATCATGGATACATGTAACTGCTGTGTATTTGATGAATATTCCGTTTTGAAGACCCTCGGTGCCACCCAGTTCGCATTGAGACCTTGGAACAATGACCGATGTCCATTGAGTCTCTGTGATGAGCCTGAAATCAAGAATGATGGATCAGCAGGTAGGAAAGGCATCAAAACTAAGACTTCCCCCCTGAAGTTTATTTTTTTAAACTATGTCAGTGTTTACCTTCAACATGAGCAAATCCTTCCAATCATGTCAAATAGCCACATGGGAATATGATGTTGTGGCGATAAAGGAGACCTGGCTCAAAAAAGGGCAGGATTGAATACTAAATATTCCTGGGTATAAGGTGTTCAGGAAAGATAGGGAAGGAAAGAAAGGTGGCATGGCAGTATTAATTAAGGAGAATATTACAGTGCTGTAGAGAGAGGATGTCCTGGAGAATACAAGGACAGAATCTATTTGGTTAGAGTTAAGGAACAATAGTGGTGCTATTACACGGCTAGGTGTGTTCTGTAGGCCACCAACTAGTGACAAGTATATAGAGGAGCAAATTTGCAGGGAAATTAGAGCGGTGCAAGAACAATAGAGTAGTGATAATGGGGGACTTCAACTATCCTAATATAGACTGGGATAGTAATAGTGTAAATGGCAGAGAGGGTGAAGAATTTCTGAAGTGTGTTCAAGAGAACTTTCTTGATCAATACGTTTCCGGCCCAACGAAGAAGGAGGCATTGCTGGTTCTGGGGAATGAGGTGGGTCAAGTGTCAGTAGGGGAACATTTAGGAAACAGTGATCATAGTATCATAAGGTTTAGATAAGCTATGGAAAAGGACAGGGAGCAATCTAGAGTCAAAATACTTAATTGGAGGAAGGCCACTTTCAGTGGGTTGAGACTGAGTCTAGCCCATGTAAATTGGCTGCCTTTAAAAAGGAGATGGTTTGGGTACAGTTGAGGTACATTCCTACAAGGGAGAAAGGTAGGGCAGCCAAATTCAGAGCTCCCTGGATGACTAGATAAAGAGTAAGATAAAGCAGAAAAAAGGGGCGTATGACAGATGTCGGGTTGAGCATACAAGTGAGAACCAGGCTGAATATAGAAAGTTCAGAGGGGAAGTGAAAACGGAAATAAGAGCATCAAAGAGAGAGTATGAGAATAGAGTGGCAGCTGACAAAAAAGGGAATCCAAAGTCTTCTATAGGCATATAAATAGCAAACGGGTAGTAAGAGGGGTGGGGATGATTAGGAACCATAAAGGAGACCTACACATGGAGGCAGAGAGCATGGCTGAGGTACTAAATGCGTACTTTGCATCTGTCTTTACCAAGGAAGATGCAGCCAAAGTCATAGTGAAAGAGGAGGTAGTTGGCAGCTGTCTCTCATTCTGCCAGAACATTTCACACCTAATCTGAGCCGTCTTTTGTCTCCACTAGTCCTATCACCATCTCGTCTCGTTTTGAATACCTCTTAATGTCTCTTCACTTCTTTTGTTCTGTCCCAGCCCTGCCTTTCGATCTATTTTATTTCCTTTCCAGTTTTGAAAAAGGGTTAGACCCGAAACGTCGACTCTAATTTCTCTCCACGGATGTTGCCTGGCCTGCTGAGTTTTTCCAGCATTTTCTGTTGTTAGTTGAGATACTGGATGGGTTTAAAAATTGATAGAGGAGGTACTAGAAAGGCTGGCTGTATTTAAAGTAGATAAGTCACCAGGACCAGATGGGATGCATCGTAAAATGCTGAGGGAAGTAAAGGTGGAAATTGTGGAGGTACTGGCCCTAATTTTCCAATTCTCCTTTGATACGGGGGTGGTGCCACAAGACTGGAGAATTGCAAATGTTACACCCTTGTTCAAAAAAGATTGTAAAGATAAACCCAGCAACTACCGGCCAGTCAGTTTAACCTCTAGTGGGGAAACTTTTAAAAACTATAATCTGGGACAAAATTAACAGTCACTTGGACAAGTGTAGATTAATTAAGGAAAGCCAGCATGGATTTGTTAACGGCAAATTGTGTTTAACTAACTTGATTGAGTTTTTTGATGAAGTAACAGAAATGGTTGATAGGAGCAATGCTGTTGATGTGACGTGCATGGACTTCCAAAAGGCGTTTGATAAAGTGCCACATAATAGGCTTGCCAGCAAAGTTGAAGCCCATGGAATAACAGGGACAGTGGCAGCATGGATACAAAATTGGCTAAGTGACAGGAAACAGAGATTAGTGGAGAACAGTTGTTTTTCGGACTGGAGGAAGGTGCACAGTGGTGTTCCCCAAGGGTCAGTACTAGGACCACTGCTTTTCTTGATATATATTAATGACTTGCACTTGGGTGTACAGGGCACAATTTCAAAATTTGCAGATGACAAAACATGGAAGTCTAGTGAACAGTGAGGAGGTCAATGCTAGACTTCAAGAGGACATAGACAGGCTGGTGGAATGGGCAGACACATGGCAGATGAAATTTAATGCAGAAAAGTGCAGTGTGATGTATTTTGGTAGGAAGAACGAGGAGAGGCAATATAAACTGAAAGATACTATTCTAAAGGGGGTGCATGAGCGACCTGGGGGTGTATGTGCACAAATCGTTGAAGATAGCAGTTAAAAAAGCATACGGGATCCTGGGCTTCATAAATAGAGGCATAGAGTACAAAAGCAAGGAAATCAAGGAAATTATGATAAGCCTTTATAAAACACTGGTTCGACCTCAACTGGAGCATTGTGTCCAATTCTGGACACCGCACATTAGAAAGGATGTGAAGGCCTTAGAGTGGGTGCAGAAAAGATTTACAAGAATGGTTCCAGGGATGAGGGACTTCAATTACATGGATAGACTGGAGAAGCTAGCATTGTTCTCCAAGCAGAGAAGGTTGAGAGGTTTTTTGATAGAGGTGTTCAAAATCATGAGGGGTGTAGATAGAGAGAAACTGTTTCCATTGGCGGATTGGTCGCGAACCAGAGGATACAGATTTAAGGTGATTGGCAGAAGAACCAAAGGCGACATGAGGAAAAACTTTTTTATGTAGCAAGTAGTTAGGATCTGCAATGCACTGCCTGAGAGGGTGGTGGCGGCTGATTCAATCGTAGCTTTCAAAAGGGAATAGAAAAAAAATTTGCAGGGCTACGGGGAAAGGGCGGGAGCGTGCAGAGAGCCAGCATGGGCTTGATGGGCCGAATGGTGGCCTCCTGTGCTGTAACCATTCTATGATTCTAATACTGCACTTTATTGGAGCATTATACAAGGCAGGAGCTGCTCATATCAATTGCTGCCCAGAGGATATCATGTTGCAGTTTTTTTTTTTTAAAGAGGTGTGCTTGATGCATGGTTTTTGCACATGAATAAGCTCCATTTGCTGTGATATGTAATGGATGACTTGAAGAATGAAGTTCTTAGAAAGCAGGTCATATAATATTCCAAACTGCAATTTGCACTTTTCACTGTTCAACAAAAGCAGTATTTATTTCATGTATTTGCATTTGGTATTGTAAGAGCTCCTCAACCTTGAAGGTATTTTGTTTTATTCTTAGGAACACCTTGATGTTGCCTTAAATGTTGTTTGCTGCAATAAGTGAGTAAGAGTGAATTATATTAATGGACCATTGGGATCTCATTAATGGACAAACTCGAGTTTGGAATCCATTTGTATCTAGTCCCAAATGGTCACATTTTTTTCAGAAAATAAAATGTGTGCAAAAAAAAAAGTCAAGTCCTCTAACCTTCTGGTAGATTGTTATATTCTGCCAACTAAAGTTTTTGTCTGATGTCGCTCGGTGAAAATCTACTTTAATTTAGAATCTAACATTTATGTTCCAAACCGCATCCCAATATTCCCAATATAAATAACACCCATAAGTGGTTCACGGGGAAAGA
This sequence comes from Somniosus microcephalus, assembly GCF_052327205.1. Classification (NCBI taxonomy): domain Eukaryota; kingdom Metazoa; phylum Chordata; class Chondrichthyes; order Squaliformes; family Somniosidae; genus Somniosus; species Somniosus microcephalus. Next base: position 176,071,328 of record NC_140993.1, on the reverse strand, counting down.
ACCAAGCAACCGTTGCTTTTTTAAAAGTGTCCTCCCGCCCGTCTGGGTACGCCACGTAGGCGTACTGGGGGTTGGCGTGCAGGAGGTTCACCCTCTCGACTAGGGGGTCCGTTTTATGGGCCCTCACGTGTTTCCGCAGCCAGACCGGCCCCGGGGCGGTCAGCCAGGTTGGTAGAGTGGTTCCCGTAGTCGACTTCCTGGGGAAAACGAACATTCGTTCATGGGGGGTGGTGTTAGTGGCCGTGCAAAGTAATGACCGGATGGAGTGCAGCGCTGTCGGGAGGACTTCTTGCCAGCGGGAGGTTGGGAGGCCCTTAGACTTTAAGGCTAAGAGGACGGCCTTCCATACCGTCGCGTTCTCTCTTTCCACCTGACCGTTACCTCTGGGGTTGTAGCTGGTGGTCCTGCTTGCTGCAATACCTCTCTCTAGGAGGAATTGCCGGAGTTCCTCGCTCATGAAGGAGGAGCCCCGGTCGCTGTGTATATAGTTCGGGAACCCGAACAAGGCGAAGAGGGCATTCAGGCACTTAATGACCGTGCTACTGGTCATGTCGGGGCAGGGGAAGGCAAAGGGGAAACGGGAGTACTCATCAACGATGTTGAGGAAGTACACATTACGGTCAGAGGACGGGAGGGGCCCCTTAAAGTCGATGCTCAGGCGCTCGAAGGGGCGGGTGGCCTTGATCAGGCTTGCTCGGTCCGGCCTATAGAAGTGCGGTTTGCACTCCGCACAGGTCTGGCAGTTCCTGGTCATGGTCCTGACCTCCTCGATGGAGTAGGTCAGGTTGCGGGCCTTAATGAAATGGTAGAGTCTGGTGACTCCGGGGTGGCAGAGCTGGTCGTGGAGGGTCTGAAGCCTATCGATATGCGCGCTGGCGCATGTCATTCGTGAAAGGGCATCAGGGGATTCGTTCAGCTTGCCTGGCCGGTACAAGATCTCATAATCGTAGGTGGAGAGCTCGATTCTCCATCTCAAAATCTTGTCATTCTTGATTTTGCCCTTCAGCTTGTTATTAAACATGAAAGCCACCGAACGCTGGTCGGTGAGGAGGGTAAATCGTTTGCCTGCCAGGTAGTGCCTCCAGCGCCGTACTGCCTCCACGATCGCCTGGGCCTCTTTCTCGACTGACGAATGTCGGATCTCGGGGCCCTGTAGGGTCCTTGAGAAGAAGGCCACTGGCCTCCCCTCCTGGTTTAGGGTGGCGGCTAAGGCGAAGTCGGATGCGTCGCTCTCCACCTGGAAGGGGATGGACTCGTCCACTGCGTGCATCGTGGCCTTGGCTATGTCTCCCTTAATGAGGGAGAAGGCCGCGCACGCCTCCTCCGTGAGGGGGAAGGAAGTGGCTTTCAGGAGGGGTCTGGCTTTGTCCGCGTAATTGGGTACCCATTGGGCATAGTAGGCGAAAAGCCCCAGGGTTCTCCTAAGTGCTTTAGGGCAGTGGGGGAGGGGTAGCTCCATGAGGGGGCGCATTCTTTCTGGGTCGGGGCCGATGATTCCGTTCTCCACTACGCAGCCGAGGATGGCAAGGCGCGTGGTGTTAAACACGCATTTCTCCTTATTGTAGGTGAGGTTCAGCCGTTGGGCCGTACGGAGGAATTTCTCCAGATTCGCGTCATGTTCCTGCCGGTCGCGGCCGCAGATAGTGACGTTATCTAGGTAGGGGAATGTAGCCTGCAGTTCGTTCTGGTCAACCATCTGGTCCATCTCCCTTTGGAAGACCGAGACCCCATTAGTGACACCGAAGGGGACCCTAAGGAAGTGGTATAGGCGCCCATTCGCCTCGAAGGCGGTATACTGGCGGTCCTCAGGGTGGATAGGGAGTTGGTGGTAGGCCGACTTCAGGTCGATGGTCGAGAATACTTTATACTGTGCAATCTGATTGACCATGTCAGATATGCGGGGGAGGGGGTATGCGTCCAGCTGGGTATATCTGTTTATGGTCTGGCTGTAGTCGATGACCAGGCGGTTTTTATCGCCGGTCTTTACGACTACGACCTGGGCACGCCAGGGGCTGCTGCTCCCCTCGATAATGCCCTCTTTCAGGAGGCGCCGCACCTCCGAGCTAATGAAGGCTCTGTCCCCGGCGCTATACCGCCTGCTCTTGGTAGCGACGGGTTTGCAGTCAGGGGTAAGGTTAGCAAACAGAGAGGGTGGCGGGACCTTGAGGGTGGAGAGGCTGCAGGTGTTACGCGGTGGGCGGTTTAACGTTTGCTGGTTGTTGACTGTGAGTGGGGGGAGGGGTCCACCGTATGCTAGGGTTACGCTTTGGAGGTGGGATTGGAAGTCCAGCCCTAGTAGGACGGCAGCGCAGAGATGGGGGAGGACGAGGAGTTTAAAGTTTTTATACTCCGTGCCCTTAACCGACAGGGTCACGACACAGTCGCCGCTGATGTCCGTGGCGTGGGACCTCGATGCCATCGAGATTCGGCTGCGCGTTGGTAGGACAGAGGGGGAGTAGTGGCTCACCGTGTCTGGGTGGATGAAGCTCTCCGTGCTTCCGCTGTCGAACAGGCAGGTCGTGGCGTGGCCGTTCACTTTGATGTCCATCATTGACTTGGACAGATGGTGCGGGCGGGCTTGGTCCAGGGTGACGGAAGCTAGTGTGTAGCTGAGCGAGTCGTCATCTGCGGGCGAGGCAGTCGGGCGTGGTGAGTAAAATGGCGTCTCCCACGAGGTAGGGCCCCATGAGGCACTATTGGGGTCGGTTGCCTTAATCAAAGATGGCCGCCCCCATGACTCATGTGTGGGGATGCTGGCCTCAGTTGCCCTAAACGAAGATGGCCGCCCCCATAGTTCGCATGCGGCACTGCTGGCCTCTGAGGATCCGCTCCTGCAGGCCTTGGAGAAGTGGCCTTTCTTCAGGCAGGTTTTGCATATGGAGTTCTTGGCTGGGCAGCGCGACCTCGGGTGCTTCTCCTGGCCACAAAAAAAACAGCCGGCGGCCCGATCGCGGATGCCCGATGTCGGGGCCGGTGCCGGGGGTGGCGGGGCCGGTCGGGTCCGGGACGCCGACGCAGAGGTAGGTCCCGGGGGCGGCGCTGGGAAGGGTGCTGTGGTAGGGGTCGGGCCCGAGTCCCAGGGTCGCGAGCAGTACCTGGTGAATGCTTCCTGATCTTGGTGGGCCACTTCCAGGGAGATAGCGAGGGCTTCAGCTTTTTCCATGCTGAGGTCTTTAGCTTCCAGCAGTCTTTGCCGTGAGTACTCGGACCGTAGGCCTTTCAGGAATGCGTCGCGGATATTATCTTCAGTATTTTCGGCTGCCGACACCGATTTAAAGTCACAGTTCCTGGCGAGTGCATATAGCGCCTGTGAGAATTCGGCTACTGATTCTCCTGGCTGTTGCGGCCGTGATCTTAGGAGGTGCCTAGCGTACATGTAGTTTACCGGGGTCCGGTACTTCTGTTTCAGCAGGTTGATGGCGGTCTCGTAGGTAGTCATGTCCTCGATGAGCGTGTATACTCTCGGGCTCAGTTGTGCCTGCAGGACACTTAGTTTGGATGCCTGAGGGACGCTGGATTCTCTCAGGTATGATTCGAAGCAGACCAGCCAGTGTTTAAAGTCTGCGGCTGAGTTTGCTGCTCGTGGGTTCAGGTCCAGGTACGGCGGTCTGAGGGCTCGCAGCCAAGCTGGCTGGTGTGGCTGTGCTCCTGGGAGCTGCGCTGGTGGCTCCTCCGCCGGTTGTGACTCGTTGTCGGACATCATTAAATTTAGTCAATAAAATTGATATACCTATCAATTCCTCCAATAAAAGGCGAAGAGTTACGAAGGTGACTAAAGGTTTTTATTGACTAAATAACAGAGCCCACTCTCGTGGGTGATCCGATCCAAGCAGGAGGAATACCAGCCAGTCGCTCACCTTTATACCTGGCCTGGTGGGTGGAGCCAAGGCGGAGTCGGCAGTGGTCATCCCAGGTATAGCAGTGTGGCAAGAGGCGACCTCGTACCGTGATACAATAGTGGTCAGTGATACAGTTATAACGAACAGTGGTGAACAGTGCTAACTACTAACAGTGATACGATAGTGAACGTGGTTTACCACAACGGCCACGGCCACGACTGGTTGCCGGGGTAACCCTGCCGCCCCGCACTCCCGAGAGCCCCGCTCTCGAAGCCCCAGCCGCCCCGCCCCGCACTCCCGAGAGCCCCGCTCACCAAGGCCGAGATCCGCACTCTCGAGAGCCCTGCCCCGCCCGAGCCGAGCACGGAACAGAGAGAGACGCCGCGCCTCACCTGTTCCTGCTGCGCACGCACCCTGACCCTCGTGGCTGACTCCGTTGCCCCGGGTAACATGACACACGGTGGGGGGCGGGTGTGAGGAGCTTAGCAGAAGCCCAATTACCTAGCTCGGGCCTGGCTGGGCAAGAAAGGCCCAGGCTTTCAGGCCTAAGAAAAAAACGGGGAAAGGTAGGAAAAAGAATCTTCAGGTTAGATAAAATATTTACAAATGAGTGATTTTTTTTTTTTTAAAACAATTTAATAAATTCAATTTTATTTTGCTGGAAATGTATATTTGAAAAGAAAGATGCAGAAAGCAGGAAAAAGAATGGAAGCAAGATGGCGGCTACTCACCTCGGTTCAGAACGATAAGGCCCGCCCACACACGCACCGATTGGTCGACCGTCAGGTGACCAAAGCATAGGATTGGTCAATCGTCCCGTCACTCGACCGTAGGAGGGCCCGGCCGCACGCGGCAGCAAGCCGGCGTACGATTGGTCGACCTCGAGGTCACTCTGTCGCTAATGAGCGAATAATGAGATGCTAATGAGCGGAATGTTGAAGGTTTTTCAGATACCGCGGGTGCGATTTTTAGCCGGGCCGAAACGTAAATACGCTTAAGACCGTTTTGGAAAGGTAAGCTTTCTTTCGACGTAACGCACGCGTAGGTACGCCCTGTAACTTTCGAGCGCATAGCCCGACAGACGCACACTTGATGACAGACAGACAGACAGAATGCCAGGCAGAAGGACAGAAGCATCGCTTTATATATATATAGATAGACTAGCTGAAGTGCCCGGCGGTGCCGAGGCTTTTTCGAGGGCATGTTGGAAGAGAGAGAGAGAGCGACTGGGGGGGGAAGAGAGAGAGAGAGTGACTGGGGGGAAGAGAGAGAGAGAGTGACTGGGGGGAAGAGAGAGAGAGAGCGACTGGGGGGAAGAGAGAGAGAGAGAGCGACTGGGGGGAAGAGAGAGAGAGAGCGACTGGGGGGAAGAGAGAGAGAGCGACTGGGGGGAAGAGAGAGAGAGCGACTGGGGGGAAGAGAGAGAGCGACTGGGGGGGAAGAGAGAGAGAGCGACTGGGGGGAAGAGAGAGAGAGCGACTGGGGGGAAGAGAGAGAGAGCGACTGGGGGGGAAGAGAGAGAGAGCGACTGGGGGGAAGAGAGAGAGAGCGACTGGGGGGAAGAGAGAGAGAGCGACTGGGGGGAAGAGAGAGAGAGCGACTGGGGGGAAGAGAGAGAGCGACTGGGGGGAAGAGAGAGAGCGACTGGGGGGAAGAGAGAGAGCGACTGGGGGGAAGAGAGAGAGCGACTGGGGGGAAGAGAGAGAGCGACTGGGGGGAAGAGAGAGAGAGCGACTGGGGGGAAGAGAGAGAGCGACTGGGGGGAAGAGAGAGAGCGACTGGGGGGAAGAGAGAGAGAGCGACTGGGGGGAAGAGAGAGAGAGAGAGAGCGACTGGGGGGAAGAGAGAGAGCGAGAGCGACTGGGGGGAAGAGAGAGCGACTGGGGGGGAAGAGAGAGCGACTGGGGGGGAAGAGAGAGAGCGACTGGGGGGGAAGAGAGAGAGCGACTGGGGGGGAAGAGAGAGAGCGACTGGGGGGGAAGAGAGAGAGCGACTGGGGGGGAAGAGAGAGAGCGACTGGGGGGGAAGAGAGAGAGCGACTGGGGGGGAAGAGAGAGAGCGACTGGGGGGGAAGAGAGAGAGCGACTGGGGGGGAAGAGAGAGAGCGACTGGGGGGGAAGAGAGAGAGCGACTGGGGGGGAAGAGAGAGAGCGACTGGGGGGGAAGAGAGAGAGCGACTGGGGGGGAAGAGAGAGAGCGACGGGGGGAAGAGAGAGAGCGACTGGGGGGGAAGAGAGAGAGCGACTGGGGGGAAGAGAGAGAGCGACTGGGGGGGAAGAGAGAGCGCGACTGGGGGGGAAGAGAGAGCGCGACTGGGGGGGAAGAGAGAGAGCGACTGGGGGGAAGAGAGAGAGCGACTGGGGGGAAGAGAGAGAGCGACTGGGGGGAAGAGAGAGAGCGACTGGGGGGGAAGAGAGAGAGCGACTGGGAGGGGAGGGGGGAAGAGGGGGGGAGAGTCCACGAGCCCCCTGATCCCCGTCCCCCCAAACTCCCGAGCCCCCTGATCCCCACCCCCAAAACTCCAGAGGTTGGCCCCCCCCGAGACTCGCCCCCCCCCCCACCCCCGAGGCTCGCCCCCCCCCCCCCCCACCAACCAAGCACCGAACTCCGGAGGCGCAATCTTCCGAGCACCGGCCTCCCGAGCTGGCTTCAAGATTGCGGCTGTGCGAGACGGCTGGAGGGCCCGGTTGCCAGGGTAACCGTTGACGCTGACCAAGCCCCGCCCCCCGGCCGAGCCAGAGAGAGAGACGCCGCGTCTCAGCTGCTCCTGCTGCGCGCGCACCCTTTAGTAAGGTAGCGGCGCTGGGCTGAGGCCCGCCCCTCCAGCCTTCGAGTGGGGCCGGGAGGTGCCTAGCTCGGGCGTGGGTGCGGAGGAGACACCGAGGCTTGGAGGCCTACCTGGAAAAACGGGGAAAGGTAGGAAAATTAATGAGATGAGATAAGTTAATTACTTTCTAAATCATTTTTTTGAAAAACAATGTGTTTTAAAAGCAACGTTTTTTTTAAAGACGCAGAAAGCGGGAAAAAGAAAGGAAAAGTTTGGAATCAAGATGGCGGCGACTCACCTCGGTTCAGAACGATAAGGCCCGCCCACACAAGCACCGATTGGCCCGGCGGCACACGCCAGCAACCCGGCGCACGATTGGTCGAGCTCGAGGTCACTCTGTCGCTAATGAGCGGATAATGAGATGCTAATGAGCGGAATGTTAAGGTTTTTCGGATACCGCGGGCGCGATTTTAGCCCGGCCGAAACGTAAATACGCTTAAAACCGTTTTGGAAAGGTAAGCTTTCTTTCGACGTAATGCACGCGTAGGTACGCCCTGTAACTTTCAAGCGCATAGCCGCCCAGACGGACACCTGCAGACAGACAGACAGAGGACAGAAGGACAGACAGAACGACCGATTTATATATATAGATAGATAGATGTAAAAGATGTGTAATTGTACTCCTAAGTTTGTAATGACTTTAAATATACATTCACGTATTTAAAGTGGATAAGTCACCCGGTCCAGATGGGCTGAATCCTAGGTTGCTGAGGGAAGTAAGGGTAGAAATTGCGGAGGTGCTGGCCACAATCTTCCAGTCCTCCTTGGATTCAGGGGTGGTACCAGAGGATTGCAAATGTTACACCCTTGTTCAAAAAAGGGGAGAAGGATAAACCTGGCAATTATAGGCCGGTCAGTTTAACATCGGTGGTGGGGAAGTTTTTAGAAACAATAATTCAGGAGAAAATTAGCAGCCACTTGGACAAGCATGACTAATAAAGGAGAGCCAGCATGGATTTGTTAAGGGAAAATCATGTTTGACTAACTTGAGTTTTTTGATGAGGTAACAAGAGGGTTGATGAGGGCAATGCAGTTGTTGATGTATTTATGGACTTTCAAAAGGCATTTGATAAAGTACCACATATTAGGCTTGTTAGCAAAATTGAAGCCCATGGGATAAAAGGGGCAGTAGCAGCATAGTCACAAAATTGGCTAAGGGCTAGAAAACAGTTATAGTGAATGGCTGTTTTTCAGATTGGAGGGAGGTATACAGTGGTGTTCCCCAGGCTTCAGTACTAGGTACAGGGCACAAGTTTGAAATTTGCAGATGACTCAAACTTGGAAGTGTAGTAAATAGTGAGGAAGATAGTAATAGACTTCAAGAGGACATGGACAGGCTGGTGGAATGGGCAGACACATGACAGGTAAAATTCAATGCAGAAAAGTGTGAGGTGATGCATTTTGGTAGGAAGAATGAGGAGAAACAATACAAGATAAATGGAACAATTTTTAAGGGGGTGCAAGAAGAGAGAGCCCTGGGGGTGTTTGTGCACAAATCTTTGAAGGTGGCAGGACAGGTTAACAAAGCAGTTAATAAAGCATATGGCATCCTGGGCTTTATAAATAGAGGCAGAGAGTAGAAAAGCAAGGAAGTTATGCTAAACCTTTATAATACACTAGTTCGGCCCCAGCTGGAGAATTGTGTCCAATTCTGGGCACCACACTTTAGGAAGGATGTGAAGGCTTTGGAGAGGCTACAGAAGAGATTTACTAGAATGGTTCCAGGGATGTGGGATTACAGTTACGTGGCTAGACTGGAGAAACTGGAGTTGTTCTTCTTCGCACAGAGAAGGCTAAGAGGAGATTTGATAGAGGTGTTTAAAATCATGAAGGGTTTACATAGAGTAAATAAAGAGCAACTTTTTCCAATGGCTGCAGGGTCGATTACGAGTAGGCACAAATTTAAGGTGATTGGCAAAAGAACCAGAGGCAACATGAGGAAAAACTGTTTCACGCAACGAGTGGTTAGGATCTGCCTGATAAGGTGGTGGATACAGATTCAATAGTAGCCTTCAAAGGGGAATTTGATAAATACTTGAAGGAGAAAAAATTGCAGGGATATGGGGAAAGAGCGGGGGAGTGGGACTAACTGGATTGCTCTTCAAAAGAGCTGGCACAGATTCGATGGGCCAAATGGCCTCCTTCTATGCTGTACTATTCTATGGTTATATATATTTTATAATCATACAATGGCTTTATAGAATGTGAATTTGCACAAGTATAAAAGTTCCATAAAATGTATTTCAGTGTAATAGCTTTGTGAAACAAGAATGTACTTGAGAACCCAATTTCAAAAAAGAAATCAAAAGAAGTCACCTGTTCAGAGTTAATTTCTAATAAATGTGAAACCATGATATGTTAATTGCATGTACACCAGATGCTTGAAGAAATAAAGTAATATAGTACCTCCGGAGGGTCGCTGCCCTAAGCTTGACACGTATGCTGAAGCTGTCAGGAAATGCATCAACGCCAGATTCATCAGCCGCACTCCAGACAGTCCAGAATGTCACCCGAGCACAACGCAATGCCATCCACGCTCTCAAGACCAACCGCAACATCGTCATCAAACCAGCAGACAAAGGAGGAGCCATCGTCATACAGAACAGAACGGACTATTGCAAAGGAGCATACCGACAACTGGACAACCAGGAACACTACAGACAGTTACCCGCAGATCCGACCAAAGAACACACCCACCAACTCAACAGACTGATCAAGACCTTCGATCCAGACCTTCAAAGCATCTTACGTGCTCTCATCCCACGTACTCCCCGCGTGGGAGACTTCTCCTGCCTCCCAAAGATACACAAAGCCAACACACCCGGATGTCCTATCGTATCGGGTAATGGAACCCTGTGTGAGAACCTCTCTGGATACGTCGAGGGCATCCTGAAACCCATCGTACAGGGAACCCCCAGCTTCTGTCGTGACACTACAGACTTCTTACAGAAACTCGGCACCGACGGACCAGTTGAACCAGGAACACTCCTCGCCACGATGGACATCTCGGCACTCTACACCAGTATCCCCCACGATGACGGCATCGCTGCGACAGCCTCAGTACTCAACACCAACAACAGCCAATCTCCAGACGCCATCCTACAACTCATCCGCTTCATCCTTGACCACAATGTCTTCACCTTCGACAACCAGTTCTTTACCCAAACACATGGAACAGCCATGGGGACCAAATTCGCACCCCAATACACCAACATCTTCATGCACAAGTTCGAGCAAGACTTCTTCGCTGCACAGGACCTCCAACCAACGCTATACGCCAGATACATCAACAACATTTTCTTCTATGGACCCATGGCAAAGAATCACTGAAAAGACTACACGATAACATCAACAAGTTCCATCCCACCATCAAACTCACCATGGACTACTCCTCAGAATCGGTTTCATTCTTGGACACGCGAATCTCCATCAAAGACAGACACCTCAGCACTTCACTCTACCGCAAGCCCATGGACAACCTCACGATGCTCCACTTCTCCAGCTTCCACCCTAACCACGTTAAAGAAGCCATCCCCTATGGACAAGCCCTGCGAATACACAGGATCTGCTCAGACGAGGAGGAACGCGATGGACACCTACAGATGCTGAAAGACGCCCTCATAAGAATGGGATATGACGCTCGACTCGTCGATCGACAGTTCCGACGGGCCACAGCGAAAAATTGCATAGACCTCCTCAGAAGACAAACACGGGACACAACCAACAGAGAACCCTTTGTCGTCCAGTACTTCCCCGGAGCGGAGAAACTATGCCATGTTCTTCGCAGCCTCCAACATGTCATCGATGACAATGAACACCTCGCTAAGGCCATCCCCACACCTCCACTACTCGCCTTCAAACAGCCGCCTAACCTCAAACAAACCATCGTTCGCAGCAAATTACCCAGCTTTCAGGAGAACAGCGACCACGACACCACACAACCCTGCCACAGCAACCTCTGCAAGACATGCCAGATCATCAACACAGATACCATCATCATACGTGAGGACACCACCCACCAGGTACATGGTACATACTCATGTGACTCGGCCAACGTTGTCTTCCTCATACGTTGCAGGAAAGGATGCCCCAGAGCATGGTACATCGGCGAGACCATGCAGACACTGCGACAACGGATGAACGGACACCGCGCAACAATCGCCAGGCAGGAGTGTTCCCTCCCAGTCGGGGAACACTTCAGCAGTCAAGGACATTCAGCCTCCGATCTTCGGGTAAGCATTCTCCAAGGCGGCCTTCGAGACACACGACAACGCAAAATCGTCGAGCAGAAACTGATAGCCAAGTTCCGCACCCATGAGGACGGCTTCAACCGGGATCTTGGGTTCATGTCACGCTACATGTAACCCCACCTGACGTAGGGTCATCCAGACTCGAGCCGTCGTTGGCTTGTTCTCTCCACACAGATGCGGCCGGACCTGCTGTGATTTCCAGCAAAAAAAATGTTTTTTGTCTTTTTTTGTTTTTCATACAGACCCCAGCATCTGCAACATTTGACCCCTTGTGACCCCACCTCATTGTTCTTTGATGTAATGTTTTCCTGACTGACCTGTTTGGACACCATTCACACCTTTGATTGCTGTGATTATATCTCTGCCGAGGTGTGATAAATGGCAGTTAGAAAGATTACCTGTAAACATCTGACATTATTCTGACAATATAAGCTGTGTTTTTATGCATCACTCCACTTCACCTGACGAAGGAGCAGCGCTCCGAAAGCTTGTGATTTCAAATAAAGCTGTTGGACTATAACCTGGTGTTGTGTGACTTCTTACATTAAAAGGTATGGGCTACCTATTCTTACAGTACTCTACCAGTCCTAATAGGTGAGCTCAGCTTTCCCTATGGCAAGCTGCAATTCTTAGCTATATCAACTGGAAAGAACAAAGAGTAGGTGAGTTGGCCTAGATTGTTATCCCACAACCTCCGAGCAGCATTGGAAAAGGCTATATGCGCCAAGGTAAAGGCAAATGGTATGTTGGCCTTCGTAGCGAGAGGGTTTGAGTACAGAAACAAGGATGTCTTGCTGCAGTTGTACAGGGCCTTGGTGAGACCACATCTTGAGTATTGTGTGCAGTTTTAGTCGCCTTATTGGAGGAAGGATGTTCTTGCCATGGAGGGAGTGCAGCGAAGATTCACCAGGCTGATACCTGGGATGGCAGGAATGATGTATGAGGAGAGATTGGGTCGATTGGGCTGATACTCGATGGAGTTTAGAAGAATGAGAGGGGATCTCATTGAAACTTATAAAATTCTGACAGGGCTGGACAGACTAGATGCAGGAAGGATGTTGCCGATGGTCGGGGAGTCCAGAACCAGGGGTCACAGTCTCAGGATAAGGGTAAGCCATTTAGGACAGAAATGAGGGGGAATTTCTTCACCCAGAGAGTGGTGAACCTGTGGAATTCTCTACCATAAAAGGCAGTAGAGGCCAATTGATTAAATATATTCAAGAAGGAGTTCGATATATTTCTTGAGGCTAAAGGGATCAAGAGATATGGGGAGAAAGCAGGGACCGGGTACTGAATTTGGATGATCAGCCATGATCTCATTGAATGGCGGAGCAGGCTTGAGGGGCCGAATGGCCTACTCCTGCTCCTATCTTCTATGTTTCTGGGCACCACACTTTAGGAAGGATATGAAGGCCCTTGAGAGGGTGCAGAGGAGATTTACCAGAATGGTCCTGGGGATGGGGGATCTTGGCTACAAGGACAGGTTGGAGAAGCTGGATTTGTTCTCATTAGAGCAAAGGAGGTCGAGGGGTGCTAATCTGATAGAGGTGTACAAGATTATGACGTGTTAGGAAAGGCTGTTCCCACTAGTTGATGGTACAAGGACTAGGGGACACAGATTTAAGAATTTGGGCAAGAGATACGGGGGGATGTGAGGAAAAACTTTTTTACACAGCGAGTGGTGATGACCTGGAATTCGCTGCCGATGGAAGCGGAGACACTCAATGTTTTCAAGGGGAGATTGGATAGGCACTTGAGGGAAATAAACTTGCAGTGCTGTGGGATAGAGCAGGGGAATGGGACTGACTGGATTGCTCTACAGAGAGCTGACATGGACTCGATGGGCCGAATGGCCTCCTGTGCCGTTATGACTCTATGGGGGAGAAATTCGATATCGCCCGTTTGGGGCGCAATTATCAGCTGGGCACAAAGTTTAGCGCCTGCCGCTAATTATCACCTCCGACTGCAAACTTGGCCTCTATTGCCCCTGGAGGTGATTTGAGCGCTAAATCAGGCGCTACACACATTTCAAGGCGTTAACGCCGAGGAGCGAGGCGCTACCTCAGAGCCCTGGCGAAGCTCGTGATGTCAGTTAGCAATGGAACACCGACACACTGGCGCCGGCCAGTTCTTAAAGGGGAGAGTCGATCTTGCTCTCCAGCCACACCCTGCTCATTGCAGCCATGAATCTTGGCCTGGAGAGACCTGTACATCAATTCTGCTGGAAAGAACAATGGAGAGGCCCAGGGAAAGAGCTGAGTGCAAGCCCCATAGTCTCTTCTAAATCAATGCAAGGAAGGTCAAGTCAAAATGAACCTGCAAAGTGATGCTCAGTACCCAAAACTCCTTCATACAGCGTTGAATCTCTCCAGAAGTGTCTGTCTGTCTCTCTCAGAATGCGTGGCGCAAAAATGTCGCCGACAAAAAAAGGCAGGAAGCAGCTGCCTTTAAATAGCGCTCCCCCAGTCCCTTCCCAACTGCAAAACGTTCCCCTCTACCTGTCATTGCTAGCGGCAGGTGGAAAGGCAGGGGGCGCCACTCAATATCTGGTCCTTGGTATTGGCACCTCACTCCATCATTGTCGCCCTCTAAACATCTATATTATCCATTCTTTACACTCACTCCATCAATCTCTCTGAAATTCCACTTGTGTCCCTCATTGCAGGAAAAGAGAACCCACAATAAGAGATAGAGGGGGAGGACAGGAGGAGGCCCACCATCCATGGCGCTACTAACGCACGCTGATAAAGCAGCTCTCGAGATCATTGGAGGTGCAGAGGAGCTGGAAATGGGGAACGGAGAGATGGGCGCAGTACAGCAAGCTGGTGACAATTGATTTGCAACCCTTTGATTTTGCACTCATGAGTGACTCCTATGGGATCTGATGTTCATAGAAATTGAGTTCTGATCACCTGCACAATGGCATGTCTGTAACCTACATATCACATGTCTAACTCATGCCTTTACTCCCCCACAGGACTGTTGAGAGCCCCCCTCCCCACTGTTCAGGAGGAAGAGCAGGAGGACTCCTTGGAGGAGCCTCTAGCCTCTGAGGGAGCAACGTCAGCAGAAATGAGCACAGCCAGCACCAGTGCGGAGACGCACATGTCGGTGGGTCCTTTGCGAGATAGAGTAGTGTTGTCACCTGGTGTATCACAGCTCACAAGTGAGCAGGAGCAGATTGTGGAGACGGGGACAGCAGTGGAGAGTCCTCATTGAAGGCTGCAGGATGCTCCTAGCTCTGCTCAGCTGCATGTAGAAGCTGTGCCTCTGAGGCCATCCAGAAAGAGAGCGGTGCTGGAGCTTCAGGAACAAGTGCAGGAGGCTCTGACTGTGTTTGCAACCACGGTGATTGCCAGTGTGCAGAGAATGGAGGAGTCCATGTCAAACATAAGCAATGCTGTGGTGCACAATGGCCAATGTAGGTACCGCCACGGAATGGATGGCAACTTCTATGAAGGACATAAATTACCAGTCACAAACCAACATGGTGACTCTTCTAGATAAATGGTCAGCTATGGAGGATCGATGGGCATCTATCGTGGCGAGGAACCAAAGGTACATGGATGTCTAGGTTATGAGGACTGTCAGTAGAGAGACGGGTCTACATGGCCCCACTGATGTGCAGCAAGGTGCTATCCTGCTACTTGCTAGCAATGAAGTGTGGGTGACCCATGAGAGGGATGGTGGTGGTTGAGAACAAGGAAGTGGGGGCTCCTCTCCAAGTGCTCACACTCCCATGCCACTGTGGAGCCCTCGGTCAGAGCCCCAGATGTCTCGCCCAACAGAGATGGCTGTCTTTGCCCCTGCACAGCTGTAGGAGGAGCAGACTTTGACGGAGCCCGCCAAAGCTCCCAAACCCAGAGGATGACCGCCAAAGGTGTCTAAGCAGGCGCAGCACGGAACTGAGCAGGCTGTTTCTACATCTACTGAAGCCAAAGGGGAAGCACCACGTAGAAGCACGCTTAAGAGAAAGCTAAAACACAAATAGTCACTTGGGTGTTTTTATATAATCCAAAGTAACGTTTCTGATCTTTATTTCTATTGTATTAAAGCTATGCAATCTGAATGATTCAATGCGTTGCCTTATGTGTGCTCGGAATTGGAAGTGGTACAGTGAGGGGTGAGGGCGTCTTTCATCTGCAGTGATGGTGGGGAGAGTGATAGGAATGCACAGTTCATTGTACAGATGCTGTATGGTGTGGAATGGAGGTCCTGCCAACCTTCATGTACATGTGCCAGCCATGTCTGTGCTGCGTAAAGTAACGTGAATCTGGCATGGATTAGTCCATTCCTTGCTTCATGGCCAGCAATATGCTCATGCTGGTAGCACTGGGACAGTCACCACCGCCAGGTGTTCCTCATCTGCAGCCTCATTTCGGCTCCGAGGAGGAGGAGGAGGCTGTACCACTTGTTCCTCAGGCAGTGGTAAGCCACGCTGCAGTGCGATGTTGTGCAGGGCACAGCAGACTAAGATGATTCTGGACACCCTAGCTGGTGCGTACTCTAGGGCTCCACCAGATCTGTCCAGGATCTGAAGCGCAATTTAAGCAAGCCGATGGTTTGCTCTATGATGCTTCTGGTGGAAATGTGGCTCTCATTGCAGCGCTCCTCAGCTTCTTTTGATGGCCTCCTCATCGGTGTCATTAGCCACGTCTTCAGGAGATAGCCCTTGTCTCCAAGTAGCCATCTGGAAAGTTGGGTTGGCGGATTGAAGAGCTGAGGGAGGGTGGACTGCTGTAGGATATATGATTCATGGCAGCTGCCAGGGAACTTTTCGCATACATGCATAATGGTCTTCCTGTGGTTACACACCAGCTGGACATTAAGGGAGTGGAAGCCCTTGCGGTTCACAAATACAGCTGGGTTGTGATGGAGTGCTCTGATGGCCACGTGTGCAGTCGATGACACCCTGCACACTTGGGAAGCCCACCATATTGGCAAACCCAACCGCCCGCACGGTAACACTTGCTTCATCCGTTGAGAACTGGATGTAATTGACCGACTTGGCAAACAGGGCATCGGTAACCTACATTATGCATCTGTGGACGGCCGACTGGGAGATGCTGCTAATGTCTGCTGCTAATACCTGGAAGGACCCTGATGCAAAGAAGTTGAGTACGGTGGTGACTTTTAATGGCCACTGGTAAGGACTGTCCACCCGCTCCTCTGGGCTGCAGGTCTTGGTGCAGCATTGCGCAGATGTCAGCAACTACCTCTCGCGAAAGTCTCAGCCTCCTTTGGCACTGCTGCTTGGTCATGTTGAGGAGGCTCATCCTCTGCCTGTAAACCCTGTGTTGGGGGTATCTCCTGCGGCGTGATGCAGCCCTGCACTGATGGCCTCTGCCCTGTGCAGCATCAGGTGGCTGAGGATAAGGTTGGCGCTCTTGTTGTCGGTGCTTCTGGTGTGCTTGGTTCTGCTGCTGCCACGGCTGCACGTCCTCCGAATCTGAGGACCAGGATGAGAGAGTATAAATGGTTCCCATTCTGCTGGTATATATAACACTTGAGGATGAGATTTTATAAGTGCTCAGTCAATGTGGAGAGAGGTTATTCCAAGGAGGTCACATTGCATACAGATCTCACAACGCACACTTACAACACACACTTACAACTTCAGTACACCTGAAATATGTCTTCCAAATCCTTCTGAAATCAGAAAGGTCTGGCATTTGAAATTGAACTGATGTGGCAGGTTAGCTTTTATGCTGCAGTTGCAGCTGTGAACTAATCAGCTTGTTGGAACACCCGACACAATCAGCTGGTGTGTTTGTCGAACGACGTGGAACTTGGTGAAAATGTGGCAAAATTGGAAAAACCCTCAATAGCATTTTACAGGTATGGTAACTACCTTAAGTGCCTCTCATAAGAACATAAGAACATAAGAAATAGGAGCAGGAGTCGGCCAATCGGCCCCTCGAGCCTGCTACACCATTCAATAAGATCATGGCTGATCTGATCCTAACCTCAAATCTTCTATCACTCTCCATCCACCCGAACCCATGTGATCTCCCGGGAGAGGCGAAAAACCAGATAAAAGACCCAATGGCCAATTTGGGAGAAAAAAATCTGGGAAATTCCTCTCCGACCCATCTAGGCGATCGAAATTCTTCCAGGAGACCACTCTGTCCCTATATTTTCTACAGTACTTACCTTCTGTAAAGGCGATCTCCACCCCAGCCAGGAACAGGAATAAAACCATCTCCTGAAATCTAACACAGAATTAGAACACAGTAGGAGCAGAACCAGGCTACACGGCCCCTGGGCCCACTCCACTACCCACAGGGCCATGACCATTCCGAACCTAGACTCACGTCCAATTTCCTGCCCGCTCCCCGTAACCCTTAATTCCCTTTACTTCTAGGAAACTATCTATTTCTGTTTTAAATTTATTTAATGATGTAGCTTCCACAGCTTTCTGGGGCAGCAAATTCCACAAACCTACCACCCTCTGAGTGAAGAAGTTTCTCCTCATCTCAGTTTTGAAAGAGCAGCCCCTTATTCTAAGATTATGCCCCCTAGTTCTAGTTTCACCCATCATTGGGAACATCCTCACCGCATCCACCCGATCAAGCCCCTTCACAATTTTATATGTTTCAATAAGATCTCCTGCTGCTTGATGTCGGGTCTGATCTGGAGTCGCAGGCCCTACACTTTGGAAAGTAGTGTGGAGGCAGGTTCGCAACCCGTCGTCAATCATTTCGGATTTAAATCCAGACCCGCCTCCAAATCCGCCCTCTCAGTGCCGGCAAAATCACGGCCTGAGTGTATGGT
Source organism: Somniosus microcephalus (assembly GCF_052327205.1). NCBI lineage: Eukaryota > Metazoa > Chordata > Chondrichthyes > Squaliformes > Somniosidae > Somniosus > Somniosus microcephalus. The sequence goes on along the minus strand of NC_140993.1, from coordinate 176,053,638 downwards.
AGTACTAAACTGAGAATAGACAGACAGTCTGGATCTTTTGTTTTCTTTCAATCTTGAAGTAATGACTTGGGTCTAGAAACTGGCATGCTAAATGACTTCCTAAGCCTCCCATATGGCGGATAGGAAGTGCAAGGTCATTGAGCCGGAAGTGCGCTGCCTGCCATATTGGTAAAGGCCAAAAAATGGTCATGCATGAGACATGCGTAGAGCCTTTGCATATGTAAATACGAGGACTAATGCCTGTTTGAGGCCCCCTCTGCAAAATTGGTTTGCAGCTGGCGACAGTTGCATTCAGGAATTCCTGTTCTACATGACCACCTGTTAGGTTGCAATGAACAAAGTATGATTTTAACATATACTTACCTGAATGTAGAGCCAGAAGGAGCAGGAGTGCTATTCCTGACCCCACATTCAAAGAACGCAAATGGAGACAAAGCACTCCTCTGCCAGTAGGTGGTCCAATTCATTGAATGCCAAGCCATTTGTTGAAGTGTTACCCTCTTAAAAAATTTTTCCTCCCTTTTTTTCCATCTGGTTTTGGTCGACCAGCCTCCTGCCATTCTGACAGCCAGCGGATGTGTTTTCGACCTCCACTTATGCTGCCCCTCGGGAAGTTGCTTTGAACCCTGTACGTGGTAGTCATCCAGCAACTGCTCTGCAATTAGTTTTCTCTCTTTTTCACTTCTGTGGCTCTGCATGACTGAGATCAAGAGCTCAGTTGAGTAGGGAATTAAACAGTTACACTGCCATTCAGTGCACCATGTATTTGTGATGCAGTTTCCTGTAAAACTGTGCTGTATAATAATCTCACCCAAAAATGCAAACATTATAATTTTGTTTGAACAGTCTAAATGGTAGAGCCATAACTTTTTTTGTTATGGAGGAGATATATTAAAGATCATGTTGATGCTACTATATATTGTAAAATGGCAGAAAATGTGACTGCTACCATTTTTTGACTCCAGAACATACTGCTGTATAGACTACTTAATGTTCACCTGATCAGCTTTACAATGTACAGCAAGTTATCAAAGACTGAGTACCAGTCATGTGTCCTGGGAGTTCTTTCACAAGTTCAAGCTTCACATAAGTCATGAGCCTGAAATATGTTGGTGACATGTGACTCACAAATGAGAGGGTCAGTAAGACCACGTCAGTGGTATGGCATTATTGATTCTGTGGGTTTGCTTTTAAATCTCTGGAGTATATGCGGTTTCGACTGTTAACTGATGAGCTTCTTTCTATTTTAACTGCTGTTTGTTATACCCATATAACTTTTTTTGCTTTAATTGCCTATTATGGCTGGGATGGGTTTATATCAATGATTAGGATCTGTTTGAGATATTGTTAACATTCATTAATCTGATGCTAACGTCTTGACTGATTCAATTTCTAACATGCCTAGGGTGTTCTACATTCCTCTAATTCTTTGCTTTTGCCACATACCTATTACTCAGTTATGATATTGTAATGATTTTCAATGCTAATTAATAATTCTATTTCAAAAATAAACTTATTTATAGATTAATATGTAATAGGAGTTATGTTTGTATTTTGTGATCTGAACTCAATTTTTGGCAAGGAATGATGTAACAACAGTGGGGAAAATGTAGTAATGATTTAAGGAATTTGCAAGGTGAGGTAGGTGTTGGCCTTGGATCAGTGATACCACTCATACCTGAGTCCGAAGGTTGTGCGTGCAAGTCCCACTCCAGAGACTTGAGTACAAAATCTACTCTGACATTTCAATGCAATACTGAGTGAGTGCTGCACTATTGGAGGTGCAGCCTTTCAGATGAGACATTAAACTGAGGGGGTGGATGTAAAAAATTGCGTGGCACTAGTTTGAAGAAGAGCAGGAGAGGTGTGTGTGTGTGTGTGTGTGTGTGTGTGTGTGTGTGTGTGTGTGTGTGTGTGTGTGTGTGTGTGTGTAAAACAGAGCTATAGGAAAGAGCATGGGAGTGGGACTAATTGGATAGCTCTTTCAAAAAGCCAGCACAGGTACAGTGGGGTGAATAGCATCCTTCTGTGCTGTATGATTCGAAATTGCTCACTAGCGACAGGCATGGATACAGCAACACCATTTTAGCCACGTGCACTTTTAATAGTAAGTGCCTTACACACAGTACAGGTAAATGCATGTCATGTGTATATTTACTCAAACTACTACCACCATTCAGTGCGAAACACGGTAGTCTTCCTCTTTCACCAAAGTTTGCAATTCTGGCATAAACTTATCAGACACAGCACATCCCAGTGAAACTTCTAGATTTTTGTCCAGCAATTATGAGCAGTATTTTAATTGTATCAGTGTGATTACTGAGAATGTTGACTTGATGAGATGCACCAGACCCGCCCCGCTCTCTGTCCAGAATGTGGTTGGATGTTGCTTGCCTTTGCCATGACGTGCCCTGTTGCAGCTGCTTGTTATTGGTTGGGCTTGCTTTCTTCTGACAAGCGTTTATTCTGATTGGTCGAGCTGACCACGATGACAGTTCCCTGATCCATACTGGTGCTGAAATTTTCACTTGTGTTACACAACATTTTAGCAGATAACCAATAAGCAGTAACCAAGGAAGAAAAGCACACACAATGATCAAGAAACACACTGTTTCTCGTCTTACCACTTTACCAACTAACACAAAATAATTAAAGCGTACATGCATGTACTGTGCGAATGAGTATTGAGATCGCATGCTCTACAACAGCGTCCGTTATTCATTTATTTTTAAATTTGCTAATCAAAAATGCAGTTAGCTACATCTGGATTCCCAATTAGCCACATGTGGCTAGTGGCTAACGTATTGGACACCTGGGTAAGAATGTGGAACTCCCCTAATAAAGTTGGGTGATGCTGAGGACATAATATCTTTTAAAAGGAAATCAGATAGTTGCTTGAAAAAGAGGAATATTGAAGGATACTGGGAGAGAGCAGGAGAGTGAGTTTTGACTTGGTGCCTCATGGAGGAAAAAACCCACAGACTTGATGGGCCAGTTTCTGAGTTATAACATTCTATGATTCCAAGTCCATTTGGTGCTTGCAAGAGATAAATTATAGATTATTGGAATGTATGTACGTGTGAGTGCACATACACATGCATCAGCTCGGTGCTACTACTTAAAAACGTAATTTGCCTGTTGTATATTAAATTAAATCCTATATAAATGCAAGTTCACTCATTCATTCATTGATGAAAATTGAGAAGTGCAGCTGCCAGGCTTTGGTCCATCACTGTGCCTCACTATTGACATTTCAGCAACATATCTGAGTTGCAATTATTAAAGCTGTCTGTGGCTGGACATCAGGAAAAGCAATTTTGGGCTGTCAGAAGATCCAGTGTAATTGATCCAGTCCCTTCAAGTACAGTGCTGGTGTTTGTTCAGCTCCTACTGATTGAAAGCTGCAGAACCATTAAACTGATAATGTTGGAGGTAGAGGAGATGAATTATTGCAGAATCTCTTAGACCCACAGAGAGTGAACAGGGAGGCATGGCTTTGCATCAGGAGGGAAGACTGCATTTTATTGCTACGCTACTGTTAACAGAAACACAAGGTATGTTTGATGTCAACTCTTGTACTGTATAAAATCACATTACCAAATAATAGAGAATACATAATGGCAATGGACAGTAAAATTACAATTTTGATGTGTCTAATTATTTTACCAATTCCACAGATTTTTGAAACCAGAATTGGCATTATAATTTCTGATACGCATCTGTGCTTTCACTGAGGGAGGAGAAAATTGAATGGCTTTCCCTACACTTTAAATTAAAGTGTGAAAATGTATGTGTACACTTATATCGGAATAATAGTCTAATTAATTTGTGCAATAAATCTTGGGCTAGATGCAATTTCAGTTATTCTTTCTAGTCATTAATGACCCACATTTTGGTTGTGAGCTAATTGAATTTTAAGTTGTCACTTTTCTTAAAATAATCTTTCTTCTTTTGAGATGAACAGCAGTAAAACTATTGAAATAATTCTCTTTATTCAAATTTTGAAATTGATTATAAACTCTGTCCAACAAGCTAAAATGTGAAAAATTAGAATACAACCTAAACTCTCATTACATCAGTTCTCTATTTTTGGAGGGTAGCATTCTTGGCCAGAGGAAACTGTTTTGATTTATATGGAAGTAATGGCCACTGAAATAAGTTGATACTATTGAAGAACATGGCAAAATGACCAAGTACCATATTCTAATTGTTACTTGTCTGTTTTTGTTTTACTCCTCCTTTGTACAAATCTGCCAACTATGGTGCAGAAATTGCAGATTTTTCTAATTATGCAAAAATATAGCAGAGTTTAAAAAGTAGAATGGAAGTAGGAAATGCTAATGGATATTCATCTGTTTAGTACTGTTCTGACCGTTTCTCCAAAAGTGGACTTTTGAACATTTGAGAGAAGTGGCTGGAAGGAGGACATTTTTTTAATAATTAGTCAGGGTTATTAATGGGAAACTTATGCAGCATTCCACAGCTGCACAGTAAAATCACAAAGTATTACACCTTAGACTTGGAGTTAGTAAGCGTCACAAACCATGGTAGTGACGGAAGTGAGTCATGCAGAGTTTTTTTTTGTCTCCTGCCATCACTTTGCTGCTGATTGGGAGTAGGCTAATTAGGATGATAATTGGCATGGTTGGATTTGGCCTGCTTTTTGTAGACTGGACACAAATGCCGTGGCTACTAGAGCAGTTTAAAGGCTGGGTGTTCTGTGGCAAGTGGCTCATCTCCTGACTCCCCAAATGCTCACCATCACTTACAAGGCACAAGTCAGGAGTGTGATGGAATACTCTCCACTTGCCTGGTGCAGCTTCAACAATACTCCAGAAGCTCAACACCATCCAGGGCAAAGCAGTCCGCTTGATCGACATCTAGTCCACCACCTCCACCATCGGTGTAGCGTGGCTACAGTGTGTACTATCTACAGGATATGCTGCTGAACGTCACCAAGACTTCTTCGACAGCACCTCTCAAACCGGTGACACCCACCACCTAGAAAAACAAGGGCAGCAGGTGCATGGGAGCACCATCACCTCCACATTCCCCTCCAAGTCACACACCAACCTGGCATAGATATATATCGCTATTTGTTTATCATTGCTGGAACTCCCTACCTAACTGTACTGTGGGAGTACCTTCACCACATGGGCTGCAGCATTTCACCTATGAGCAACTAGGGATGGGCAATAAGCCCCAGCCTGGCCAGTGACGTCCCCATCCCAAGAATGAATTAAAAAAATAATTGTGTATGGGTGCACTAATGTATCACTCTGAGTATCTGACCAGAATACCACAATCTCCACAGGCATTCCAGTTTTTCCCCCTCAAACAGACAATAATTTGCTTGTAATGACATCAGTGGTTTATGGTTTGGAGATCCATCACCTATTTCACACTATGCTTTTTTTTATTATATGCCAGTTTTGTCTTTCATGAGAGCAGTAGGGGCTGAAAAGTGCTGATTTGCCTGTCTCTTAGTTGCCCCCTGCTATGCATATTTGGGGGTTACTTTCACCCCCCCTCCCCCACCACCAAAAATGTACCTCGCAACACTCCAAATTCAACAGAAATTGCAGAGCCTGATTGGTAACCTGATTTTCTTTGCGGATGGGGTATTTTCTATTATTGTTCAGCACTCCACAGTTGGATTAACAAACATTCTGGCACTTCTACTGGTTTAGTGGCACATTCCACATTTCCACCATCTACAAGGCACAAGTCAGGCGTGTGATGGAACACTCTCCACTTGCCTGGATGAGTGCAGCTCCAACAACACTGAAGAAGCTCGACACCATCCAGGACAAAGCAGCCCGCTTGATTGGCACCCTATCCACCACCTTAAACATTCACTCCTTCCACCACCGGCGTACCGTGGCTGCAGTGTGTACCATCTACAAGATGCACTGCAGCAACTCGCCAAGGCTTCTTCGGCAGCACCTCTCAAACCCGCGACCTCTCTCACCGAGAAGGACAAGGGCAGCAGGCGCATGGGAACAGCACCACCTCTAAGTTCCCCTCCAAGTCACACACCATCCTGACTTGGAAGTATATTGCTGATACTTCATCATCGCTGGGTCAAAATCCTGGAACTCCCTCCCTAACAGCACTGGGAGTACCTTCACCACATGGACTGCAGCGGTTGAAGAAGGTGGCTCACCGCCACGTTCTCGAGGGCAATTAGGGATGGGTAATAAATGCTGGCCTGCCCAGTGATGTCCACATCCCATGAACAAATATTTTTTAAAAATCAGTTGCTTCAGAATTGTTAAAGCATCATTATTTTGGGTCCATTGTGATTTTTTTTCAGTTACTTCTATTGAAATTATATTCTCGAGCAGCAATTCTTTTGGTTCATTTATCTTGACAAAAAGAACAGGCATGTTATCAAAAAAAAAAATCAGATTTTTGGTCCCTTTGTTGATCAGTTAGTAAATAGCTGAGTGATCAGATTATTCAAATAATAGTTCAGAATAGAATGTTAACTGTTTCAAACTAACAGAGAATACAGGATGGTCTAAGATGGGTTTACGGTGTATGTATGTGAACGTACGAAGCGTAGTAACCAAGGTAAGTGAGCTGCAGGCACAAATAGCCACATGGGAATATGATGATGTGGCAATAACTGAGACCTGGCTCAAAAAAGGGCAGGATTGGGTTTGAAATATTCCTGGTTATAAGATGGTCAGGAAAGATAGGAGGTGGTGTGGCAGTATTCGTTGAGGAGAATGTTGGTGCTGGAGAGAGAGGATGTCCTGGAGGGGTCAAGGACAGAATTTATATGGCTAGAGTGAAGAAATAATAGAGGTGACATTACACTACTCGGTGTATTCTATAGGCCACCAACTAGTGGCAAGTATATAGAGGAGCAAATTTGTAGGGAAATTACAGAGTGGTGCAAGAACTCACCAGGGGAAGGCAGCAGCAGCCAACTTCCTGGCACTGGGGGTGCTCCTGCTGCCCAGGAGGGGGGGAAAAAGAGTGGGAGAGCAATAGTGGTAGGGGATTCTATAGTAAGGGGAACAGATAGGCGGTTCTGTGGCCGCAAACGTGACTCCAGGATGGTTTGTTGCCTCCCTGGTGCCAGGGTCAAGGATGTCACTGAGCGGCTGCAGGGCATTCTGGAGGGGGAGGGTGAACAGCCAGTGGTCGTGGTCCACATTGGTACCAACGACATAGGTAAAAAGAGGGATGAGGTCCTGCATCAAGAATTTAGGGAGCTAGGTAACAGATTAAAGGGCAGGACCTCAAAGGGTGTAATCTCTGGATTACTCCCAGTGCCACGTGCTAGTAAGTATAGGAATGGGAGGATAGAGCAGATGAATGCGTGGCTAAAGAGTTGGTGTAGGGGGGAGGGTTTTACTTTCCTGGATCACTGGGCCTGCTTCTGGGAAAGGTGGGACTTGTACAAGTCGGACGGGTTGCACCTGAACCAGAGCGGGACAAATATCCTTGCGGGGAGGTTTGCTAGCACTGTCGGGGGGGGTTTAAACTAACTTGGCAGGGGGATGGGATACAGGGGGGAGCTGAAGTAGGGGGGGATGTGCTGCCAATTATGGAGGAAAAAACAAGTCAGCTTGGTAGGCAGGGCAAATATATAAGGGCAAGGCTGGATGGCATCTATTTTAATGCAAGGAGCCTTGCAAATAAGGTGGATGAACTGAAGGTGTTGATAAACACATGGGACTATGATATTGTTGCTATCACTGAGACATGGTTGAGGGAGGGGCAAGACTGGCAGCTCAATATTCCGGGGTACAGAATCTTCAGGCGAGACAGAGGGGGAGGTATAAGAGGAGGGGGTGTCGCAATATTAATTAAGGAGTCAATTACTGCAGTAAGGAGGGATAATATATTAGCTGGGTCCTCTAATGAGGCCATATGGGTGGAGCTTAAAAACAAAAAGGGGGCAAGCACTTTGCTGGGAGTGTACTATAGGCCTCCAAACAGTCAGGGGGAGATAGAGGAACAGATATGTAGGCAAATCTCAGAGAAATGTGCAAATAATAGGGTAATAATAATGGGGGATTTCAACTTCCCCAATATTAACTGGGATAGTCAAAGTGTGAAAGGCTCAGAGGGTGTAGAATTCTTAAAGTGCATCCAGGAGAGCTTTTTGAGCCAGCATGTAGAAAGTCCTACAAGAGAGGGGGCGGTACTGGACCTAATTCTAGGGAATGTGGCCGGCCAAGTGGAAAAAGTGCTAGTAGGTGAGCACTTTGGTGATAGTGACCATAATATGGTAAGATTTAAGGTGGTCATGGAAAAGGACAGGGATGGGCCGGAAATAAAGGTTCTAAATTGGGGGAAGGCCGATTTTAATAGGATAAGGCAGGATCTGGCCAAAATGGACTGGGATCAGCTACTTGTAGGAAAATCCGCATCGGAGCAATGGGAGGCTTTCAGAAGGGAGATTGAGATCATACAAGGGCAACATGTTCCCATAAAGGTCAAGAGTGGTTCCAAAAACCACAGGGAACCGTGGATGTCAGGGGATATACGGGAATGGATTAGGAAAAAAAGGAGGGCTTTTGGTAGATACAAAAGGCTAAAGACGGAGGAAGCCCTAGAGGAGTACAAAAAGTGCAGGGGGATACTTAAAAAAGAAATTAGGAGATCAAGGAGAGGCCATGAAATAACACTGGCGAGCAAAATAAAGGAAAATCCGAAGATGTTTTATAAGTATATTAAGGGTAAAAGGATAACTAGGGAAAAAATAGGGCCCATTAGGGACAAAAGTGGCAATCTGTGTGTGGAGCCGGAAGATGTAGGAGGGGTTCTAAATGAATTTTTTGCATCTGTTTTCACTATGGAGAAGGACGATGTAGACATAGAAATAGGGCGGGGGGACTGTGATATGCTCGAACATATTAACATCGAGAGGGAGGAGGTATTGGCGGTTTTAGCTGGCCTAAAAATGGATAAATCCCCAGGCCCCGATGAAATGTACCCCAGGCTGCTGTGTGAGGCAAAGGAGGAGATTGCGGGGGCTCTAACACATATATTCAGGACCTCTCTGGCCACAGGGGATGTGCCAGAGGACTGGAGAACCGCTAATGTAGTACCATTATTCAAGAAGGGTAGTAGGGAAAAACCGGGGAACTACAGGCCAGTGAGCCTAACATCAGTGGTAGGAAAATTACTGGAAAAAATCCTGAGGGACAAAATTTGTCTCCACTTGGAGAGGCAAGGATTAATCAGGGATAGTCAACATGGCTTTGTCAAGGGAAGATCATGTCTGACTAATTTGATTGAATTTTTTGAGGGGGTGACTAGGTGTGTGGATGAGGGTAACGCAGTGGATGTGGTATACATGGATTTCAGTAAGGCCTTCGATAAAGTCCCGCACAGGAGACTGGTCAAGAAGGTAAGAGCCCATGGAATCCAGGGTGCCTTGGCACATTGGATACAAAACTGGCTTAGTGGCAGAAGGCAGAGGGTGATGGTCGAAGGTTGTTTTTGTGACTGGAAACCTGTGGCCAGTGGGGTACCACAGGGATCGGTGCTGGGTCCCTTGCTGTTTGTGGTCTACATTAATGACTTGGATATGAATGTAAAGGGTATGATCAGTAAATTCGCGGATGATACTAAAATTGGTAGGGTGGTAAATAGCGAGGAGGGTAGCCTCAGTCTGCAGAACGATATAGATGGGTTGGTCAGATGGGCGGAACAGTGGCAAATGGAATTTAACCCGGAAAAGTGCGAGGTGATGCACTTTGGGGGGTCTAACAAGGCAAGGGAATACACAATGAATGGTAAGACCCTAGGCAAGACGGAGGGTCAGAGGGATCTGGGTGTGCAGGTACACAGATCCCTGAAGGCGGCGGAACAGGTGGATAAGGTGGTAAAAAAGGCATATGGGATACTTGCCTTCATTAGCCGAGGCATAGAATATAAGAGCAAGGAGGTTATGATGGAGCTGTATAAAACACTGGTTAGGCCACAGCTGGAATACTGTGCAGTTCTGGTCGCCACACTACAGGAAAGATGTGATCGCGTTAGAGAGGGTGCAGAGGAGGTTCACCAGGATGTTACCAGGGCTGGAGCGCTTCAGCTATGAAGAGAGACTGGGCAGATTGGGTTTGTTTTCCTTGGAGCAGAGGAGGCTGAGGGGGGACATGATTGAGGTGTACAAAATTGTGAGGGGCATAGATAGGATGGATGCTGAGGAGCTTTTCCCCTTAGTAGAGGGGTCAATAACTAGGGGGCATAGATTCAAGGTAAAGGGAGGGAGGTTTAGAGGGGATTTGAGAGAGAACTTTTTCACCCAGAGGGTGGTTGGAGTCTGGAACTCACTGCCTGAAAGGGTTGTGGAGGCAGAAACCCTCACAACATTTAAGAAGCATTTGGATGAGCATTTGAAATGCCATAGCATACAAGGCTACGGGCCAAATGCTGGAATATGGGATTAGATTAGACAGGGCTTGATGGCCGGCATGGACACGATGGGCCGAAGGGCCTCTATCTGTGCTGTATTACTCTATGACTCTATGACTCTATGAGTAGTAATAATGGGGGACTTCAACTATCCTAATATAGACTGGGATAGTAATAGTGTAATGGGCAGAGAAGGGGAAGAATTTCTGAAGTGTGTTCAGGAGAACTTTTTTGATCAGTATGTTTCTGGCCTGGCGAGGAAGGAGGCATTGCTGGATCTGGTTTTTGGGAATGAGGTAGGTCAAGTGGAGCAAGTGTCAGTAGGTGAACTTTTAGGGAACACTATTCATAGTATCTTGAGGTTTAGATTAGCTATGGAAAAGGACAGGGAGCAATCTAGAGTAAAAATGTTTAACTGGGGGAAGGCCAATTTCAGTGGGATGAGAACGGATCTGGCCCGGGTAAACTGAAATCAAAGATTGACAGGCAAAACTGTAATGGAACTTAATGGCTGCCTTTAAAGAGGAAATAGTTCACGTACAGTTGAGGTACATTCCCACTAGGGGGAAAGGCAGGGCAACTAAAGTCGGGGCTCCCTGGATGACGAAACAGATAGAGAATATGATGAAGCAGAAAAAGAGTGCGTATGACAGATGTCAGGTTGCAAATTCATCTGAGAATCAGGTTATATGTAGAAAGATCAGAGGAGAAGTGAAAAAGAAAAATAAGAGGGGCAAAGAGAGGGTATGAGAATAGAATGTGAGCCAACATAAAAGGTAATCCAAAAGTCTTCTATAGGCATATAAATAGTAAACGGGTAGTAAGAGGAGGGGTGGGGCCAATTAGGGACCAAAAAGGAGACCTACGCATAGAGGCAGAGGGTATGGCTGAGGTACTAAATGAGTACTTTGCATCTGTCTTCACCAAGGAAGAGGATGCTGTCATAGACATAGTGAAGGAGGAGGTAGTGGAGACACTTGATAGGATAAAAATTGATTAAGAAGCGGTATTAGAAAGGCTGGCAATACTTAAAATAGATAAATCACCAGGAGCGGATGGGATGCGTCCTAGGATGCTGGGGAAATTGAGGGAGGAAATCGCAGAGAACCTGGACAGAATATTCCAATCCTCCATAGATACGGGGGTGGTGCCAGAGGACTGGAGAATTGCAAATGTTACACCATTGTTCAAAAAAGGGTGTAAAGATAAACCAAGCAACTACAGGCCAATCAGTTTAACCTCAGTAGTGGGGAAGCTTTTAGAAACAGTAATCGGGGACAAAATTAAGTTACTTGGACAGGTGTGAGTTAATTAAGGAAAGCCAGCATGGATTTGTTAAAGGCAAATTGTGTTTAAACAACTTGATCGAGTTTTTTGATGAGGTAACAGAGGATTGATGAGGGTACTGCGGTTGACATATTGTACATGGATTTCCAAAAGGCGTTCGACAAAGTGCCACATAATAGGCATGCCAGCAAAGTCATAGGGTCATAGTCATAACAGCACAGAAGGAGGCCATTCGGCCCATCGAGTCCATGCCGGCTCTCTGTAGCGCAATCCAGTCAGTCCCATTCCCCCGCTCTATCCCTGTAGCCCTGCAAGTTTATTTCCCTCAAGTGCCTATCCAGTCTCCCCTTGAAAACGTTGAGTGTCTCTGCTTCCACCACTTCCGTCGGCAGCGAGTTCCAGGTCCTCACCACTCGCTGCGTAAAAAGGTTTTTCCTTACATTCCCCCCTGTATTTCTTGCCCAAAACCTTAAATCTGTGTCCCCTAGTCCTTGTACCATTAACTAGTGGGAACAGCCTTTCCCCGTCTAGCCTATCCAAACCCGTCATAATCTTGTACACCTCTATCAAATCACCCCTCAACCTCCTTTGCTCTAATCAAAACAAATCCAGCTTCTCCAACCTGTCCTTGTAGCTAAGATCCCCCATCCTCGGAATCATTCTGGTAAATCTCCTCTGCACCCTCTCAAGGGCCTTCACATCCTTCCTAAAGTGTGGTGACCAGAACTGAATGCAATACTCCAGTTGTGGCCTAACCAGCGCTTGATAAAGGTTCAGCATAACTTCTCTACTTTTGTACTCAATACCTCTATGAAGTCCAAGATCCTATATATTTTGCTAACCACTCTTTCAATATGTCCTGCCACCTTCAGGGACCTATGCACATTAACTCCCAGGTCCCTCTGTCCCTGCACACTCTTTAAAACTGTGCCATTAAGTGTATATTGCCTCTCCCTGTTCCTTCTGCCAAAATGCATCACCTCACACTTCTCTGTATTAAATTCCATCTGCCACTTGTCTGCCCATTCTGCTAGCCTTTCTATGTCCTGTTGCAGTCGATTGGTATCATCATCACTGTTTACCACACCCCCAAGTTTGGTGGCATTGGCAAATTTCAAAATTCTACTCTATTCCAATATCCAGGTCATTTATATATCAAAAAAAGCAGTGGCCCCAGCACTGACCCTTGGGGAACACCACTGTCTACCATCCTCCAGTCTGAAAAACAGCCATTTACCACAACTCACTGTTTCTGTTCTTAAGCCAATTCCTTATCCTAGTTGCCACTGTCCCTTTTATTCCATGCGTTGCATCCCAATTCCATGAGCCTCAATTTTGTTAACCAGCCTTCTATGTGGTACTTTGTCAAACACCTTCCTAAAGTCCATGTAGACCACACCTGTTGCATTCCCTTGATCAATCCTCCCTGTTGTTTCATCAAAAAATTCAATTGGATTAGTCAAACACAATCTGCCTTTTACAAATCCATGTTGGTTCTCCTTAATTACAGGAAACTTTGTGATATCCGGCACCGACGGGACCGAGCTGTTGCCGTCCCATCAAAACTGCCGGACAAACCAGCGCTAATGTTAAAACATACGGAAGCTTTTGATCTCCGTATCTAGCAACAAACCCTGTTGCAACAGCTTCTAAACAGTCGGCCGTAGCTTGCAAGCGTCTCTGTTGCTAAGCAACAGCTTTAGCTAGACCTTGCAGAGCCTGACTGGTGGGAAAAAAAGCAACGAAAAGAAAAAAAAACTTACTGAACCGACTCCTGAATTTTGCCAGTGGCTCGAGCATTCCGGACAGTTAACCTCCGGATAAACCAAAGTTTCCTGTAGCTTAAACCTCTCCAAGTGCTTGTTAATTTTTTTCCTTGATTATTGTTTCTAAAACTTTACCCACCACTGATGTTAAACTGACCGGCCTGTAGTTACTAGGATTGTCCTTACACCCTTTAACAATAAGAACATAAGAAATAGGAGCAGGAACAGGCCACTTGGCCCCTCGAGCCTGCTCCACCATTCAATAAGATCATGGCTGATTTTGGGCTCAAAGCCACTTCCTTGCCCGCTCTCCATAACCCTTCACTCCTTTATCTTGCAAAAATCTGTCTATCTCCACCTTAAAATGTATTTAATGACCCAGCCTCCACGGCTCTCTGGGGCAGAGAATTCCACAGATTTACGACCCTCTGAGAAGAAATTCCTCCTCATCTCAGTTCTAAAAGGGCGACCCTTTATTCTGAAACTATGCTCCTGAGTTCTAGTTTTGTAGTGTCACATTTGCCATTTTCCAATCCTCGGGTACCTCCCCCGCAACTAGGGAAGATTGGAAAATTATGGCAAGCCCTTCTGCTATCTTCTCCCCCAATTCCCTTAGCAACCTGGGATGCAACGCATGGAATAAAAGGGACAGTGGCAGCATGGATACGAAATTGGTTAAGTGACAGGAAACCGAGGGTAGTGGTGAACGGTTGTTTTTTGGACTGGAGGAAGGTATACAGTTGTGTTCCCCAGGGGTCGGTTCTAGGAACACTGCGTTTCTTGATCTGTATTAATGACTTGGATGTGGGTGTACAGGGCTCAACTTCAAAATTTGCAGATGACACATAATTGGAAGTATAGTGAACAGTGAGGAGGAGAGTGATAGACTTCAAGAAGACATGGGCAGGCTGGTGAAATGGGCAGACACATGGCAGATGAAATTTAACGCAGAAAAGTGTGAAGTGATACATTTTGGTAGCAAGAATGGGGAGAGGACATATAAACAAAATGGTACATTCCTAAAGGGGGTGCATGAACAGAGACCTGGGGGTATGTGTGCACAAATCATTGAAGGTGGCAGGGCAGGTTGAGAAAGCAGTTAAAAAGGCTTACAGGACCCTGGGCTTCATAAATAGAGGTATAGAGTACAAAATTGTGGAAATTTTGATGAACCTATATAAAACACTGGTTCAGCCCCAACTAGAGTACTGTGTCCAATTCTGGGCACTACACTTAGGAAGGATGTGAAGGCCTTGGAGAGGGTGCAGAAAAGATTTACGAGAATGATTCCAGGGATGAGGGACCTCAGTTACATTGATAGACTGGAGAAGCTGGGGTTGTTCTCCTCGGAGCAGATGAGATTGAGAGGAGATTTGATAGAGGTGCTCAAAATCATGAGGGGTCTGGACAGAGTAGATAGAGAAACTGTTCCCATTGGCAGAAGGATCAAGAAACAGAGGACACAGATACAAGGTGATTGGCAAAAGAACCAAAGGCGACGTAAGAAAAAAACTTTTTTACGCAGCGAGTGGTTAAGATCTGGAATGTACTGCATGAAAGGGTGGTGGCGGCAAACTCAATCTTATCTTTCCAAAGGGAGTTGGATATGTATCTGAAGGAAAAAAAATTGCAGGGCTACGGGGAAAGGGCAGGGGAGTGGGACTAGCTGAGAGTTGGCACAGGCTCGATGGGCCGAATGGCCGCCTTCTGTACTGTAACCATTCTATGATTCTAACTGCCCCCACACCAAAGCCAATGCTTTGAGGAGAGAAGCTGCAAAATGGGCTTGGAATTATGGGAGAAGGGAAGAATGAACTGGGCGTATAAAGGCAAAGGAAAATATTGTGTGACGACCACGGCAGTCAGCATCAAGGTAGGGACGACTGAATCCCCCGTCGCATGAACATCGCTATGCGTATGACCCGAGAGGAAGTATAAAGATAGGAGGCAAAACTCTGGTACCAGTTCATCACCATAGTGTAATATGCGTTCAACTGAAATTGCCACTGGAAGATGTGTTAATTCAAGCGATCTTGCATATTGGACATTATATACACCCTCTATCCCTCGGAAAGCAAAGTATATTGACTTCATCCACATAATTTTTAAAGTTTATTATTAAAATTTTTGGGTCACAGGAAAGCTGAATTCCATCTCTTGCTGTTAATGATCCTGTTCTATTTTGTAAGGTGTCATACATTGTCTCAAGTCCCTACTGAGTCCATAATACCTGCATTAAAAAATACAAAAATTTCAGACAGGAAAAGACCAACTGGTCCATCCAGCCTGACCCATACAGTCGTAAAGCCTTAAGTATTACAATTAGACAATCCCTACCCACCAGGAGCCATGTAATCTCCTGGGAGGCGAGAAGAAACATACATAACCCAAGGCCAGTTAGGGAAAAAAATCTGAAATTCCTCTCCAACTTCCCAGTGATCAAAACGTATATTACTTGGCACCTACCCCTTGCATGTTGTGGTCAATGCCGCAGCCAGGAACCGGTCCAGCTGTCTTTTGAAGGTATACAGCGAATTAGCTCTTGCCGCACGAGTCGGTAACTTGTTCCAAAGCTCAATGATTTTCTGGAAACAGAAGAATTGCCTAACATCTAACCTAGTTCTACCCTTTGTTTAACATAGAAGCACAACCCCAGGTCATCCTCAACCGATCTAATTGAAGTAATTTGTCAATATGGATACAATCCAATCCCTTCATTATTTTATAGACTTCAATGAAATCACCCTGAATCTACACTGTTCTAAAGTAAATAGACCCAGCTTTTTAAGCCTATATGGATAGCTAAGGTGTTTTAAACTAGAAATTAATCTTGTCCTATTCTGATCCTTTTTCAAAGCCTCAATCACCCATGATTTGAGTGGACCAAAACTGGAGGCACTATTCTAAATGAGGCCTAATCAAGGTCTTGTACAAGGACAAAATGGTATGTTTCATTTTATGTTGAATAGTCCTGTGATTGCAGCCCAGTAGCCTATTTGCTTTAGTTATAGCTTCACTGCATTGGTCATGAACTTTTAGACAGTTATGTTGCTGATCAATACACAATTAAAATCTGATTTGTTCCCAAAGCTACTTTGTCAAATGGTCTTAATAATAAAGAAGTCATTGAAGGAGTAGCTACAAAACAAGCATTCGGAGACCACGTTATAATTTAATTTTAAAAGTGTGCATCGACAATAACCGTAACCTTTAGTTGGTTGATCATTGAATGTAGAATTACAAAATTCACAAGCATATTTGCTGCTTAGCAACTAGTGGCAGGGAAACCATAATCTCGTGTATTTATAATGGAGGATCTATGCTAAATAGTTTGCATTACCTGCTAGATTGTTCATGTTATACCAGGACAGGGACCAATCAGACCATGAATTGCGAGCTGTGAATATTAACCAGACTGAAGGGTAAATTCGATCCAGTTTGTAGAAAACAGCTAGCAAAAATTGACTCTCAGCTTATATGTGTATATTGTGGCCAGCAGTAACAGAGCCAATAGATGATTTAACAAAGACATAAATGCTTCATTTTGTCAGTTTTTTAATAGGTTATTTTGATACGTTGGCACTAGACAGCCCACAGCTTGTCAGTGATTAAGCTCATTGTCTCCAAATACATTAATAATACTTGGATGTACTGTAGATAATGGCAAATACGTTGGCTACCAGTACAATGGCATTAGGATGGGCATAACAGTAACCTTTGTCTTTTACTTTGTGCTAGTTAAGATCATTTCCATTAGCCATTCATAAATTGCTGATAAAATGGAATGAGATTCAACTACTTTCTGTCAGCAGATTGGAGCTAAAAGCTAACAATAAATGGTTCTCTTCAGACTCTCCCATGAAGGAAGTTGCTAGATAATGTGGCTTTCAACTCTTGGGAACAAATTATTAAAAATATAAGCTACCTATACTTAACCGAGAAATTTACAGCACAGAACGACACTATTCAGCCCATTGTGTCCGTGCCTGCTCTTTGTCCGAGCAATCCAAAGTTAATCCCTTTGCTATGTTCTCTCCATCTTTCTTTCTCTGCTTCAAATATTTATTCGCTTTTCCCTTAAAAGATGCAATGATCTCTGCCTCGAGTACTTTCCATAACAAAGCATTCCGTACTTAACAACTTTCTACATAGTTTCTTCTAATATCTCTCCTTATTCTTCGTGTCAATTTTAAATTGATGACCCTCGTCACTGACTCCATAACCAGAGGAAATAGCCTTTCCCTATTTGCCCCATCAAAACTGTTCAAATTTTAGAAATCTCTATTAATTCTTCCCGTACTTTTCTGTGGTTCAGTGGCATCAGTCCTAGTATAAGCGAGATGACTTGCATTTATATAGCACCTAACGACATCCCAAAGTGAATTACAACCAATCAAGTATTTTTAATGGAGTAATTATTTGCACAAATGCCATCCTGCCCCCACCGGAGCTGTGCCATGCGCACCGGAGGGCCCTTGTCCTCCCATTGCTGCTGGTGATCTGTGGGACAGGCTGGCGTTTGTAGGCCTGAGAAGTAGGCCGCAGCCTTGCGGTGGGAGTCTGGGTGTGGGGACCAGACTCTGGCTCTACAGCCGCGGGGCCGGAGCTTCAACACTGCTTGCTGTCTGTGTGGGTATTTCTGGAGCGATCATTTCCCCGGCACCACCCCCGCCACCCCCCCCCCCCCCCACCGACCGGGTGGAGACTCTGGGCCAAAGATTCCGCCCGACAGTTGCAGCACAGTTTGGGGAGGTCAGGAGATTGGAAAGGGTATCGGGGGGAGGGGGGGGAGAGAGGAGAGGGTATCATCAGGGGGGAAGAGGAGAGGAGAGGGGAGGGTATCATCGGGGAGGAGAGGAGATGGTATCATCGGAGAGGAGATGGTATCATCGGGGAGGAGAGGAGTTGGTATCATCGGGGAGGAGAGGAGATGGTATCGGGGAGGAGAGGAGATGGTATCATCGGGGAGGAGATGGTATCATCGGGGAGGAGAGGAGATGGTATCATCGGGGAGGAGAGGGTATCATCGGGGAGGAGAGGGTATCATCGGGGAGGAGAGGGTATCATCGGGGGGAGAGAGGAGAGGGTATCATCGGAGGGAGAGAGGAGAGGGTATCATCGGGGGGAGAGAGGAGAGGGTATCATCGGGGGAGAGAGGAGAGGGTTTCATCGGAGAGGAGAGGGTATCATCGGGAAGGGGGGGAAGAGAGGAAAGGGTATCATCGGGGGGGAGAGGGTATCATCGGCGGGAGAGAGGAGAGGGTATCATCAGAGGGAGAGAGGAGAGGGTATCATCGGGGGGAGGAAGAGAGGAGAGCGTACCATCGGGGGGGAGAGAGGAGTGGGCATCATCGGGGGGAGAGAGGAGAGGGTATCATTGGGGGGAGGAGAGCGTACCATCGGGGGGGGAGGAGAGGAGAGCGCACCATCATGGGGGGAGAGGAGAGGGTATCATCGGAGGGAGAGAGGAGAGGGTATCATCGGGGGGAGAGAGGAGAGGGTATCATCGGGGGGAGAGAGGAGAGGGTATCATCGGGGGAGAGAGGAGAGGAGAGGGTATCATCGGGAAGGGGGGGAAGAGAGGAAAGGGTATCATCGGGGGGGAGAGGGTATCATCGGCGGGAGAGAGGAGAGGGTATCATCAGAGGGAGAGAGGAGAGGGTATCATCGGGGGGAGGAAGAGAGGAGAGCGTACCATCGGGGGGGAGAGAGGAGTGGGCATCATCGGGGGGAGAGAGGAGAGGGTATCATTGGGGGGAGGAGAGCGTACCATCGGGGGGGGAGGAGAGGAGAGCGCACCATCATGGGGGGAGAGGAGAGGGTATCGTCGGGGGGAGAGGAGAGGGTATCGTCGGGGGGAGGAGAGAGGGTATCGGGAGGGGAGAGGAGAGGGTATCGTTGGGGGGGGGGAGGGGAGAGGAGAGGGTATCGTCGGGGGGAGGAGAGGGTATCGTCGGGGGAGGAGAGGGTATCGTCGGGGGGGGGAGAGGAGAGGGTATCGTCGGGGGGAGAGGAGAGGGTATCGTCGGGGGGAGAGGAGAGGGTATCGTCGGGGGGAAGGGAGAGGGTATCATCGGGAGGGGAGAGGAGAGGGTATCATCGGGGGGGAGGGGAGAGGAGAGGGCATCATCGGGGGGGAGGGGAGAGGAGAGGGCATCTTTGGGGGGGGAGAGGGCATCTTCGGGGGCGAGGGGAGAGGAGAGGGCATCATCGGGGGGAGGGGAGGGGAGAGGAGAGGGCATCATCGGGGGGGAGGGGAGGGGAGGGGAGGGGGCATCATCGGGGGGGAGAGGAGAGGGCATCATCGGGGGTGGAGGGGAGAGGAGAGGGCATCATCGGGGGGGAGGGGAGAGGAGAGGGCATCATCGGGGGTGGAGGGGAGAGGAGAGGGCATCATCGGGGGGGAGGGGAGAGGAGAGGGCATCATCGGGGGGGAGGGGAGAGGAGAGGGCATCATCGGGGGGAGGGGAGAGGAGAGGGCATCATCGGGGGGGAGAGGAGAGGGCATCATCGGGGGGGGAGAGGAGAGGATATCATCGGGAGAGGAGAGGAGAGGGTATCATCGGGGGGGGAGAGGAGAGGGTATCATCGGGGGGAGAGGAGAGGAGAGGGTATCATCGGGGGGAGAGAGGCGAGGAGAGGGTATCATAGAGGGGAGAGGAGAGGGTATCATTGGGGGGAGAGAGGAGAGGAGGAGAGGGTATTGGAAGGGTGGGTGGTTCGGAGGGTATCCGAGTCCGGTCCAAGGAACACCCAACATCATGACAATTTGTTTCAGGTCTGTCGAACAGCGTAGTATCCATGCTGTTACATTTTCTTGTACCATAAGTCTGAATTTTGGATTGAGCCTTCTTTGAGCCATCTTGTATGCCTTCTGAAAATCCATATATGCTGCATCTACTGCATTCCCTTTATCTATCCAATTGGTCAGTTCTTCAAAAATGACTTGCCTTAAACAAATCAATGCTGATAGAGCTTGATTAACCCATGCATTTCTAAGTGCTCATTAATTTTATCTCAACTTTTGGATTCTAGGAATTTGTCCACAACTGATACTGTATTAACTTAACTGGTCTATGGTTACCCAGTTTTTCCTTCTCTCCCTCTTGAACAGAGTAATATATTTATCAATTACCTAATAATTTTAGTTTTAATCTCCTTATTTCAGTTAAAAGTACAGCATAATGCTTTTTAACTTTTCAATCCATAGTGTAATCATTTGTATATCTCAGCACTTTTATCATTTTGGTTGTACAGGTATCTCCAAATATTGGTAACGTGTTCTGTGCAAAAATTGACCAATAAAATAATTCTTCCCTACAGAAACTTCTACCTATTTTCAAAGGAAACGAAAATGCCGTGCTGTTATTTCTAGATTAAAATCATATTAAAATTGAGATTAAAAAAGAAAATTCAAGTATTATGAGTCTTGGGTATGTTGAAGTGAATGTTATGTTTGCATATATTAAAAACTCAGTTTAGAATACGAAAAAGATAAGAATTCAAATACTGCCTATGTAAAATTTTCACATGGTTTTGTGTCTTTTCTATTTACTTTTATCCTTTTCCTGATCTACTTTAAAAAAATAAATTAAATCTATACATCATGAAGTCAAACCTCATGGCAGGATTTGTTTTGTCGTACATGTAATAGAGTAAAAATGAGTAAGTGTGGATATCAGCAACATACAGCTGCATCTTTCAATTGAAGCTGCAAATGAATCACCTCAACAGGAAGCAATGTCTTTTAATATAGGTGTTATTGACTAGATTTATCAGGTATGACTGTTGGCTGGATTGAAAAGCAGATAAATTAACATAAGCCCAATTCAAAATAGAAGTTTCTACACCACGCAGTGTCATTTTGGTGAAATAACCGTGGTGTTCTACAGTGAAAATATATGATTTGTTATCTTACAAAATCTCTGAGGGATCCCTTCCTAACAAAGAATTGGTTCTGCACCAGATCACTGTCCTACATAGTTGGTTATTTTTTTTGTTCTGCCACAATTTCACATATACCTTTTATGTTGCCCCTTGAAAGAAAAGATTAAGTAGCAGATCTCACAAGAACATAAGAAATAGAAGCTGGAGTAGGCCATTTGGCCCTTCGAGCCTGCTCTGCCATTCAACAAGATCATGGCTGATCTTCTACCTCAACTCCATCTTCTCATACTATCCCTATATCCCTAATTCTCTTCGTTCCCAAAAATTTATATACTCAATGATTGAGCATCCACAGCTCTCCTGGGGTAAAGAATTCCAAAGATTCACAACCCTTTGAGTGAAGAAATTTCTCCTCATCTCAGTCCTAAATGGCCTACCCCTTATTATGTGACTGTGACTGTGACCCCGTGTTCTAGACTGTACCCCACTAGTTAAGGCCTGCCAACCTGAAAAAGGTCCCGTTTATCCCTACTCTCTCTTTTCTGTCCATTAACCAATCCTCAATCCATGCTAATATATTATCCCCATTCCCACGAGTCCTAATTTTGTGTAATAACCTCTTGTGTGGCACCTTATCGAATGCTTTTTGAAAATCCAAATACAGTACATCCACTGGTTCCCCCTTATCCATCCTAATAGTTACATCTTCAAAAAATTCTAACAGATTTGTCAAACACGATTTCCCTTTCATAAAACCATGTTGATTCTGCCTAATCATATTATGATTTTCTAAGTGCCCTGTTACCACGTCCCTAATAATAGATTCTAGCATTTTGCCTACTACTGATGTCAGGCTAACTGGCCTATAGTGCCACATTTTTTCTCTTCCTCCTTTCTTAAATAGCGGGGTTATGTTTGCTACCTTCCAATCCTTGGGGACTGTTCTAGAATCTAGGGAATTCTGGAAAATTAATACCAGTGCATCCACTATCTCTGCAGCTGCCTCTAAAAACCCTAGGATGCAGGTCATCAGGCCCAGGGGATTTGCTTCCACTTAGTCCCATTAATTTCTCCAGTACTATATTGTTACTTATGCTGATTTTTTTATTTTAAAGTTCCTCATTCTCTCCAAACCCTCGGTTCCCCATTATTTCCGTAATGTTTTTTGTGTCTTCTACCGTGAAGACAGGTACAAAGTATTTGTTTAATGTCTCAGCCATTTCCTTATTACCCATCATAATTTCTCCTGTCTCTGCCTCTGATAGCCATGGTGTGGAGATGCCGGTGTTGGACTGGGGTGGACAAATGTAAGAAGTCACACAACACCAGGTTATAGTCCAACAGTTTTATTTGAAATCGCAAGCTTTCGGAGCGCTGCTCCTTCGTCAGGTGAAGTGGAGAGATGCATAAAGACACAGCTTATATAGTCAGAGAATAATGCCAGATGATTACAGGTAATCTTTCTAACTGCCATTTATCACACCTCGACAGAGAGATAATCACAGCAATCAAAGGTGTGAATGGTGTCCAAACAGGTTAGTCAGGAAAACATTACATCAAAGAACAATGAGGTGGGGTCACAAGGGATTAAATGTTGCAGATGCTGGGGTCTGTATGAAAAACAAAAAACAGACGAAAAAACATTTTTTTTGCTGGAAATCACAGCAGGTCCGGCCGCATCTGTGTAGAGAGAACAAGCCAATGACGACTCGAGTCTGGATGACCCTACGTCAGGTGGGGTTACATGTAGCGTGACATGAACCCAAGATCCCGGTTGAGGCTGTCCTCATGAGTGCGGAACTTGGCTATCAGTTTCTGCTCTACGATTTTGCATTGTCATGTGTCTCGGCCACCTTGGAGAATGCTTACCCAAAGATCGGAGGCTGAATGTCCTTGACTGCTGAAGTATTCCCCGACTGGGAGGGAACACTCCTGCCTGGCAATTGTTGCGCGGTGTCTGCATGGTCTCGCCGATGTACCATGCTCCGGAAATCCTTTCCTGCAACGTATGAGGTAGACAACGTTAGCCGAGTCACATGAGTATGTACCATGTACCTGGTTGGTGGTGTCCTCACGTGTGATGATGGTATCTGTGTTGATGATCTGGCATGTCTTGCAAAGGTTGCCGTGGCAGGGTTGTGTGGTGTCGTGGTCGCTGTTCTCCTGAAAGCTGGGTAATTTGCTGCGAACGATGGTCTGTTTGAGGTTAGGCGGCTGTTTGAAGGCAAGTAGTGGAGGCATGGGGATGGCCTCAGCGAGGTGTTCGTCGTCATCGATGACATGTTGAAGGCTGCAAAGAACATAGCGTAGTTTCTCCGCTCCGGACCAGCTGTGATTTCCAGCAAAAAAAATGTTTTTTCGTCTGTTTTTTGTTTTTCATACAGACCCCAGCATCTGCAACATTTGACCCCTTGTGACCCCACCTCATTGTTCTTTGATGTAATGTTTTCCTGACTGACCTGTTTGGACACCATTCACACCTTTGATTGCTGTGATTATCTCTCTGCCGAGGTGTGATAAATGGCAGTTAGAAAGATTACCTGTAATCATCTGGCATTATACTCTGACTATATAAGCTGTGTCTTTATGCATCTCTCCACTTCACCTGACGAAGGAGCAGCGCTCCGAAAGCTTGTGATTTCAAATAAAACTGTTGGACTATAACCTGGTGTTGTGTGACTTCTTACATTTGCTTCTAATAGGCCCATGTTTACTTTCACTAACCTCTTCCTACTTACATACCTATAGAAGCTTTTAAAATCTATTTTTATAACTCTTGCTAATTTACTCCCATATTCTTTTTTCTCGTAAATTTCTTGGTCCTCCTTTGCTGAATTCTAAAATCCTCCCAGTCCTCAGGCTTGCTACTCTTTTTGGCAACATTATAAACCTCTTCCTTTGATCTAATTCTATCTTGTTAGCCACAGTTGGACCACTTTTCCTGTGGAGTTTTTGTGCCTTAAAGGAATGTATGTTTGTTGTAAATTATGTATTATTTCTTTAAATGCTAGCCATTTTTGTCTACTGTCATAACTTTTAATGTAGTTTTCCAATCTACCTTGGCCAACTCGCCCCTCATACCTACGTAGTTTGCTTTGTTTAGATTGAATACCCTAGTTTTGGATTTAACTAAATCACTTTTAAACTCAATATAAAATTCTATCATATTGTCACTCTTCCCTAAAGACCCCTTTACTACAAGGTTATTAATTAACCCTTTCTCATTGCAAAATACTAGATCTAAAATAGCCTGTTCCCTAGTTGGTTCCTCAACATACTGATCTAGAAAACTATCTTGTATACATTCCATGAATTTGTCCTCCACACTATTACTGCAAATTTAGTTTGCCCAGTCTATATGTAGATTAAAGTCCCCCATGATTACTGTATTACCCTTGCTACATGTGCCTCTAGTTTCCTGATTTATACTCTGCCCTCCATTACAACTACTATTTGGGGGCCTATAAGCAATTCCCACCAATGTTTTCTGCCCCTTGCTGTTTCTTAGCTCCACCCAAACGGATTCTACTTCTTGATTTTTGGAGTTAAGATCCTTTCTTTCTACGTCTTTATCCCATCCTTTATTATCAGGGCTACCCCTCCTCCTTTTCCATTTTGCCTCTCTCTTCTAAAAGTTAAGTATCCTGGAATATTTAGTTCCCAACCTTGGCCACTTTGCAACTACGTCTCTGTAATGGCTATTAGATCAAACCTATTAAATTCTATCTGCGCTATAAATTCATCTATTTTGTTGCAAATGCTTGGCACATTCAGATATAGTGCCTTTAGCTTTGACTTATTTCTATTTTTCCCTGTTGTCACCTTAGTCACTGATGCCTTATTACCTTTTGTTACTCTCTCTGTCCCTTCCTGACCCACTCTGCTTATTTTTTACCCAAAACTCTACTCTGCTCTAGAGCCGTGACATTTCTCTCGCTGCTTTTAAATTAACTCTTTCCTGAATCATCCCACTCCCCCTGTCTATTGCCCTAGTTATTCAGTTTGCCAGGACACTGGCCCAAGCCCGGTTTAAGTGGAGCCCATCCCAATGGAACAGCTCCCTCTTTCCCCAGTACTGGTGCCAGTGCCCCATGAACAGAAACCCCTTCCTCCCACACCACTCTTTGAGCCACGCATTTAAACCTCTAATCTGTTTGTCCCTATGCCAATTTGCTCGTGGCTCAGGTAACAATCCAGAGATTATTACCTTTGAGGTTTTGCTTTTTAATTTGGATCCTAGCTCCTAAAACTCCCTCAGCAGAACCCAATTCCTAGTTCTACCTATGTCGTTGGTTCCTATGTGGACCACAACAATTAGATCCTCCCCCTCCCACTCCAAGTTCTTCTCCAGCCACGAGGACATGTGTTGCCTGCCTGGTGCCAGGGTTAAAGACAACATTTGGAACCCTTGGTTGCGGCTCCAGAGAACAGTATTTATCCCCCTGACTATACTGTCTCCTACCACAACGGCATTCCCTTTCACTCCACCTACTTGAATGACCTCCTACACCATGGCGCCATGGTCATCTTGCTCATCTAGCCTGCAGGCTTTTTCCTCATCCACACAGGCAGCAAGAACCTCATACCTATTGGACAAGGACAAAGGCTGAGGCTCCTCCAGCACTGCACCTGGGGTCCCCTTACCTGCCTGAGTTGCAGTCACCCTCTTGTCCTTGACCACTAACCAGACCTGTACCACTACCTAACCTAAGGGGTGTGACTGCCCCCTGGATCTCTCCATCCCTGATGCCCCGCAATGTCTGCACCTCCGACTCCAGCTCAAAAACTCTGAGCTGAAGTTCAAGATGCAGGCACTTACTGCAAATGTGGTTGTCCGGGATCACAATGCTCTCCACAAATACCACAAAATTTTAACTAATTTGGCTGGGGGAGGGGCACCAAAATGAAGCATTAGAGAGGAGATAGAAGGTGCACAGATAACCGACATAAAGAGGCATTGGGTGGTTTATTGCCACCTATCAACGCCATAATTGGGTGAAAAAAAGGCGGCCGCTGTTCTTAAGTAAGTTGGCAGTGGGTCCCACGGCGGATGGCAGCGCTGCCCATAGCAATGATCACGGGAATCATTGAAATTAAGTGACATCAGTGAGTGTGCAATGCTGATTTGACACCCGATCTGCTCCACTGGACTTTGCTGCTCCACTTACCGGCATACCTTAACTACGATGAGCTGAGCAAGTGTTGAGAAGCAGGAAGGAGGCTCCAGCAGCGGTATTTAAAGGGATCATCAGCAACAACTTGCACCTCACATGATTCTGCAGTTTGAATTGCTCTGTGCAACTTTCTGCAACTCCAGCAGCTTTATTAACTTATTGCAAGGTTCTATGGTAACGGGGAGTGTTGGGGCAAGTGGAGAACGCCTTCATTCTTATTTAAAGGCTTCTACTCAACACTTGCTCACAGTCATGGGGGCTCCACTGGCAGTCCTCCTCACGCTCCACGATCTTCAGCAGAGGGAGTGGAGGCAGCAAAGGTGGTGAGAAGATGCACGTAGAGGGAGGAGGAGGAGGGCTCTCAACAGGAGTTCTTACTCACCTAGGGTCTTCAGAGAGCACTTCTCTTATATACATTGAAGTGACGAGCAGTGTCTTCGGAGGCTATGCTTCACCAAGGAGGTGGTCACAGAACTCTGCCATCTCCCTCAACTAGAGTTGCAGCCTGAGAGCAGGGTGAACACGGCTCTCCCAGTGGCAGTCAAGGTCACCATGCCCCTCAATTTCTTTGCCAGAGGATCCTTCCAGTCTGCAGCAGGAGACATTGGTAACATTGTACAGTTCGCCGTCCATCACTGCATCCGGGAGGTCACTGAGGCTCTGTACAGCAGGAGAAGGGACTACGTTGTCTTCTCTTGGAGCAGAGAGAAGCAGGAGGAGTGTGCATGTGGATTTACCAGAATAGTAGGCATCCCCATGATGCAGGGCGCCATCAACTGCACACACATGGCTTTGTGGGCACCGTATAACAATCCTGAGATCTTTCATAACTGCAAAGGCTACCATTCACTTAATGTGCAGTTGGTGTGCGACCACGCACAGCGCTTCCTGATGGTCAATGCCTGCTATCCTGCAGCAGCCATGATGACTTAGTCCTCTGTGCCAGCCACCACAGCAAACTCGAGGGTGACTGCTTGGAGATGAGGGCTCTCCGCCTGGCTCGTGACTCCCCTCCGCAACACCATCACTCGTGCCCAGCACTCATGCTTCCACCAGGAACATCATCCAGCAGAGCATCGGGCTACTGAAGCAACAGTTCCGCTGCCTTGACCGCTCGCGAGGAGCCCTCCAGCACTCAGCGGGTGTCCCATTTCGTGATGGTCTGCTGCATGCTTCACAACTTGGCCATCATGAGGGTGCAGGGATTGTGGGACCACCTCAGGAGGAGGATGAGGGAGAGGAGGATGAGGAGGAAGGGAGGAGGCAGGCAGCCAATCTCCCTTCCGGACAGGTTGTCTGTGAAAGGCTCATCAGACTCCGATTCCAATGAATGAAACCCCAGATTCTGTTGCTCACCATAGAGTCATAATGGCACAGAAGGAGGCCATTCGGTTCATCGAGTCCATGCCGGTTATCTGTAGAGCAATTCAGTCAGTCCCATTCCCCCGCTCTAACCTGTAGCCCTGCAAGCTTATTTCCCTCAAGTGCCTATCCAGTCTCCCCTTGAAAATATTGTGTATCCGCTTCGACCACTTCCGTCGGCAGTGAGTTCCAGGTCCTCACCACTCGCTGTGTAAAGAAGTTTTTCCTCACATTCCTCCTGTATCTCTTGTCCAAAACCTTAAATTTGTGTCCCCTAGTCCTTGAACCATTAACTAGTGGGAACAGCCTTTCCCCATCTAGCCTATCCAAACCCATCATAATCTTGTACACCTCTATCAAATCACCCCTCAACCTCCTTTGCTCTAATCAAAACAAATCCAGCCTCTCCAACGTGTCCTTGTAGCTAAGAACCCCCTTCCCTGGAACCATTTTGGTAAATCTCCTCTGCACCCTCTCAAAGGCTTTCACATCCTTCCTGAAGTGTGGTCTTCTTCTTCTTAGACAGTCCCTCGGAACCGAGGATGACTTGATTCCACATTAAAAACGAGCTCGCAGATGACTGATTAGTCCAATGCGGGACCTACAGTCTCTGTCACAGGTGGGGCAGACGGTGGTTGAACGGGTGGGTGGGATGCTTGGGTTGACGTGCGCTCCTTGCACTGCCTGTGCTTGGCTTCCACTTGCTCCCGGCGAAGAGACTCGAGGTGTTCGGCGCCTTCCCGGATGCTTCTCCTCCACTTTGTGCGGTCTTGAGCCAAGGATTCCCAGGTGTCGGTGGGGATGTTACACTTTTTTTCAAGGAGGCTTTGAGGGTGTCCTTGAAGCGTTTCCTCTGCCCACCTGGGGCTCTCTTGCCGTGCCGGAGCTCCGAGTAGAGCTCTTGTTTTGGGAGTCTCGTATCGGGCATGCGGACAATGTGACCTGTCCATCGAAGCTGATTGAGCATGGTCAGAGCTTCGATGTTGGCCTGAGCAAGAACACTGATGTTGGTGCGCCTATCCTGCCAATGGATTTGCAGGATCTTGCGGAGGCAGCGTTGGTGGTTCCTCTCCAGTGCTTTGAGGTGCCTGCTGTACATGGTCCATGTCTCTGAGGCATACAGCAGGGCAGGTATCACTGCTGCCCTGTAGACCATGTGCTTAGTGCCGGGTTTGAGGTCCTGATCTTCAAACACTCTCTTCCTCAGGCGACCGAAGGCTGCACTGGCACACTGAGGGCGGTGTTGGACTTCGTCGTCGACGTCTGCCCTTGTTGACAGTAGGCTCCCGAGGTATGGAAAGTGGTCCACGTTGTCCAAGGCCTTGTCGTGGATTTTGATAATCGGGGGGCAGCACTGTGTGGCAGGGGCAGGTTGGTAGAGGACCTTTGTCTTACAGATGTTTAGTGTAAGGCCCATGCTCTCGTATGCTTCGGTGAAGGTGTTTACGATGGTTTGGAGTGTGGTGACCAGAACTGGACGCAATACTCCAGTTGTGGCCTAACCAGCGCTTTATAAAGGTTCAGCATAACTTCTCTACTTTTGTACTCAATACCTCCTTTTTATGAAGCCCAAGATCCCATATGCTTTGCTAACCACTCTCGCAATATGTCCTGCCACCTTCAGGGACCTATTGGGGCCACATCCTCATCATACCATCCCTCTGTCATGGAATATCACAGCATCCTCCTGGGCACAAAGCTGAAATGAGAGACACCACAAAACATTCCAAACAAAATTAATACATTTATCAAAAATCACGATGCATATCTACAGCAAAAATATGATCTAATCACGCTTGTGCAATCCCTTCATGCCTGTCGTTTGTGTGCCTTTTCCTACTCTAGTAGTCCTACGAAGTGCTCCCCTGTGGCTGCAGCGTGGCTGCTGGAAGGCTACTGAGTTTCTATGGGGGAGACTTCAGATGACCTCGAGCAGCTCTTGCCCTAGAAGGCCCAGCTGTAGACTCCACCACCTCAGCATGGGCGGCAGCAGTCTGGGCTGGCTGGCTTGATGGGCTGCGGTAAGGGCAATGGCAGAGTGGCAGGGGTGGGAATAGGAATGCTGTCATCCTGAGAGGACAGCAGGGTCCTGCTCCACTGACCCACTGCCACTCCCCCGGGACAGCACCTCTGCATCCCTAACAATCTGTTGGCGCACATCCTGCAAGCCCCAGTCGACCGTGGTAAACCCAACCATGATAGCATCTGTCTGAACTTGGGTATCATCACCTCCTGGACAGGTTGGTCCAGTGCTTGTTGATTATATGAAAGCAGAAAGGCACAAAAGTCGGGTTATGGTGAGGGGAGTGGGGGTTGGAAGAGGGGGTGGGAATACCAGATGTGCATGCATCAGTAGCTTGAAAGTGATGAGATTGTGGGCGGAGGGGGAATGGGATGTGAGAAAAAGGATTAGGAATGACCATACCATTGTTGTCCCCAAGGGGTTCAACCTCACCAGTTGCCACGGCCTCTACGATGTGCCACCCAGTGAGCCACAGAACTCTCTTGAGTTGGCTGAGGTTGTGTATTTCAGCCTGCCCCCGCCTGTCTACCGCTGCTCCTGGCAATTATCTGCGACTTTAGCCTGCAGAGGAAAGGGAAGTGTGTGAATGAGTGTGGCACAATGTGTTTGTGTCCGCCATAGTTGAATAGCTGTCGGTGTGTGCAAAGTGTGAGATGTGGGTGTGAGTGTTGCAGCAGTGGTAAGGTTGTGAGGGTGGAGTGAAGCTCTGACTTAAGTTGTGAGGTGTGAGTGGTGATAGCTAGAGGTTGCTGGCATGGGGGTGTGGTGCATTGAGCACTGTGTGAGGCTTGTGGTGCAGATGGTGGAATATGGCATTTGCTGAAGCCTTCACTCAACTTGACCACGGTGCTCACTGTCACATAGGCGGCTATCTCCAGGCACATCGTACGGGAGATGTATGGAAGGGGCTTCCTGCCAGTTTGGGGGAAGAGGACCACCCGCCGCCTCTCCATGGCCACAACGAGTGCCTCCACAGCTTTGTCCAAAAACCTCCTGGCTCTCTCCCTATTAGGATGCTCTGCCATTGCTTTGGACCTCCAACTCTTCCTTCTGCTTCTTGTTGTTGTGGCAGCTGCAGTTGTAACCGCCTTGACAATGAGGTGCTGTAGCCTCAATGTACCTCCCCTTTAAGTAGTGGAAAAAAGCCTGTGGCACACGTGACTGGGAATTAGACTGGCCCCGATATTGGTCCACCTGTTGAATGTTAAGCCAATCAGCAGCAGTTTTACTGCGGCAATCATGACTATAATCATGTTAATGAGGAGTGAGTGTGAATTTTGTGTTACCTAGACCATTTTGAGGTGGCGCAACTTAACATCATTGGGCATTAACACAGCCCGTTTCATTGCTATATCCAATTTCTAGGCCAAAGAGATAGATAGAATAAAGTGTAGCTGCCTCGGCCCTAAGCTCTGGAATTCCCTCCCTAAACCTCTCCGCGCCTCTATCTCTCTCTTACTTTAAGACGCTCCTTAAAACCTACCTCTTTGACCAAGCTATTGGTCCTCTGCCCTAAATTCTCCTCATGTGGCTCGGTGTCAAATTTTGTTATATAACACCCTGTGAAGAGCCTTGGGATGTTTTACTACGTTTAAAGGTGCTATATAAATACAAGGGGGGAGAAATTGGGTTGTTAGCGCCACCGATTATCGCCTAAAGAGGCCGAAAAATGGGGCGATAGCCAATTTCTGTGCGGTCGCAGGGAACCTAGCGCCTCGCCCCATATTGACCATGCATTTAGCGCCGGCGCAAAATCTTAGCGCGCAGGCTGATCATGACGTCATTCCATGGTGCAACGCCTTTTTAGCTCCCCGGACTGGAAATTGGGTGGCGCCCGCCTCTGTTGCGCCTGGCGCTAATAGTGACAGCTCACTGGAACGTTCCCCAGGCACTCTCTGAGTAGGGGGGGCGCTGTTTAAAGGGGACAACACTGTTCTGAAAACGTCAGCCCTTTTGTGAACACAACTTATTGGCTGGTTTGATACAGTTGAGCAGCTGCAGTGCTAGAGCCTTATTGCCATTCAACCAGCAGTGCCAGAGGACCTTTAGCCCTGTCAACGTTACCTAGCTGCTGGTAAGAGCTTACAACCTTTACCTTGATCACTCTTATTATGGGGGCTGCTCTGGAAGGGAACATCCTGCTGCTAGAACATCTTGAGAGGGCACAGAGACGGAGGGAGAGAGGGTCAGGAGTGGCCAGACGGAAGAGGGCCAACAGACGTCGCCACACCAGACCTTACGCAGCGAGGGTTTTCAGACAGCAGTTCTCCTACCACAACATGTTGGAGGAGCAGTGTGTCAGAAGGCTGCGATTCCATAAGGAGGTGGTGACTGAGCTGTGCCAGCTGCTTCAGGATGATCTTCTGCCGCGCATACGGTGCAGGACATCTCTGTCAGTGCCTGTAAAGGTTACTGTAGCCCTCAATTTCTTTGCCAGCGGCTCCTTTCAGGCCGCGACTGGGGACATAGCTAACATTTCCCAGTTTGCGGTGCATTGCTGCATCCGCCAAGTTACAGATGCCCTATATAACAGGAGGCGGCAATTTATTTTGTTCCCTTTGACACCGGAGAAGCAGCAGGAGCGCGCAGAAGGCTTCGCGGCAATAGCTAGCTTCCCCATGGTGCAGGGCGCCATTGACTGTACGCCCGTGGCTTTGCGGGCGCCTGTAAACAATCCCGAGGATTACCGCAACCGCAAGGGGTTCCACTCCCTTAATGTACAGCTGGTGTGTGACCACCGGCTGCTGATCCTCGCGGTCAACGCACAATTCCCTGGCAGCAGCCACGATGCTTTCATCCTGCGTCAGACCACAGTGGCAGACCTTTTCGAGGCCCCGGCTCACCCACGAGGCTGGCTTCTCGGAGACAAGGGCTATTCTCTGTGCCCATGGCTTATGACCCCGCTACGTTCGCCCAGCACCCAGGCAGAGGAGAACTACAACTGCAGCCATCAGGTGACGTGGAACACTGGAGCACACAATTGGCGTGCTGAAGCAGCGGTTCCGATGTCTCGACCATTCGGGGGGGTGCCCTGCAGTACTCGCCGGAGCGAGTCGCCCACATCGTCATTGTCTGCTGCATGCTCCACAACCTCGCCATCCAACGCACCCAGTCAATGGGGGGGGGGGGGAGGAAAGAAGGAGTGGGAGGAGTTTCTTTATGTTCAAAAAAGTGGAGCCTTACAACGCCATAAAGCAGTTGCAGCAGAAAGCAAAACTAACGAAATAACACTTAAGTAATGACTTAACACATCAGCATTAATGTCTGCCAAACCCACGACAGTAACCAACACATCACCATCATTCACAAGAGCTGTAGAGGACCTTGAAATGTTCAACCTCGCCATCTCCGAATCTCCCTCTACTGTTGACCCCTTGATGGGCTTCGACTTCTCTTTCTGGAACGCCCCCTTCCCTCCCTGCAGCTCCTCCTTAATTGGACCCCAAGGCTGGGGGAGGCCTGCTGAGTGGCCGAAAGCGCAGAAGCCCCTGAGGGACGGGCTGGACGACCTCTGGGCTTGGAGGGCCCGGGTGCTGACTGCTCCAACTGCTCATGGGCGGATGCAGTCTGTCCTGCAGGTGGTGGCAGCTGCAGTGGAGACATGCCAGTGGTGGCATCAGGAATGCTGACATCCTGAGAGCGGACACCTGCTCCGTGGGCGTGCGACACACTGGCACTCTGACGGGGCAGCAGCGCAGCATGCGCCCCAATCAGCTGGCCCACATATTGATGCCCTGCTGTGATGCTGCAAGGGCCCCGGGTAATCCTACCTGATCCTTCAACGGTGGCAGCAGTCAGTGCTCGCGTGGCCTCAATCTGTGCCTGCATGAGGCCAGCGAGTGACTGTGTGGCAGGTGCCAGTGCTTCGGTGAAGCCCTGGACACTCCTGTGCATCGGAGAAGGCCTGCACACTCCTTTCCTGTGCTGCACTGAAGTCCTGGAGACTCCCTGCCAGTGTGTCAATGGCTTCAGGCAGCCTTGCCACTGCAGCGATCAGCTCATTGTGCCTGAGCTGAGCCTGGGCGCTCATTTCAGCTCGGGACCGAACCTCCTCTGCGCTCTGTGCAGCAATCATGGTGGCCTGACTCGGCCTCCAGGGAGACGGCCCCCGAGCTTCCCTTCCCACCCCCCCCCCCCCCGCGTTGGTGCAGCCCACTGGTTCCTGGAGCTGGTTCCTCATCAGAGGCACCCCCCCTCCCCGGCTCCCCTCCAGGGAAGAACTATCCCCACTCTGCAGCTGGCGTGCCTCCCCTGAGGCTGGCACGGAAGGTCCAGCTTCCTCCAGCTGGTTGCCTCCGGGCTCAGTGGGACTGGCAGCTTGAGGGCCCGGCTCCCGATCTGGTGATGCAGCATCTGAAAGCAGGGAGGTTGAAGAGTGGCTTTAGCGAGAGGAGAGGGTGGCAGCAACGGATGCAAGATTGGTGCAATGCTATGACATGGATCCACAGTGAAAAAGCATGCCGGTGGGGGGGTCACAAGTGGAAGGACACAGATCAAAAAGGTCATAACCTTACCATCGCCGTGCACAATGGGGTCGGCTGCTCCAGTGGTGACAGGACCAGTCAGGCGGCCGCCAACAATCTGGTGCACTCGCTCCTCCAGGTCCGTCAGGTTCTGGAGGTTTGGAGGTCCTCCACCGGTCCGGAGCTGTTCCCACCGGTTCCTTGCCAGCTTGGACTGCAGGAGAAAGGACAGGAAATGATGAGACATCATGGCCTCATCTGTCATGTCATGCCCCCCTTGGTGGAATAGCCCTGACATCATGGCCTCATCTGTCATGTCATGCCCCCCTTGGTGGAATAGCCCTGACCACCATGGCGTCAGCTGTATGTGCAAGTGTGTTCCCAGAAAGGGCCATGGGTGCGTGCTGACAGATGGCCAGTGGGGCATGGCGCACCCATTGGCCATAAAGTCAGGTGCAGATGAAGGCATGAAGAGGACTGCAAAAACATCACTCACCCTGACGACCCGAGTGAGGTCGTTGAATTTCTTGCGGCACTGCAGTGGAGTCCTGACCACCAGGCTGCTGGAGTTCACCCTCTGAGTGATGGCCCTCCATGCTCTGCGGCAATCCTGCTGACAAGGCCTCCTGCCATTGTCCGCGTACAGGACCGCTCGATGGCGCTCCACTCCGCCTACCAATGCATTCAATGCATCATCCGTGAAGCGCTCTGCTCTTTGCCTTGCCCTCTCCATCCTCAAAGTTTTTAGCGCCAAACAAAACACAGCACCGAAATTCAGTTCTGCAGGGCGCAGAGTGTGGCTGCTGATCCTTCTGGACCCACCCCTTTAAGAGCTGGCCGGCTCCTGACACTCTCGTGATCATTGATGATTGACTGCACCTGCGCTGCACCCGGCCGCCCCGATATTGAGTTGCGCCGCCATGTTAGCGCCCTAATTCTACCGTGCAACGCCTGATTTAGCGCCGCGATCACCTTAGGGGCGCTACGACCCAATATTGCGCTAGGTGGCGCTAAATTGCACCTGGCGCAAAACTTTGCACAGCACCAAGTCTAACGCCCCAAGCGGGGCTATACCCAATTTCTAGGCCAAGTAGTTTTTGTAGTTGTTGTTCAGAAATAGGAAGGATCCGATGAGGGAATTGCAAGGCAGACTGATAGGTTTAGAGTGCATGTGCATAAATGTACGGAGTGGTTGGTGAACTGCAGGCACAAGTAGCCACATGGGATTATGATATAGTAGCAATAACAGAAACCAAGCTCAAAAACGGGAGGAATTTGCATATAATGTATCGGGAAACAATGTATTCAGAAAAGATAGTGAAGGAAAAAAAGGAGGGTGGCAGTATTGATCAAAGATACTGTTACAGCACTAGAAAAGGATGATGTACATGAGGGTTCAAAGGCAGAATCGATTTGGTTAAAATTAAGGAACAATGGAGGAGCTATCACGCTATTGGGTGTGTGCTATAGGCCACCAAATAAGAGGAAAGAAATAGAGGAGCAACTTTGCAGGCAAATTACAGAAAGATGCAAGAGCGTTAGAGTAGTGACGGGGGTTTCACTTATCCTAATCTAGACTGGGAAAATAACAGTGTAAAGGGCAAAGGGGGGGGGGAATTTCTGAAATGTATACAAGAGAACTTCCTTGATCAGTTTCCAGCCCAATGAGGAAAAGAAGTGGTGCTGGATCTGAAGTGCTGGGGAATGAAGTGGAGCATGTTTCAGTGGGAGAGCATTTGGGAAATAGTGATTACAATATCATTAGGTTTAGAATAGTTATAGTTATGGAAAAGGTCAAGGAAAATAAAATGTGAAAATACTCAACTGGAGGGAGTCTAATTTCAGTGAGTTGGAAAGGGATGGATTGAAATCAAAGATTGGCAGCTAAAACAGTAAATGGGCAATGGGAAAACTTTTAAGAGGAGATAGTTGATGTGCCATCGATAACTCAAAGACAAGGAGTTTAAAGGATTCAACTAAAGGCTTTTAATCACTAAGAACATTGCAGGTCTTTACACATCGGGTTCGTCTGATAGAATGACTCATACAGCTCTTGAGACCTTTATATGACAAAAGACAGGGGCGTAGCCAATACACACAATAGGAAAAAGGGTGCGGTACACAATACAAAGCAGGTAAAACACAGGGGCTGATGAAGGCATATATTTCATCACAATAGTTCGGGTGCAGACTAGACACATTCCGACAAAGGGGGGAAACAAGACCGTCCAAAGCTAGAGCTCCTTGGATGACTAAAGATATTGAGATTAAAGTGAAACAGAAAAATGAGACTTCTGATAAATGTTGGATTCATAATTCAGTGGAGAACCAAGCTGAATACAAAAAGTGCAGGAGAGAACATTTTTAAAAATGTATTTATTCACAGGATTTGGGCCTCACTGGCAAGGTCAGCAATTGTTGCCCATCCCTAATTGCCCTTGAGAAGGTTGTGGTGAGCGGCCACCTTGAACCGCTGTAGTCTGTATGGTGAAGGTACTCCCACAGTGATGTTCAGTTGGGAGTTCCAGGATTTTGACCGAGCGACGGTGAAGGAACAGCGATATATTTCCAAGTCAGGATGGTGTGTGAATTAGAGGGGAAATTGGAGATGGCGTTCCCATGAGCCTGCTGCCCTCTTCCTTCTAGGTGGCAGAGATCACGTGTTTTGGGAGGTGCTATCAAAGAAGCCTTGGCGAGTTGCTGTTGTGCATCTTGTATATGGTACACACTGCAGCCACGGTGCACTGGTGGTGGAGGGAGTGAATGTTTAAGGTGGTGGATGGGTGCCAATCAAGCAGGCTGCTTTGTCCTGGATAGTGTCAAGTTTCTTGAGTGCTGTTAGAGTTGCACTCATCCAGGCAAGTGGAGAGTATTCCATCACACTCCTGACTTGTGCCTTGTAGGTAGTGGAAAGACTTTGGGGAGTCAGGAGGTGAGTCACTCGCCACAGAATACTCTTGCTCTTGTAGCAAAAGTATTTATGTGGCTGGTTAATGGTGACCCCCCAGGATGTTGATGGTTTGACGATGGTAATGCCAGTGAATGTCAAGGGGAGGAGTCTAGACTCCCTCTAGTTGGAGATGATGGTACACACTGCAACCACGTTGCACCCCTGTTGGAGAGAGTGAATGTTTAAGGTGGTGGATGGTGTGCCAATCAAGCAGCCTGTACCACCAGGCAATGACCATCTCCACTAGAGGGAGTCGAAACCCCTCCCCTTGTCATTGAATGGCCTTGTGTGGCACGAATATTACTTGCCACTTATCAACCCAAACCTGGATCTTGTCCAGGTCTTGCTGCATGCGGGCACGGTCTGCTTCATTATCTGAGGAATTACGAATGGAACTGAACACTGCAATCATCAGCAATTCTGAGCTTATGATGGGGGGATGTTCATTGATGAAGCAGTTGAAGATACTGCCCTGAGGAACTCCTACAGCAATATCCTGGGGCTGAGATGATTGGCCTCCAAAAACTACAACCATCTTCCTTTGTACTAGGTATGACTCCAGCCAGTGGAAAGGTTTCCCTCTGATTCCCATTGTCTTAGATTTTACTAGGGCTCCTTGGTGCCACACGCGGTCAAATGCTGCCTTGATGTCAAGGGCAGTCACTCTCTCCAACTGAAAAAGGAAATAAGAGGGCCAAAGAGAGTGTGTGAGAATAGATCAGCTGGTAACATAAAAGGGAAACCAAATGTATTTTATAAACTCATAAAGGTAGGGTGGGGCAGATTAGGGGCCAAAAAGGAGATCATCTTGTCGAGGCAAAGGGCATGGCTGAGGTACTAAATGAGTACTTTGCATCTGCCTTCACTAAGGAAGAAGATGCTGCCAATGTTACAGTAAAGGAGAAAGTACAGGTAGTAGAGAAATTGGATAGGATAAAAAAAGATAGAGGAGCTACTTAAAATGTTGGCAGCGCTCAAACTAGAAAAGTCACCCGATCCGGATGGGATACTTCCTAGGTTGCTGAGGGAAGTAAGGGTGGAAATTGCGGAGACTCTGGCCATAATCTTCCAATCCTCTTCTGATGCCAGAGGACTGGAGGATTGAAAATGTTACACCCCTGTTCATAAAAGGGGAGAGGGATAAACCCGGCAACTACAGGCTAGTTAGTCTAATGTCAGTAGTGGGGAAATTTTTAGACATTAATCCAGGATAAAATTAATTTGCACTTGGAAAAATATGTGTTAATAACTGAAAGCCAGCACGGATTTGTAAAATGCAAATCATGTTTGACTAACGTAATTGAGTCCTTTGATGAAGTAATGAAGAGGATTGATGATGGTAGTACGGTTAATGGCCTAGAAATTTGGTTTTGGCGCAGCGAGGGCTTTAGCGCCGGAAGTTAGTGCCGGCGCTAAGTCCCCCTGCGCGCGCCAAAAATTCAGTAGCGCCGCGCCCAAACGGCTGCCGGCGCTACTGAGGGGTCTCAGCACCTCAAAACTGGCGCCACGCGCCGCATTGCGGCGCTATTCCGGCGCTGCGGCGCCCGCTGTGGTGCGGCAGGCTCGGGAAGTGCAGGCCTCCTTCTTCCGTTAAGGAGGAGCTGCCTGCACCCGGCCGCGGCCCGCGATAATCTTTTTAAAAATGAGCCCGGCACCTCGGACAAGTGCCGGGTTTGCTTCTGTTCCGGGGGTGGGGGGGGGAAAGTCCGGGGAGGGAGCTGCGGCCAGGCGGCCGGCGGGAAAGCGGCCGGCCGCCGCGGGGCCTTTAATGCGCCGGCGCAAAGTTCTGTAAGGCACCTCTGCCAGAACGTTGCTTGCGGCTGCCACGGGCGAGGCGGCCGCAACTCAATTTCCGAGTTCGGGCGGGTTACCATGGCAACCGGGACGCTGCGCACACCGATGACGTCATCGGTGCCGGCGCAGCGCTACCGGCCTAACGCCGATTTAGGGCCCCTGTCAATTTCTAAACTGGCCATAACTTCGGCGCTGGGCCCTCTAGCGCCTCAAAAGCGGCGCTAAGGCCAGTGAATTTCTAGGCCAATATGTATATGGACTTTCAAAAGGCTTTGATAAAGTATCACATAATAGACTTGTTAGCAAAATTGAAGCCCATAGGATTGAAAGGGCAGTGGCTGCATTGGTACAAAATTGGGTAAGGGGCAGAGTCGTAATGAATGCTTTTTTCAGACTGGAGGGAAGTGTGCAGTAGTGTCCCCCAGGGGGCGGTGTTGGGACCACTGCTCTTTTTGATATATATTACTGATCTGGACTTGGATTTGTCGGGCATAATTTCAAAGGTTGCAGATGACACAAAACTCAAATGTAGTAAACAGTGAGGAGGATAGTAACAGACTCCAGGAGGACATAGACAGACTGGTGAAATGGGAGATACATGGCAAATGAAATTTAATGCAGAGAAGTGTGAAGTGGTTCATTTTGGTAGGAAGAATGAAGAGAGGCAATATAAGCCAAATGGTACAATTTTAAGGGGGTGCAGGAACAGAGACCTGGTGGTGGCATACACAAATCTTCGAAGGTGGCAGGACAAGTTGAGAAAGCTGTTAGAGGCATACAGTATCCTTAGCTTTATAACTCGAGGCATAGAGTGCAAACGCAAGGAAGTTTTATTAAACCTTTTACAAAACACTGGTTAGGCTCCAGTTGGTGTTTTGTGCCCAATTCTGGCCACCATACTTTAGGAGGGATGTTAAGGCCATAGAGAAGGTGTAGAGGAGATTTACCAGAATGGTACGAGGTGAAAGGCTTCAGTTACTAGAGACTAGAGAAACTGGAGTTGTTTACCTTAGAACAGAGAAGGTTATGGGAAGATTTGATAGAAGTGTTCAAAATCAGGAATGGTTTTGATAGAGTAAATAAGGAGAAGCTGTTTCCACTCACAGAAGGGTTGGTAACCAAAGGCACAGATTTAAAGTAATTGGCAAAAGAACCAGAGGCGACATGAGGGAAAATAAAAATTATGCAGAGAATTGTTATAATCAGGAGTGCACTGACTGAAAGGGTGGTGGAAGCAGATTCAATAATTGGATAAATGCTTGAAATGGAAAAATTTGCAGGCCTTTGGGGAAAGAGCAGGGGAGTGGGACGAATGGGATAGCTCTTTCAAAGAGCTGGCAAAGGCGCAATGGACCTCCTCCTTCTGAGCTGTATCATTCTAAGATTCTATAAGCTAAAGGGGTTATTTTAACAAGTTTTCAAACCATGTCAGAAGC
This sequence comes from Somniosus microcephalus, assembly GCF_052327205.1. Lineage (NCBI taxonomy): Eukaryota > Metazoa > Chordata > Chondrichthyes > Squaliformes > Somniosidae > Somniosus > Somniosus microcephalus. Next base: position 176,013,113 of record NC_140993.1, on the reverse strand, counting down.
TTGCCTCCTATTTCATGTTGTTCTTCCTGATGGACTAATTGCTTGTTTGGTACAGTAACAAAAGCTTTGCTGAAACCTGAATACAGAATTTTTGTTATCCACAAGATCTGTCATTTCCACAGAACTCTGGCAAATTTGTTGGGAAAGACCCCCCACCCCCCCACCCCTCCCCCCCTGGAAATTCATGTGGACTACCCATTGACATACCAAACCTGTTTAGCTGTTTCTTTATTTCCCTTTCAGGATGGTTTCTGATACTTCACTCACAACAGATAGTGGGCTCACTGGTCTGTACTTTCCTGGATCCCTATGCTCCTTTTTAAAGATTGGTGTTGCGTCAGCTGCTTACCAGTTCTAAGAACATAAGAAATAAGAGCAGGAGTATGCCATACTGTTCCTCGAGCCTGCTCTGCCACTCAATAAGATCATGCCTGATCATCGACCTCAACTCCACTTTCCCGCCCGATCTCCATATCCCTTGATTCCCCTAGAGTCCAAAAATCTATCTATCTCAGCCTTGAATATACTCAAAGACTCTGCATTCACAGCCCACTGGGGCAGAGAATTCCAAAGATTCACAACCCTCTGGGTAAAGAAATTTCTCCTCATCTCAGTCTTAAATGGCCTACCCCTTATCCTGAGACTATGCCCCCTAGTTCTAGACACTCCAGCCAGGGGAAACAATCTCTCAGCATCTACTCTGTCAATCCCCTTCAGAATCTTGTATGTTTCAATTAGATTACCTCTCATTCTTCTAAACTCGAGTGTATAGGCCCAATCTATACAATCTCTCATCATAGGATAGCCCTCTCATCCCAGAAATCAATCTAGTGAACCTTCGTTGCACCGCCTCCAAGGCAAGTATATCCTTCCTTTAAATAAGGAGACCAAAACTGTGCACAGTACTCCAGGTGTGGTCTCACCAAGGCCCTGTACAATTGTAGCAAGACTTCCTTATTCTTATACTCCAACCCCTTTGCAATAAAGGCCAACATGTCATTTGCCTTCCTTATTGCTTGCTGTAACTGCATGCTAACTTTCTGTGTTTCTTGCACGAGGACACCCAAATCTCTCTCAACACCAACATTTGAAAGTTTCTAGCCATTTAAAAAATATTCTGTTTTTCTATTCTTCCTACCAAAGTGAATAACCTCACATTTCCCTATATTATATTCCATTTGCCACCTTACTGCCTACTCACTTAGTCTATTTATATCCCTTTGTAGACTCTTTGGCCTAGAAATTCAGTATAGCCACGTTTGGGGCGCTACAGCATGGCGTTCGCTAACTTTTGCGCCCGGCGTAACTTAGCGCCACCTTCGCCGATATTCAGTTGCATCGCCCCAAGAGGTTGCTGCTGCGCTAAAGCAGGCGATGCACGACTATCATTAGGCGCTAAGCCGGCAATCCGGGGCGCAAACACCGAAGGCGGGCGCAGCGCAGGTGCGGCGAGGTGCTCATTGAGGGCAGACAGTCAGGCACCGGTCAGCACTTAAAGGGGGAGGGTGGAATTGCTTGGCTGCCACGCCCTGCACACTGCAGCCCTAAGGCAAGGCCTGAACACTGCTTCTGGAACAGCTCCACACCCAGGAGAATGGAGAAGGCCAGGGAGAGAGCGCAGCGCTTCGGCGAGGGTGACCTGAGGCTGCTGGTTGGCGCAGTGGACCGCAGGCGCCATATCCTCTTCCCTGAGGGTGGCAGGAGGGCGCTGCCCACCGAATATCGGAAAGCATGGAGGGATGTGGCAAACAGGGTCACGTCCAACAGCATGGTTGGCAGGACACCAACCCAGTGCCGGAAAAAATTCAACGACCTCACTCGGGTTGTCAGGGTGAGTACCCTTTCCAGTATCCTCCTCATCCCTGCATGTGCACCACACTTTATGGCCAAACAGGTCTGAAAGCCCTAATGGCCAGCCCTCATCCAGCAGCTATGGGACTGTCATGAAAAGCACTTGCGCAATCAGGACTTTAGACACTGTCAGGGCTATTCGACCATGGGAGGCAGTGCGGGCAAGATCAGGGCTTGACACTGTCAGGGCTAATCGAACATGGGAGGCAGTGTGGGCAAGATCAGGGCTTGACACTGTCAGGGCTAATCGAACATGGGAGGCAGTGCGGGCAAGATCAGGGCTTGACACTGTACTTAGAGGCGGTCCTTTCTCTTGCAGGCCAAGCTGCCGCATAACAGAAGACAGCAGCGACAGACCGGGGGAGGCCGTCCTGACCTGAAACAGCTGAGCGACCTCGAGCAGCGAGTGGAGCGGATCATGGCAGGCCGGCTGAGTGGCCCCGTCGCCACTGGAGATGCTGACCCTGTTCTAGGCACCAATGGTAAGGTCATCACCTTTTTGACCTCTCCCTTTCCACTTGCGCCTCACACCAGCATCCTTTGCCACTATCGATCCAATGCAGTGCACAGCAGCACTCATGCCTCCCTCGCTGCCGCCCTGTCCTCACTCTAAAGCAACTCTTGTGCCTCCCTGCTTTCAAATGGTGACTCACCAGGTGAGGAGACGGCCCCTCAAGCTGGCACTGTGTCCGAGTCAGACATAGAGGATGAGGAAGAGGAAGCCAGCCCATCAGGGACACCCTCAGCCGAGGCAGCCCATGGCCATGATGGTGACACGTCTTTCCTGGAGGGGAGCAGGGGGGAAGGGTTGGAGGATAGTGAAGCTCCGGGGACCAGCGGGCTGCAGCAATGCGGGAGGGGTGGGGAAGCTCGGCGGCCTTCTCCCCGGAGGGTGAGTGCGGCCTCCAGTCCTGCTACGGTGAACGCAGAGGAGGTGCGGCTCCTAGCGGAAATGGGCGCCTAGGCTGAGCGCAGGCACACTGAGCTCATGGCTGCAGTGGCAAGGATGCCTGACTCCATAGAGTCACTGGCAAGGAGTGTGCAGGAATTCGGAGCAGCACAGGCCAGGAGTCTGCAACAATTCAGTGCAGCACAGGCCAGGAGTCTGCAACAATTCAGTGCAGCACAGGCCAGGAGTCTGCAGGACATCGCGGCAGCACAGGCTAGGAGTCAGCAGGACTTCGCTGCTTCACAGGTGGCTTCCAGCCAAGTGCTCAGTCATGCCGTGCATTCACTGGCTGCTGTCATGCAGACACAGACCAGGGCCACACGGGCACTAACTGCTGCCACACTTGCTGGATCGGCCAGGCAGCGCCGGGGCACTCGCTGTGCCGCAGCAGCCCAGCAGTCTATGCCTCAGCAGATTGCTGCGCATGCTGCAGTGCTGGCCCGTGCGCGTGCCAATGTATCAGCCGACCAGGGAGTGCCTGTGATCTGTCAGGTTGGCAGCATTCCTGCAGCCAACACTGTCACTCCTCCATTGCAGCTGCCACCAGCTGATGGACAGACTGCTGCCGCCCAAACAGAGTTGGAGCAGTGAGCAGCCAGCCCCTCCAGTCCCAGAGCTAGTCCAGGCCGACCCCCAAGGGCATCTGCCATCTCATCATCTGACCCTCAGCAGCCTTCCCCCAGCCTTGCTGCAGCCACTGGGGTCCCATTGAGGAGGAGCTGCAGGGCGGGTAGGGGCCAGTCACGGAAGCGAAATGGATCACCCTCGCAGGGGAAAAAGTAGAAGGTGTGGCCAAATGTTTTGTTTTACTTATAAAAGCCGAGACTGGTGTATTTGTTTCATATATAAAGGCCGAGACTGGTATATGTGTTTTACTTGTAAAGGCCGAGACTGGTGTATTTGTGTTTTTAGGGGGGGTTTCTCTCCATTAGTTTGTCATGTGGGAAGGGCATAGAGGTATCACAGTAAAAAAAATTCTTAAATCGCACTGTCCATGCTTTCTTTTGGAAGTCCTGGTTGCCCTGCTCGGCTGAGGGCTTGTGGAGCGGCTACATTCATCTTCTGCCATTGGCACAAGCCATTCCCTGAGAGGGGGCCTAGAACCGACTTGCAATAAGCCGCCGACGGGCGGCCCTTGCACTTTCTATCTCCCTCCTGTGCTGGTCCTCCTCCTCCTCCTCCTCCTCCTCCTCTGGTGGTCCTCCAATGTCTGCTGGCAGTGGCTGAGTCCTGCGGATAGCCAGGTTGTGCAGCATGCAGCACACGACAACGAAATGGGAGACTCGCTCAGGTGAGTACTGTAGGGCTCCCCCGGAACAATCCAGACAGCGGAACCGTTGCTTCAGCACGCCGATTGTTTGCTCAATGATGTTCCTCGTTGCTTGATGGCTGTCATTGTATCTCTCTTCAGCAGGGGTGCTGGGCGCACGGAGCGGGGTCATTAGCCAGGTGCACAAAGGATAGCCTTTGTCCCCGAGAAGCCATCCTCGTGGGTGAGGCTGGGCCTCGAACATGTCTGCCACAGAAGTCTGGCGCAGGATGAAGGCATCGTGGCTGCTGCCTGGAAAGCGGGCATTGACAGCTAGGATGAGCTGCCTGTGGTCACACACCAACTGCACGTTGAGCGAATGGTAGCCCTTCCGGTTGCGGTAATCCTCGGCATTCTCTAGAGGTGCCCGCAAAGCCACATGCATGCAGTCAATGGCGCCCTGCGCCATGGGGAAGCCCACTAATGCTGCAAAGCCCATTGCACACTCTTGCTGCTTGTCAACGGTCATGGGGAAGGAGATGAACTGACGTCCCCTTCTGAAAAGGGCATTGGTCACCTGGCGGATGCAGCAATGTACCGCAAACTGGGAGTTGTTGGAAATGTCCCCAGTAGCGGATTGGAAGGAGCCGGTGGCATAGAAGTTGAGAGCCACCGTCACCTTCACTGCCACCGACAGAGACGTCCTGCTCCTCAGCTGTGGCTGCAGATCTCCGCGAAGCAGGTGGCACATCTCAGTGACCACCGCCCTTCTGAATCGCAGCCTCCGAACACACTGCTCCTCAGACATGTTCAGATATGAGAACTGCTGGCGGTATACCCTGGGTGGGTAAGGCCTCCTTTGCCGACGCCTGTTGCCCCTTCTCCATCTGGCCATGACTGGCACTCTCTGACGGCGTCTCTGAGCCCTTTGAATGCAATGGAGAAGCCCAACGTTTCCACCCATTGCAGCCCCCATTATATGTTTCCAATCAATGCTATGACACTGAAGTTAAAGACAAGTGCAAAGCTGTGGCCTGAAGCCACAAGTACCTGTGCGAGTGTTGAGCCAAACCAGAAAGCTCTCTACCTTTGTGAGAGACGGATCTTTGGAGAGAGACAAAGAAGGAGTGGTGCAAAATGGCTGCCATTTATACTGCAGGAGGAGTCCCCTTTAATTAGCGCCCCGCAGCGACTGGGAACCGTTCCCCTCTACCAGTCGCTAGGGGCGCCAGGCGCACAATAGGCCGGCGCCACTGAATTTCCGGTTCGGGGCGCACAAAGGGTGTTGCACCATGAAATGACATCAGGATCTGCGCGCGCAGCTGAGCGCGCGCAAAGGTTTTGCGCCGCCGCTAAATCTTAACTGAAGTTCGCGAGAGGCGCAGATCGCGCTGCGCCCGGGCGCTAGCCGCTTAGCACCCCACTTCTCCTCCTAAGGCGCTAGTGGCTGGCGCAAACAACTGAATTTCTAGGCCTTTGTGTTTTCCTCACAGCCTACTGTCCCACCTAGCTTTGTATCATCAGCAAACTTGGATACATTACACTAGGTCCCTTCATCTAGGTCATTAATATAGCTGAGGCCCCAACCCTAATCCTTGCGGCACCCCACTAATTACAGCCTGCTAACCTGAAAAAGATCTGTTTATCCCTACTCTCTGTTTTCTGTCCATTAACCAATCCTCCATCCATGCTACTATATTACCCCCAACCCCATGAGCCCTAATCATGTGTAATAACCTTTTATGTGGCACCTTATTGAATGCCTTTTGGATTTCCAAAAATACTGCATCCACTGGTACCCCTTTATCTACCCTGCCAGTTACATCCTCAAAAAACTAATACATTTGTCAAACACGATTTCCCTTTTTTAAAACCATGTTGACTCGGCCTAATCATGTTATGATTTTCTAAGTGCCCTGTTACCACTTCCTTAACAATGGATTCCAGCATTTTCCCGATGACTGATGTCAGGCTAACTGGCCTGTAGTTCCCTGTTTTTTCTCTCCCTCCTTTCTTGACTAGCGGTGTTACATTTGCTCTCTGGGACTACTTCAGTTTTTCCTGATTCCTTAAAAAAAAAAATCGAACTCACTGGCCACTTGAAGTACCATTGTGTGAAGTCTATCTGGGATGGTGTCTTGTCTTCCTTTAACTGCTTGAGACTTTTACTTAGCTGAATTCTCTTTTTTTAATTCTTCCTCTTCCTCACATTCCCCTTTCCTCTCTCCCCCTCTGTAAATTCAAATTTTGTGCTGGGAGAATGCTATGGTCTCATCTGTGAACACAAATGAAGAATTAATTTAATATATTTGCTGTCCTTGGGTCACTTTTGGAATTCTTCAATGGCCCCACTATCTTTTTTCACCTGCTTGCTGCAAATATGTAGATTGGAAAGACTAATCTTTCTTTTAATATTCTCTGCTATCCTAACCTCACTTTTTATTTTAGCTCTTCTAACCAGTTTAGTCATCTTTTATCTTATTTATATATTCGTCTTGATCCATCGTGCTAACTCTAGCTTTATTCTTCGGCGCCCCCAATTTTCACTGACGTTATTCACTGCATTACTTCCATTGTTGCTCACGTTGGTGATCGTCCTCTGCTGCCTTTCTTCCCATTGTATGTACCCACTCTTCACTTTATGTAGTCTTTCCCAAACTATGCTTTGCAAATTGAAGTCACCCATAACAATTGCATCTGTTCCTAAACAAGCTTCCTGTATTTATTAGTTCAATCCCTCCTACTGCTCTGGTGGTTTATGGCAAGCACCCAAAGTTAGTTTACTCCCCTTCATGTCTCTCATTCCTATCCACAGGATTTCTACATTATCTTTATCTGGATCAGTTCTATCTCTATTATAATCAAGTTCTCTTTCACACAAAATAATACACCCCCTTCCCTGTTTGTCCATCTGGCACTACTATGTAATCTCTATCCTATTTCTTATTTGCTTTCTTTTCTTTCTATTTTCTTTTTTCTCTTTCTCTCATTTCTAACTTTCCCAAGAAAATTACTCCCACTGCCAGAATTATGGCCGACACCCACTCACCTACATTAATGTCTTCAGAGTAATTCATTACACATAAAGCAATTTGGAAAGTTCCTGAGAGATCTGATAGTTATATAAATCCTCCTCCTCTTCTACCCTGCAAGTCAGCCTGCAGCCAGATTCAGCCTTTTGCCCATGGACCGCCACTCCTGTTCATCTGGCTGCTGCTTCTGGGCTTTCTTCTTTATTCTTGTACCACCATTCATTCCCTGCCTCTCCAGCCCCACCCCGCAACCTCTAACTCTGCTCTACCTTCCCGGCCTCTGACCTCTAATCTTTCTGTACTTCCCTTTGTATCCCCCAGCTCCACTCTGGCCAGGCTTAATGTATTGTACCAGCCTCTAACTCCACTGCACCTGAGGAATGCACTTGGTCTTGTCTCCCAGTGTGCAACACCACTGGAGATCAACGAGTAGTGCCTTCTCTTATCCTCAAGGTGTCCCAAAGACCTCAGCCAATCACTGATTTATTTTACTGTTCTTATGTAGGCAAATGTGGCAGCTCAAATATTGCTTTCAACTTTTTTCAATGTTTAATGATAACTATTAAATAACTAACTACAGGAAACTTTGTGATATCCGGCACCGACGGGACCGAGCTGTTGACGATCTATCAAAACTGCCGGACATACAAAGTTAATGTTGAAACATATGGAGGTTTTCATCTCCGTACCTGACAACAAACAACAGCTTGTAAACAGTCGGCCCATACCTTGGAAGCGTCTCTGTAGCTTAGCAACAGCTTCAGAGAGACTTTCCAGAGCCCGACTGTTGAAAACAAAGCCACGAGAAGAAAAAAAACCGAACAAAACGGCTCCTGATTTCTGCCGGTAGATCGAGGTTTCCAGACATACAACCTCCGGATAAACCAAAGTTTCCTGTACAGCTGCTTCTTTCCTAAGCCCCATTTTAATATGCTGTACATATTTATGAAGTCTACATGATGTGAGATATGTACATTATAAGAACTAACCAAAACTGTTGCGGTATATCTAATCACATTAACATTCCAAAAAAACTGTGGTTCTACCCAACCACTCGTCTGATTCATTTCACAGTCCACTTAGTTAAACTCCTTTGTTCGAAGCACTGCAATTTATCCCAGTACCATATATACTGTTTTTCAATGCATCTGTTTAACAAACTACAGCTCAGGATCAACCAGGAATATATGCTTCTGTCATCACAGTAGTGTACAATTTGTTTTCTTGTTTTTAAAGTTGGTTTTCAATTAGTCCACTTGTTATTTATTTGTCCACTTCTGTTTCAATCAAGACTGTAGTATGTTGTATTTTAAATGTAGCTTAATGATTAGAGGATTGACCAATACAGGAGATGGAGACCTGGATCAGTAACTAACCTCTAAAAGCTTCCTGATTACAAATTTATTGGTGCATTAATGCTGTATTTTCACATCCATTTTGTAACAGCTGGTGCATCATAGTGGAAAAATAGCTCTAACGTTGGATTTGAGTTTGCAATGTCGGCAGTATAACTACAGTTAGGTGGCCAGCTGCAATTTAAGTGTCTAGGTGATCCATTGGACCTCCTGTGGACTTTTTAATCTTTGTATGGAATATTGTTCATGTTAGGATGAAGTGGATGCTCTGGGTACACACTCTTACCTGTTAAGAATTGGGCATTGGGATTGCAGAGTGAGAGGATCAAACTCTGTTTTTTGTCAGTTGCTGTTGCTCGCTGCACTTCTGCAATTTTCTGAATTTAAATGGAAGAATAAATGTCTAAATTGCATGAAGCTGTTGTTCCACATTGGTATCAATCAGACTCCAATCAATGTGCAGTATAACCAGGTGACTGTTGCTTCTACATCATAGCCCACAGTACCAGTTTCAGAACAGTGGCCATGGTTTAAATGCAGCCCAATTGGAATAAAAATTGGTTAGAAGAAAGAAAATAGAAATTAGGAGTTGAGTACAGTTTATTTTTAAAAGAATGGTTAGAAGTGGGTAATGGTGACCCTTAGGGTTCTGGAGCCACTTCTGTTCACTGTGCATATCAATAACTTGGATATAGGCCTATAGGGAGTGGTGTCAAAATTTTGCAGGTGATACCAGGATAGTAAATATAGAATCATACAGCACAGAAGGAGGTCATTTGGCCCATCGGTTCTTTGAAAGAGCTATCCAATTAGTCCCACACCCTGCTCTTTCCCCTAGTAACAGGGTGAGTAATTTTTTCCTGATGCTCCATGTGATGGAAGCATGACCTGTGCACGCACGACGCTACATCACCAATAGCGGGAGCTAATCGCTCATCCACTCATCCAACCAATCAGGACACATTTGTTCATAGTCACACACAAAACTTGTAATTATTAAAACAAGCCAAGTAAGAAGATAAACATATATTGATTAAGAAATTCCTTAATAATTAAGATTCCATGGGGGAAAAATTCAGTAGTTTGCACCTCCCGTTAGCGCCTTAAGAGGGCGCTAATGGGGTGCAAAGCAACTAGCGCCCGGGCGCGGCGATGTTTGCGCCGCTCGCGAAATTAACTAGACATTTTGCGGCGGCGCTAAACACTACCGCCACGATCTCCTGCGCTGGCAGATTGTGACGTCAGTCGAGTCCGCAACGCCCCATTAGCGCTCCGGACCAGATATTGAGTGGCGCCCCCCTGCCTTACCGCCTGCCGCTAGCAACGACAGGTTGAGGGGAGCGTTATGTTGTCAGAAAGGGACTAGGGGAGCGCTATTTAAAGACGACCGCTTCCTGCCTTTTTTTGTCGGTGACATTTTTGCACCACGCATTCTGAGAGAGAGAGAGAGAGAGAGAGAGAGAGACTTCTGGAGAGATTCAACGCTGTGTGAAGGAGTTTTGAGTACTGAGCAGCACTTTGCAGGTTTGTTTTGATTTGCCCTTCCTTGCTTCGCCAGCACTCTGAGGTAGCGCCTTAAGACGGGTGTGAAGCATCGGATTTAGCGCTCCAATCACCTCCAGGGGCGATAAAAGCAAAGTTTGCTGTCGGAGGCGATAATTAGCGCCAGGCGCTAAACTTTGTGCACGGCCAATAATGGCGCCCCAAATGGGGCGATACCAAATTTTTCTCCCCATCTCTGTTAGTAATTTTAAGAGAGGACCTGTGAAAGAAATACAAAAAAAAACAATATTATGCTAGCATGTGCTTTTTTGGGCAAAATTCTGAAGTAAACCTCCCATGGAAAATTTCTGGGTAATAGATTGGAGAAAAGCTGATTTTGAGGGGCTGAGAATAGAACTTGGGGAAAATAAAATGGGTAACAATATTGGCAAAAAATGATGTAGAACAGCAATGGGAAATATTTAAAACGGTGTTCAAGAGACTGCAGGAACAATATTTTCCGCTTAAAGGAAAGAACAAACTAAACACGAATGAGACTCCATGGATGAATAAAGCCATAAGGGAACAATTGAGGGTAAGGAAAGAGGCATACATTACATACATAGACAGAAGAGGCATGCATGATGAGAGAATATGAAAAGATTAGGAGAGAAGTAAAAAAAAATTAGGGAGGCAAAGAGGAACTATGAAATTAAATTAACAAGGAATATAAAACAAACTAGTAAAATATTTTATAGGCACATCAATAAAAAAAGGAAGGTTGGGAGAGAATAGGGCCATTAAGGGATAGTCAGGATAATACCACAGGTAATGATAGAGATGGCAGAAATGTAAATAATTATTTTGCTTCAGTATTTACAAGGGAGATAGAACAGGTAGACATGACATTGGATGAGGAGATAAGTGCATTTAAAATTTAAAAAGGGGATATATTAAATAAACTAATCAGACTCAAAGAGGATAAAACCCCTGGTCCGGATGGATTGCATCCACGCATTTTAAAAGAATCTAGGGAAGAGATAGCGGAGGCATTACTATGCATATTTAATAATTCGTTAGAAAAAGGTGTAGTGCCAGAGGACCAGCGGATAACTAACTATTTACCGACATTTAAAAAGGGGGATAGAACATGTCCAGGGAATTATAAACCAGTCGGCTTAACATCGGTGGTAGGAAAAATAATGTAATCCCTACTAAAGGAGAAAATAGAAGAACATCTAGAAATGAAAAATATAATAATGAATAGTCAACATGGATTTCAAAAGGGAAAGTCTTGCTTGACCAACCTTATTGAATTTTTTGAAGAGGTAACAGAGAGAGTAGACAATGGTAATGCAGTAGATGTAATTTATCTGGATTTTCTAAACGCCTTCAATAAGGTACCCCATAAATAGACTGATGAACAAGGTCAGAGAATGTGGAGTCAGGGAACAAGTAGCAGAATGGATTGCTAGCTGGCTTCAGGACAGAAAGCAGAGAGTAGGAGTAAAGGATAGCTATTCACAATGGCAGAAGGTGGGTAGTGGTGTTCCACAAAGATCAGTGCTGGGACCACAGCTGTTCACAATTTATATTAATGATTTAGACTTCGGAATCAAAAACACAAATTTCTAAATTTGCGGATGACACCAAATTGGGCGGGATAGTCAATACTGAGGTGGACTGCAACAAGTTACAGGAGAACATTAATAATCTTGCAGAATGGGCATATAATTGGCAAATGAAGTTCAACACAGAATTTTGGTAGGAAGAATAGGGAGGTCACTTATCACTTGGAGGGTGCGTGTCACAGTGGGGTGGAGGAACAAAGGGATCTAGGAGTATAAATACACAAATCACTAAAAGTTGCGAAACAGGTTAGTTAGCAAGGCCATAAAAAAAGCAAACCAAGCACTAGGGTTTATTTCTAGAGGGATAGAATTGAAAAGTAGGGAAGTTATGCTAAACCTGTATCGAACCTTGGTTGGACCACACTTGGAGTACTGCGTACATTTCTGGTCGCCATATTATAGAAAGGATATAGAGGCACTAGAGAGGGTGGAGAGAAGATTTACAAGGATGATACCAGAAATGCAAGGGTATACATATCAGGAAAGGGTGAACAGGCTGGGTCTCTTTTCTTTTGGAAAGAAGGCGGCTGAGGGTTGACCTAATAGAGGTCTTTAAAATTATGAAACATTTTGATAGAGTGGATACAGAGAGAATGTTTCCACTTGTGGGGAAGAGCATAACTAGAGGCCATCAATATAAGATAGTCACCAAGAAATTTAATAGGAAATTCAGAAGAAACTTCTTTACCCAGAGAGTGGTGAGAATATGGAACTTGCTACCACAGGGAGTGGTTGAAGCGAATAGTATGGATGCATTTAAGGGGAGGCTGGATAAGCATATGAGGGAGAAGGAAATCGAGGGTTATGCGGATATATTTAGGTGAGGAAAGATGAGAGGAGGCTCGTGTGCCGCATAAACGCCAGCATGGACTGGTTGGGCCGAATGGCCTGTTTCTGTGCCGTATATCCTATGTAAAAAGATGAGGCTAGATAAGGTGTAAATGGGAATGGCAGATTCATCAACAGCTGCCATGTGAAAAAAATAGGGGCAGAGGTTATGGTCTGAAATTCTTTTTTCTCTTAAGTTTTTTGACTTCTGTGTTCTCTCCAGTGCCCCTGAGCCATCTGTAGCCAAAAATGGTGGTCATGGACCTAGACCTATGATACTGCTAGTAAAATTTAACAAAAATGACTGAGCTTAACTGTCCAGCTATTTCCCACCACAGCTGAGGTTGGAAAACATATAGGCCATGATTTTGCCAGTGCTCAGAGTGTGGGTTTGGAGGCAGGTCAGAGGTTACATTCGTTTTGATTGATGGCGGGTTCCGGCCCCGCCATCAACCTGCCTCCGCGCAACTTTGCCAAGTGCCAGCTCTGGCAGTCCCGATCGGACCTGTCACCAAGCGGCGGGAGAGACATTTAAGGCAGTTAACAGCTTGTTAACTGCCTACATAATCCGATTTTAGCAGGCTCTTCCCATTTTAGGACATTTTCAGCGTGTTCCACGCCGTTCGCAAAACACGCCAGCTGATTGTACCGGGTTCAGCAACTACCTGAATTCTTGACAGCTGCTCCTGCAGCATAAAAGCAGACCTGTAACATGGCTGAGTTTCAGATGGCAGAACTTTGTGTTTTGAGGTGTTGGAACACTTTCTGCAGCTCTACTGAGCTTGTAAGTGGTGAAGCTGAGAGCCATATACACTGTGAAATCCTTGGAAAACCCTCTCCCACATTGACTGAGCACTTATAACTTCTATTCCTCAACTGACATATACCAGTGGAATGGGAACCATTTATATCCTCTCATCCTGGTCCTCGGAAGAGCAGCCGCGGCAGCAGCAGAACCAGGCACAACAGCAGCAGCAACAGCAGGAGCACCAACCTCCTCCTCACCCACCTGATGCTGCACAGGGCAGAGTGCGTCAGCGCAGGGCTGCACCTCACCGCAGGAGATACCCCCAACACATGGTTTACAGGCAGAGGATGAGCTTCCTCAACATGAGAGAGCAGCAGTGCCAAAGGAGGCTGAGACTTTCGCAAGAGGTAATCGCTGACATCTGCACAATGCTGCACCAACACCTGGAGCCCAGAGGAACGGGTGGACACTCCTTACCAGTGGCTGTCAAAATCACCACCGCCCTCAATTTTTTTGCTTCAGGGTCCTTCCAGGGATCACCAGCGGCATCTCCCAGTCGGCTGCACACACCTGCATCACGCAGGTTACCGATGCCCTCTTTGCAAAAGCGCACAATTACATCCACTTCTCCACGGATGAAGCAAGTGTAACTACGCGTGCGATTGGCTTTGCAAATATGGCAGGCTTCCCAAGGGTGCAGGGCGTCATAGACTGCAACATGTGGCCATTAGGGCACCCTATCACAACCCAGCTGTATTTGTCAACCGCAAGGGCTTCCACTCTAACGCCCAGCTGGTGTGCTCTGGGTTTGCGAGCCTGGGAGGGCTCGGCAACAGTCTGCTCCTCCTGTGACTGTGCAGGGGCTGAGACGGCCATCTCAGTTGGGTGAGGAATCTGGTGGGGCTCTGACCAAGGGCTCCACAGTGGCATGGGAGTGTGAGCACTTGGAGAGGAGCCCACACTTCCTTGTTGCCTGCTACCTACATCCCTCTCGTGGGTCAGCCGCACTTCAGTGCTAGCAAGTGGCTGGACAGCACCCTGCTGCAAGTCAGGGGGGCCATGAGGACCCGTCTCTGTATTGACAGTCCTCATAATAAGGACGTCCATGAAGCTCTGGTGTCTCTCCTCAATAGATGCCTATCTCTCCTCCATAGCAGACAATCTATTTTGAAGAGTGACCATGTTTTCGTTAGTCTGGCGACTTATGTCCTCCATGGCAGTTGCCACCCTTTCCATGGTGGAACGTTCATGCGCCATTGCCTCCAACATGGCATTGCTTATGTTTAAGATGGACTCCTCCATTCTCTGCAAATTGGAACCTAATTCTATTGATTTTAATTGCTGTGTATATTTTACAAATTCATGGTGTCATTTGATTTTATGCTCCTTAATTCCCATTCTCCCTGCATTACCACTAGCATCTTTTACTGCAGATTTACCGTTAACATTTTGAAACTATATTTTTAGAATCCTGTTACCATTGAAACATTCAGAAATGTTGTCTATTGTAATCATTATTATGGTTCATAGAAGATAACTTGTGATGTGTGCATGTAAAATTGTGAATTGCAATGAAGCAGAATTTTTTTTGTGTGTAGGCTAGATTGCAATTGAAGTGTGGCTCTTTGACCCATTATAGGAACAAGTTAATTTGTAGACCTGTCACGCAGGCATAGTAGAGCCTGTTTATTATGCAGCTGTCTCTATTTGCTAATTTACTGGGCGTGACATGCATGCAGGGTACATTAATTACAAATATAAGTTAACTGGTGAACTATAGATCATACAGAAGCTAATGGCATTTTGAGAATGACAATATGAGAGCTCAGATGAAAGAAAATGATCGTCTTGTAGTGGTACCATACTACTTTCAATAATGGGAATCATGTTTACACTCTTTGCAACGGCAGTTTCAAAGTGATCTCTGTGGTTTTAGAATTCTGAAGGAATATCTTTCCATGAATAATTGAGGCAAACTGCAAAATTATTTCAGACTTCAGAGTTCCAGCAGGAGCTCCAGCTGTGAGTTAGGTTGAACCCCATCCCACTCTAGAAATGTTAAAAGAATGTTCTAGTCACATTGTGCCACAAGCAGAATTCTGTCCTGCTTCATGCTTCATTAAATCATAAAATGTCTATTGTATTTTTTTTTTACTATGAATTTACATGGGTCAATGGCTCAAATCTTGCTGGAATGGGGCATCTCACAGCTTTGTCCTGCACCCTTCAGCTCCAAAAGATGTTTGCGCAGTAACTTGCTGGAAATGCGAGCGAGAGCAACAGGGCATCTGCGACCTCAGTGAATGGCAGGACCAACAGTGTATCTCCTTAACCAACGAGATTTAAGGATTGAGAAAGAAACAGAGGAACAGCGGAGAAGGAAGGTGAATTAGAGTCAAATCAGGTACAGAAAGGGAAGTAAAGAAAGGGAAACAAAGATTGGATTAAAAGAGAGAGGGAATAAAAAAGGAAAAGTAAAAAAATCACTTAAAATCTGTAACAACAGTTGCTACCTGTAGGAGTGAGACTTCACGGTTTCAATTGTTCCCTTTTCTGGGCCAGAGAGGTTGAGTGGCATTGCAGGAACATAAATCTCATCATTAAAATGGTACTTGTGCTGTTAAGTTCCATTCCTAAATTTCTGCAGCGAGTTTAATTATCAATTTATGTGCAAATGCAGCAATTTCATGAAATTTGTTGGGAGGTTGAGGGCGAGCTGCTGTTTTGGTGAGGCTAACACTGGAGTGGCGCAAATCATCCAGCAACTTGTAGAAATTTGCAATTCATGGGGCATCTCTTCCTCTCCACAAGCTGCTGCCCGATTTACATGTTAATAATGGGAAGAGCTGTTAAACTTGCCATTATTTTGGCTACAAAACCTGGGCCAATATTTCTTGCATAAATAAAAGTTCCTAATTGCATTGCTACAGAAGCCACGTGCCTCTCTTCTATGGGTAGTGGATGGAAGGGAAAAACAAATCCTGGTCCTTAGATGCCTCTATAAAATGATTGACCCAGAATCGAGCTGTCCACTCTGCCTTCCAGTGAAGGAGCTGTGTAGATTTTGCCAATATAACGGCTAGGAAAAATTACCAAGCGGCTTTCTTGAGGAAATTCTACGTAAGTGTTGCCATATTATTTGAAGTATAAAGTTTGTAATTCTATTACAGAAATATTCTTTAGTAGTGGTTTTGTCTGATGGTAAATATATCAAAAAAGGCAATATTTAATTCCCCAGGTTCACTAATTCTGATTCTGACCAGCATGTCCCAGGACTCTCACTTTGGCTAGGCAGGGGTGCTTGAATAGGAGGAAACTTTATGTGCATCCCTTTTGTTTGTTTCATGTTTTCTTTATTTTTCAAAATTGACCAAGATTAAACTCCTTGGTGAGGTCCTTCTGCTTCAAGATTAGATTCTCGTTGATAGATTGAACAGCTTTAACCATCTGGTTTAAAGAGAGCCTGATTGCCTTGTCTTTAATGAGAAATGTTGAGATGGGAGCCTTCGGCACAGCACACCACCAAGAAAGAATCAGGATATTGTGAAGCAAACAGAAAATCATTAACTTTCAACTTTTTTTCCCCTGAGAAAAAAACAATATGTGGCAAGAATGGGAGAATGCACAATGTTTTTGCTGCAGCTGAACATGAAATTCCAGGCTATTGAGTTGCCAGTGAATCAATTGTGCAAGTGATGAGTTTTCACCCCTTGTTTTTAATAGTGGATTGAGAAATTGTAAGCCTGACGAGTTTGCTTCTATAAAATCAAAATTTACATTAACATGCTTATAAAAATATTGTTTACATTGAGCACAAGTGTTAAAATCTGAAACTAGTTGATCCCTGTGACATTGCTCGTAGGAAAATAACGAAAAAAAATCTCATCCTGCAGTTGTCTCATTCTTGCCTACTCTTTGTTGCTTTTTCTATGGCTTCTACACTTTTCCTCACTATACAGCTGTGGCTTACTTTTCTCATTGTGGTGTCTATCTCTGTTTTTGTTTCCCTCATTGTTTCTCCTTTCTCTTCTGTGTGTCCCCAATCTCTCTCTTACTAATGCATGTTCCTTTACAAATGAACTAAGTTTCTATCTCCTCTTTTTTAATGCCCAGGGTACTCGGCAAGATTATAGCCAACATTTACTGGTTTAGAGATGACACGTGTGTGAAGAAGTGGCATGAAAGCTGCTGAAATATGCACAGCAGAAAGTGAAGGGGCACTGGGAATGTGAAGAAATATGGGGAATGAGCATGGTCGTGGCTGAGTGGAACATTTTAAGGGGGTGGGGAAACATGATCATTACTGTGCACGTTTATGGATGTGCAAACTAAAATGGGGAATGCAGATGTGGTGCCCATGAGTAGAAGCCACAAAAGCGGGATTGGGGCCACTGACCTTGCATCTGATCTGATCATTGAAAACAATTATGGGAACGCCCAAGTGTTTTATTTTAAATCAGTGCCCCAAGAATGCATCAGTACGTAAGGATAATCCTAATCGTCATTAGACTTATGTACCTTTGATAAGCTACCAGAGAGCTGCAACAATTATGGAACCTACTCTTGCAGGAGTACAATACCTTCAGGATATTAGGGGAAAAAACTGGAAAGGAAACAAACCTCTGATGTAAGACCCGATTGCAATTTTTAAATGCAAATGAGCAGAGCATGCACACTCTGCCCATTTGTACCAGGCAGTGAGCGGCCTAACCAGTGGTCCTTAAAAGGACAAAGGGCCACAAACCTCATTGTGTCGCCAGGAGGAGCGGGAGTGCTCCTAATGGCTTCTCAAAAATACTGTAGCCTTTTGCCAATCGGTGCTCGATCCTTTCCAGGATTGGCTCCTGCCCCCAACCCCCCCTCAATTTCTGTTGGGGTAATCATCCAAAAGGAAGTTAGATATTGTGGTAAACTTAATGGCTGAATAGACTAAATGGCTTATCTCATTTGTATGTACTTTTTAAAGTACTTTATCTATATCTGAGTACCAGAGAGTAATAAGTACAAATACATAGAAGTTACAACATGGAAACATGTTGTTTTAAAGCCAATGAAGTACTTTTGAAGTGTAGTCACTAATATGGCAATACGTTCTTTAGTGGTGTTTATTGAAGGGATAAGTGTTGGCCAGGACACTGGGAAGACTCCCCTGTTCTACTTCGAATAGTGCCATGGGATCTTTTGACTCGATCTGTGAGGTTAGACAGGACCTCAATTTAATTTCTCATCCAAAAGACGGCACCTCCGGCAGTGCAGCATTCCTTCAATACTGCACTGAAGTGTTAGCCTGGATTATATGCTCAAGCCTCTGTAGTGGGACTTGATCCCATGACCTTCTGACCTGGGTGAAAGTACTACCACTGAGCCACCTAATAGTTCTAATCACATTTACCCACACTGTTCCCATATCCCTTTCAGCACCTTTTTCTTCATCCACCTATATAAACTGATCTTGAACGTTAACATGGTTTTTGCCCAAACCATTAACCCTGTAAGTGAATTCAATAGCCTCAGAACTCTCTCTGAAAATAGGTTTCTTTGCCTCTCTGTTCTAAATCTCTTACATTTAACCTTGTATGTATGGCCCCTCGTTCTTGACCCTGGTCAATATTTATCCCTCACTCAACATCACAAAAAAACAGATTATCTGGTCATTATCACATTGCTGTTTGTGGGAGCTGCTGCGCGCAAATTGGCTGCCGTGTTTCCTTCATTACAACAATGATTACACTTCAAAAAGTACTTCATTGGCTGTAAAACGCTTTGGGACGTCCTGAGGTCATGAAAGACGTTATATAAATGCAATTCTTTCTTTTATAACTACTGGAAACAGTCTGCTTCTATCCACCCTGTGTCTCATCCTTTCATAATTTTATATACTTCTATCATATCGCTCTGTAATATGCATTGTTCTTTCTTTGTATTTGTATTTCCTCATAATAGGCAGCATCCTACTGAATGTGTGTTACACCCTCTCAAAAGCCCCAATATCCTTCCTATAGTGTGGAGCCCAATACTGCACACAGTAATCTAACTGAGGTCTTATTGATGTTTAATAAAGGCTTTCTGTAAGCTTCAGAAAGGACAGGTTTAAGTAACAATGTAGATCCGTTCTAATTAGAATGATGTAAAGCTGTAATGCTTGCTAGCAGGTGCCATTCTTGGGACCTACCTAAGTCATTAGGATGCAGCTACACCGTACTAGAATTGGTCGAACATGATATTTCCATTCTGTGAAGCATACTGGAAGAACATGTACTTTTTTTCCACGTTAATGTTCACCGTTAATGTGGAAAAGATTATTGTGTGCAGTATTCAAGTAAGGTACAGAATGTACAAACTAATATTTTGGCTTTAACTGTGGTATTGATTATGGCCCAGAATTTGCGGTTGTAATGACGGTGAAACAGTCAGTGTTCGCCGTCATTACTGTGTAAAACTGACTGCAACTTCTGATGTCCGCACACGCGCAGTTAAACACGGAAATCCAGAAGTTGCTGTCAGTGGTACCCTGCTCCTCCACAGGGTGCGCTGTTGCAGTCTTCGCAGATGCATTTAGCACAGAATCAGTGATATGACGTGAACTTCCAACTTTTTACGTGCTATTCTCACTGTAAAAATCATTGAAAAAGTTAAGCCTTGCTGAATGAGGTGTAACTGAGTTTTTAATGGGGTACTAAGTCATAATTACTACTGAAAAATCTCTCTAGCCCTGAAAAATTAATTTAGTAATTCTGGAGTCACATTCCCTCCATTCCATGATAAAAAAATTCCATAGATTTTTAGAATAATAACAATGATTTTTTTTTAAAGTTTGTTTGATACCTTAATCCCATGTGTATGTTCCAATCTTTATTTCTCTCTCTGTAAAATGATTTCAATGTTAAGATAATCAGTGCTTTTTACTTCCTGGTTTGAACATAAGAACATAAGAAATAGGAGCAGGAGTAGGCCATACAGCCCCTCGAGCCTGCTCCACCTTGCTGCCTGTGAGAATTCTTCAGTTTGATTTGCTGCTCAGACGGCTTGCTGACTTCCCTGTTCCTGGATGCCAGAAATCCCTTATAGATGGCGCCAGAATGAAATTGTCGACGTAATAGGGGAAATCGATGCCACAAAGCCCACTAAATCTTTGTGGGCAGCTTTCTTCAAGGTCAGCAGTGAGCGCCCTCCCTTTGCCGCTGACCACAAAATCCGGGCCATTGTGTTTTGCCAATCTGACCCAAAGTGACCCTTTTAATTAAAAAAAAAACTTGGACCCCCACATGTTGGTTCGTAAACAATAAATGAAATTGCTGCTGTTTCAGTGTTTTATTTTCCAGATTACAATACCAATGATCCTAAAAACATGAGATTGTTGGCTCTGCTACCATACAAATCCAAATTTGCTTATGTTTTGCATTCTGCTTCCTGCTCCTTGCTGAAGCAAATGGAAGACTGAAATAAATAAAATCTTGGCTTTTCCTTGCTATCATGATTTTATTTTCCTTCTCTCTCTCTCTCTCTCTCTCTCTCTCTCTCTCTCTTTCTCCACACCCCCACCCCTTCCCCATTATATTCTCTCCCCTCTGTTCCTAAAGGCAGTGATTCATGCTGGGATACATTGTTGCTTCTATTTTCACACCTGATCAGTAGCCCAGAAAGTGCTGGAGCAACACATCTCGCAGCGAGCGATGTGAATTTGATTTTTTTTACCTTGCCCATCAGATGGTATTATTTTTGCGCCACAAGTTGCTGGAAATGCGAATTGATAACAATGCATCTGGGACCCCGTAAATGTCTGGTCCAATGGTCTATCTCCTTAACCAATGATTATGATAGAGAAAGAAACAAAGCGAACAGTGGTAAAGGAAATTAGGTGAATTAGTGTCAAATTAGATACAGAGAGGGAAAGGAAAATTGGATTAAGCGAGATTGAAAAAAGAGACAAAGGAAAAGTAAAAAAAAAAATTACGAAAACCTCTAGGAACAATTTACTACCTGCAGGAGTGAAACTCCACATTTTCAATTGTTCCCTTTCTGGGCCTCCAAGCTTGTGTTTCATGTCAGGACCATAAATCATGTCAATAAAAGGGTCTTTACGACATAAAATACGAGCCCTAAATGGCTATGGTGAGAGTTATTTGTATTTGTATTTACTGCGCAAATCTGGCAATTTGACAGCGAGCTCCCATTTTTCGAGGCTAACAGTGGAGTGGTGCAAATCGTACAACAATTTGTGACGATTCGCAACTCATGGCGTATCTCTTCCTCGCCACAAATTGTTTTTTTAGCACTAATAATGGTGGCCATTATTTTTCCAGCAATTTGTGAGCCATTGTCTGTACAATCGAGTCATGTGGGAAAATAGAAAAGAACAAGACTGGAAAAGATGCTGCAGTCTGTTTGGTTGGTTCCCGGGCTGTTCATGTCATCCCAAGAAACTTTGAAGCCAGTCAGAATTTGAAACTGGCACAATGTACAATAACTAATCTGCAGACAATTGAATTAATACCACTTTGTGGAGAAGGATTGTTGGCTGAGTGGCAATTTCAATAGTCTGGCTTCTCCTTTCATTGCTGTTACTTTTTTCTCTGTTAGTGTTTTCTTGTGTCATCCATTTTGTTTATTGGTATCATTGTTTCCACTCTTTCAGGATGTGACTGTTAATTTGTTTCCCTCTGGCACTCGTTCCACCCAATCAAACTTCAGTAACAGCACAGTGGGAGAAACTGGAATTCTGTTTTAGTGGAACCTCGGAAGCACAGCAACTAAAGCGTGATCCTGGTACAGTATACACTGTTAATTTGTGCACACCATGCAGCATTGTTCCTGGATTGTACAGAAACCGATTTTAGAGCAAAGCCGTTCTAGTTACTTTAGATTTTATTCCAAACTTCAATAGTAGCCAGTAAACTGTACAGACCTGTTGATACTTGACTCTTTCTTCAAAAGACATCAATGTTAAAGAAAAAGAAACAATTGAATATTCTTATGCATCCCAGTGACCTTATAAATTATAAGTGGTATTTTCAGCTGATGCCTGCATTGTGAAAGGGGGGAGGAAATGGGACTTTTTCCAAGCTCAAGTTATTTCTGTAAGTGCAATAAAGTTCTTGTCCTACTAGTATTTTCATGCTATACTGATGCCAGTGAAGTGTGAATTCAGTGTAAGTGTTCTAATATAGAGTAATGGAATCCAATCTGAGGTAATGTGCTTTGTGAAAACAACTGTCTGTTTAGTGGCGTGAGTTTGACTGACCCACGGCCAGGAGCATCTCAGTAGATTCAAGAATACATGGCTGAGTTAAGTCAGGTGTATAAACTGCTAATGTTGTACTAATTATTCCTGGCCCACTTGCATGTTGCTGCTGCTGTCTACCTGTTTGATCTCCCTGGGTCATCTCAAATTCTCGTTCCCTGATGACACATAAATGTTGCAGTGCAATTTCCTGTCCTATCCATTCTTGTTCCCTCACTGAACATCTATCCTGCTGTTGTCCCAAACTCTTGTCTCTGGGACAGGCACTTAGGATTCCCTTGCTGTTACCAGGACATCCTCAGTTGTGCCCATCATGGCCACTGGCTCTCTTTGAGCAGCCATCCAAGCTGCTTCATTCCCCTATTACAAGTTTACCCTGTCCACTGTGACCCCAGAGTTAACTTTATTAACTTTTTTTTCACATTCCACTCTCTGTATCCCATCTCTGTTGTTTTACTGTGTTTACTCCCTCTGCCCCATCCCCCAATCCTGGAACCTCCTGTTGTGTACCTTTCCTGAATTATGCTACAAAATGCCTGTTGTCCTCTAAGTTCCGTACTCCCCATCCACAACCTCATTCTGACATACAAGCAGCCTTGGTGTGCATTGCCAGCTCTGGCATGATCCTTTCATTTATCCAGAGCCAGTCTGAATAGCAAGAACAACCTTGAACTCCTCTTTACTACCACACACTGGCCTAGAAATTCAGTATCGCCACGTTTGGGACGCTACAGCTGGGCGTTCGCTAAATTTAGCGCCCGGCGCAACTTAGCGCCACCTTCGCCGAAATTGAGTTGCATCGCCCCAAGAGGTTGCTGCTGCGCTAAAGCAGGCGGTGCACGACTATCGTAACTAAGCCGGCGAGCCGAGGTGCTAACACAGAGGGCGGGCGCAGTGCAGGTGCGACGAGTTGCTGATTGAAGGCAGACACGCTGGTGCCAGTCAGCTCTTAAAGGGGGAGGGTGGACTTGTTTGGCTGCCACGCCCTGCACACTGCAGCCCTGAAGCAAGGCCTGACCATTGCTGGATCATCATTTCTACACCCAGGACCATGCAGAAGGCTAGGGAGCGAGCAGAGCGCTTCAGCGAGGGTGCCCTGAGGCTACTGGTTGGCGCAGTAGAGCGCAGGCGACCTGTCCTCTTCCCTGACGGTGGGAGGAGGCCGCTTCCCAGCGAATACCGAAAAGCCTGGAGGGAGGTGGCAAACAGGGTGACCACCAACAGCATGGTTGCCAGGACTCCACTTCAATGCAGGAAAAAGTTCAACGACCTCACTTGGGTTGTCAGGGTGAGTACCCTTTCCACTATCCTGTTCATCCCTACATGTGCACCTCCGTTTCTGGCCAAAGGGACCTGAAAGCCCCAATGCCCAGCCCTCATCCAAGAGCTATGGGACTCTCATGAAAACCACTTGCACATTCAGCACTTTACACAGTGTCAGGGCTATTCCACCATGGGAGGCAGTGCAGGCAAGATCAGGGCTTGACACTGTCAGGGCTATTCCACCATGGGAGGCAGTGCAGGCAAGATGAGGGCTTGACACTGTCAGGGCTATTCCACCATGGGAGGCAGTGCAAGCAAGATCAGGGCTTGACACTGTCAGGGCTGTTCCACCATGGGAGGCAGTGCAAGCAAGATCAGGGCTTGACACTGTACTTAGAGGCCGTCCTTTCTCTTGCAGGGCAAGCTGGCCCACAATCGCAGGCAGCAGCGACGGACCGGGGGAGGCCGTCCTGACCTCAAAGAGCTCAGCGACCTGGAGCAGCGTGTGGAGCGCATTATGGCAGGCCGGCTGATTGGCCCCGTCGCCAGTGGAGATGCCGACCCTGTTCTGGACAGCAATGGTAAGGTCATCACCTTTTTGACCTCTCTCTTTCCACTTGTGCCTCACACCAGCATCCTTTGCCACTATCGAACCAATGCAGTGCATAGCAGCACTCATGCCTCCCTCGCTGCCGCCCTGTCCTCACTCTAAAGCAACTCTTGTGCCTCCCTGCTTTCAGATGCTGATTCACCAGGTGAGGAGGCGGGCCCTCAAGCTGCCACTCAGTGATTCTGAATTCGAGGAAGAGGAAGCCAGCCCATCAGTGCCACCCTCAGCCGAGGCAGCCCATGGCCATGATGGGGACACGTCTTCCCTGGAGGGGAGCAGGGGGGAAGGGTCTGAGGAGAGTGAAGCTCCGGGGACCAGCGGGCTGCAGCAACGTGAGAGGGGTGGGGAAGCTCGGCGGCCTTTTCCCCGGAGGGCGAGTGTGGCCTCCAGTCCTGCTACGGTGAGAGCAGAGGAGGTGTGGCTCCTTGGTGAAATGGGCGCCCAGGCTGAGCGCAGGCACACTGAGCTCATGGCTGCAGTGGCAAGGATGCCCGACTCCATAGAGTCACTGGCAAGGAGTGCTCAGGAATTCGGGGCAGCACAGGCCAGGAGTCTGCAAGGATTCAGTGCAGCACAGGCAAGGAGTCTGCAGGACTTTGCGGCAGCACAGGCTAGGAGTCCGCTGGAAGCCGCCTGTGATGCAGCGAAGTCCTGCTAAGTGCTCAGTCGTGCCGTGCATTCACTGGCTGGTCTGATGCAGACACAGATCAGGGCCACACGGGCACTAACTGCTGCCACCCTCGCTGGATCGGCCAGGCATCGCCAGGGCCCTCACCACGCCGCAGCAGCCCAGCAGTCTGTGCTTCAGCAGACTGCTGCGCATGCTGCAGTGCTGGCCCATGCGAGTGCCAGTGTATCAGCCAACCAGGTAGTGCCTGTGCTCTGTCAGGTTGGCAGCATTCCTACAGCCAACACTGTCACTCCTCCACTGCAGCTGCCACCACCCGTAGGACAGACTGCTGCTGCCCAAGCAGAGTTGGAGCAGCCAGCAGCCGGGCCCTCCAGGCCCAGAGCTGGTCCAGGCCGTCCCCCAAGGGCATCTGGCGTCTCACCATCTGACCCTCAGCAGCCTTCCCCCCAGCCTTGCTGCAGCCACTGGGGTCCCATTGAGAAGGAGCTGCAGGGCGGGAAGGGGCCATTCGCGGAAGCGAGGCGGATCACCCTCACGGGAAAAAGTAGAAGGTGTGGCCAAATGTTGTGTTTATATATGAAGGCTGAGAATGGTTTTTTTTATATATGAAGGCCAAGGATCATGGTCATTTTTGTTTAACTTTTTTTCATTTTCTGAAGGTTGTGAGAGCCAGTTATGTCTCTGACTGTTTTTTGGGGGGTTTATCTGCATTAGTTTGGCATGCGGGAAGGGCACAGAGTTTACACAGTAAAACATTTTCTTTAATCACATTGTACATGTTTGCACTTTGAACTATTTGTTGCCTTGACCGGCTGAGGGCTTGCGGAACGGCTCCATTCATGTTCTTTCATTGGCACAAGCCATTCCCTGAGAGGGGGCCTAGAACCGAGTTGCAATAAGCCGCCGACGGATGGCCCTTGCACTTTGTGCCTCCCTCCTGTCTTGGTGCTCCTCCTCCTCTGGTGGTCCTCCAATGTCTGCTGGCAGTGGCTGAGTCCTGAGGATAGCCAGGTTGTGCAGCATGCAGCACACTACAATGAAATGGGAGACTCGCTCAGGCGAGTACTGTAGGGCTCCTCCGGAACGGTCCAGACAGCGGAACCGTTGCTTGAGCATGCCGATTGTGTGCTCAATGATGTTCCTGGTAGCTTGATGGCTGTCATTGTATCGCTCTTCAGCAGGGGTGCTGGGTGCACGGTCATCAGCCAGTTGCACAAAGGATAGCCTTTGTCCCCGAGAAGCCATCCTCGTGGGTGAGCCTGGGCTTCGAAAATGTCTGCCACAGAAGTCTGGCGCAGGATGAAGGCATTGTGGCTGCTGCCTGGAAAGCGGACATTGACAGCTAGTATGAGCTGCCTGTGGTCACACACCAACTGGACGTTGAGCGAATGGTAGCCCTTCCAGTTGTGGTAATCCTCGGAATTCTCTAGAGGTGCCCGCAAAGCCACATGCGTGCAGTCAATGGTGCCCTGGACCATGGGGAAGCCCGCTATTCCTCCAAATCCCATTGCACGCTCTTGCTGCTTGTTCAGGGTCATGGGGAAGGAGATGTACTGACGTCTCCTTCTGAAAAGGGTATTGGTCACTTGGCGGATGCAGCAATGTACCGCGAACTGGGAGATGTTAGCAATGTCCCCAGTAGCGGATTGGAAGGAGCCGGTGGCATAGAAGTTGAGAGCCACCGTCACCTTCACTGCCACCAACAGAGACGTCCTGCTCCTCAGCTGTGGCTGCAGATCTCTGCGAAGCAGGTGGCAGATCTCAGTGACCACCTCCCTTCTCATAATCATAATCATAATCATAATCATAATCAACTTTATTGTCATTGTTAGTGCACAAGTTGATGCACTATCAATTGCTACAAAAGACTGGAGATTGAGTAAGTAATAAACAGGCTTTTATTACCAAAGAACAGAGCATGCCTCTTGGGGTTGCCTGGTATCCAAAAGGGCCGGAGGCTTCTGAGCAGCGACCTTTATACCCAGCCATGAGGGTGGAGCCAGGGGCGGAGTCAGCTGAGGCATGCACAGACAAGTACAACAATACTAACAACAGTGGTTTACCACACAAGTGCAGTACAACGAAATGTAGGCTTGCGGCTCCCGAGAGTGTACATTTAGATTAAGACATTTAAACATTCAACATTCATTTGGCTTGTAATACATTAACATAAACATAATAAAGTACATTGACAGATGTGCAGGCTTTAGAGTTTATTTGTGGAGTTCAGTAGGATGACAGCCCTGGGAAAGAAGCTGTTCCTAAATCTGGTCGTTCGGGTGCGAATGCATCTGTAGCATCTCCCAGATGGCAGGGGGGCGAACAGACTGTGGCTGGGGTGGGTAGGGTCTTTGATGATGGTCCGTGACCTCTGTAAACAGCGTTTCTGGTATATGTGCTCTATGGTCGGTAGCCGGGTGCCGGTAATGCGTTGGGCAGTTTTGACTACCCGTTGCAGGGCTTTCCGGCCATAGTAGCTACAGCTGCCATACCATACTGTGATACAGTTCGTCAGGATGCTCTCTATTGTGCAGCGGTAAAAGTTAGAGAGGATCAGGGGTGACCGGTTACATCCCTTCAGCCTCCTTAGGAAATATAGGCGCTGCTGGGCCTTCTTCACCAGAGAGGAGGTATTGAGGGACCAGGAGAGGTCTTCCGTGATGTGGACTCCGAGGAACTTAAAGCTGTCCACCCTTTCCACCACAGACCCATGGATGTGGATGGGGGTGTGACTTCTGCCTTTAGACTTCCTGAAGTCCACAATGATTTCTTTGGTTTTCTTGATGTTAAGGGCCAGTTTGTTATCAGACATGTTCAGATATGAGAACAGCTGGCGGTATACCCTGGGTGGGTAAGGCCACCTGTGCCGACGCCTATTGGCCCTTCTCCATCTGGCCATGACTGGCACTCTCTCACGGCGTCTCTGAGCCCTTTGAATGCAATGCAGTAAGCCAACGTTTCCATCCATTGCAGCCCCCATTATATGTGGCGACTCAAGGCTATGGCACTGAAAGTTAAATCCAAGTGCAAAGCTCTGGCCTGAAGCCAGAAGTACCTGTGCGAGCGCTGAGTCAAAGCAGAAAGCTCTCCCTTTGTCTCTCTCCAAATATCTGTCTCTCACACAGAAGGATTGCCACAAAATGGCTGCCACTTATAATGCAGGAGGAGTCCCCTTTAAATAGCGCCCCCCGCGGCCCGCAGCGACTGGGAACCGTTCCCCTCTACCAGTCGCTGGGGGCGTCAGGCGCACAGAAGGGCGGCGCCACTGAAGTTCTGGTTCGGGGCGCACCAAGGGCGTTGCACCATGAAATGACGTCAGGACCTGCGGGCGCTGCGGTTTTGCGCCGCCGCTAAATCTTGAGTGAAGTTCGCAAGAGGTGCAGATCGCGCCGGGCGCTAGCCGCTTAGCGCCCCACTTCTCCTCCTAAGGCACTAGCGGCTGGCACTAGCAACTGAATTTCTAGGCCACTGTCTCTTTTGATATTCTCCCTTGTTTCCAAGATCAAGGCTATCTGTATAACTGCCCCTGCTTCTCACGCCTCCAAGCTTGCTTCTCAACTCTTCCAACCTCCATAAGGTTGAAAATTCTTTCCCAATCCGCTTCAACGTTGTCGTCTACATGAAGGCCACTACCCAAATCCCTCCAATCCTATTTCAGATGCATCAACAATAGCGAGATAACAACAGAAAATGCTGGAAAAACTCAGCAGGTCAGGCAACATCCGTGGAGAGAAATTTGAGTTGACGTTTCGGGTTGGACCCTTCTTCAAAACTGGAAAGAAAAGAAACTAGATCGGAGGCAGGGCTGCGATCGGACAAAAGAATAAAAGAAACAAAAGAAGTAAAAGAGATTAGAAGCTAGACGAGATGGTAATAGGCTGGGATTAGGTGTAAAGTGTACTGGCAGGGCAAAAGATAGCTGCCAGGTGTGGGAGAGAAACAAAAGGAAAGGGGGGGGGGGGGAAAGGAGTGGAACAATTACAAGAGAAAATGAAATGGGGGCCGAGCTTATGATCTGAAATTGTTGAACTCGATATTGAGTCTGGAAGGCTGCAGACTGCCTAATCGGAAGATGAGGTGCTGTTCATCTTCCGATTAGGCAGTCTGCAGCCTTCCGGACTCAATATCGAGTTCAACAATTTCAGATCATAAGCTCGGCCCCCATTTCATTTTCTCTTGTAATTGTTCCACTCCTTTCCCCCCCCCCCCCTTTCCTTTTGTTTCTCTCCCACACCTGGCAGCTATCTTTTGCCCTGCCAGTACACTTTACACCTAATCCCAGCCTATTACCATCTCGTCTAGCTTCTAATCTCTTTTACTTCTTTTGTTTCTTTTATTCTTTTGTCCGATCGCAGCCCTGCCTCCGATCTAGTTTCTTTTCTTTCCAGTTTTGAAGAAGGGTCCAACCCGAAACGTCAACTCAAATTTCTCTCCACGGATGTTGCCTGACCTGCTGAGTTTTTCCAGCATTTTCTGTTGTTATTTCGGATTTCCAACATCTGCAGTATTTTGCTATCGTAACAATAGCGAGATGTCTTGGTCAATATCATAAATGTCCTATGATACAATTAATTAAGAGCACTGTCACTATTCAGATGCCTCAATCTCTCTGCTGCCTTTCATTCTCCTTGTGTTCCATCTCTGCAGTTTCACACTTTAATGGTTCCACATCTATCTGTCCAATGCAGGTCACTACATCTCCACTGACGGTTCGTATTCTAGTGCCACAGGACTCCACCATTGGTCCTCTCCTATGCATTAAACAAGTGGCCAGCATTGACATGTATGCTGATAACACACACATTTTTGGTTTTCATTGATTTCAAGACTGTTGCTACAGTTTGATTGCCTCGCAATTCCTGCATGAGTCGTGATTTCCTTCCAGTTAAGGTTAGCAACATGATGTAACTTGAGCGCCGTAAGGCTACTACTTAGTATAGCTCTGACCAACGTGAGTGAGATGATGTCATTTAAGTTGTCTTATCCATGTGATATAACAGTAATTGAATAATGCATTGTGGAAAGAGAATATAGGATGCTTTAAAACAACATTGGTGTTTAAATACTTAAACATTTATGATGCTGAGTGCCACTTACTGAATTCTCTGGAGTTGGGGACAAATATCATAACAGAAAGCTATAGGGGGAGAAATTGGGCAGTGTATCGCATGTTTTTTTGGTGCTAAGCGGCCACCTAATGCTCAAAAATAGGGTCAGAGATGTGTGCGCACACTTCCGACGGAAAGTGCACCGGATGCCATCTTGGTAAAGGGGTTTGCATACGCGCACTTAACGACTGCCGGCAGCATGCAGAGCAGGCAGATTATGATGTCAATCAGTTTGCAACATTGATTTGATGCCAGCCCTGGCATTTTCAAACGCCACGCTGCAGCCTATGCCCTGTCTTAACCTCGCACAGCTGAACAAGCATTAAACGAAATGAAGGACCACCCCCCCCCCCCCCCCCCGCCAAAACCAGCACTCTTTAAAGGGATCATGAACTACTTCCAGGTTAGTTGCTGGATTATACTTGGTTAAAGTTTGAATAGTCTACAGGGAATGGTCTGGCTGGTGATGAAGTACTTTTTTGTTGATTTAAAAGCTTGTGCTGAAACAAGTTGCTTCCAGACATGGGTGGCCTGGTAGGGCGGCTTCTGGTGCAGGGTGCCATTGACTGAATGCACATTACCTTGTGTGCGCTTCATATGAACTCGACCATTTTCATAAACCGAAGGGATTCCACTCCCTCGATGTGCAACTGGTGTGTGATCACAGGCAGCGCATCATGCAGGTGAATGCCTATTATCCTGGAAGTAGTCACGATTCCTTCATTCTGTGGCAATCCTCTGTGCCACCTGTATTTGACCCACCATGGCAAGTCAAAGGCTTGCTACTGGGCAACAAGGGTTATCCACTCATGACATGGCTCCGGTCCGGAACCCACGCAATCATCCACAGCAGGCCTACAATGAGAGCCATGCTGCCAGAAGGAATATTATAGAGCAGACCATCGGGGTCCTCGAGCAATATTTCTGCTGCTCTGTTCGAGCCCTGCAGTACTCAGCTGAGCGGGTATCAAGATTTGTGATAGTATGCTGCATGCTGCACAACCTGACTATTATGAGAGACCAGCCCTTGCCGCCACCTATCGGGTGAGAAGCAGGGGCACTGAGACAAAGAGGAGGAGGAGGAGGAAGAGCAACAGGAAGTGGAGGAACATGGAAGCGGAAGGGAGGCTACAATTCTGCCCATGCTCTATGTGATTAGATAATTCATGAGCGATACAAGTTACCTCAATCACACCTCCCTGTTCACCAACAGTCCCACACTCCTTACCTTTCCTCTATCACTGACCATTGCATTGTCAGAATATTCACATTTTAATCCAATTTTATAAATTCAATCATGACATAATGCATACAAAAATAAACTAATCACCCTTATGCATTCCCATAGTGCCTGTCTTCCGTGTGCCTTTGCTTATCCTAGTATTTCTACGAGGTGCTTCCCCAGTAGCTGCAGCATGGGTGGTGGAAAGCTGCTGACTTTCAATTGAGGAGACTACAGATGGCCTTGAAGGGTGACTTCAAACAGTTCTGGGCCTAGAAGGCCCAGCTTCAGACTGCACCATCTTGGCCTGGGCTGCAGCAGTCTGAGCTGGCTGGCTGACGGGCAGCAGCAACTTAACTGGACCAGCCACATAAATACTGTGGCTACAAGAGCAGGTCAGGGGCTGGGTATTCTGCAGCGAGTGTCTCACCTCCTGACTCCCCAAAGCCTTTCCACTATCTACAAGGCAAAGGCACAAGTCAGGAGTGTGATGGAATACTCTCCACTCGCCTGGATGAGTGCAGCTCCAACAACACTCAAGAAGCTTGACACCATCCAGGACAAAGCAGCCCACTTGATTGACACCCATCCACCACCTTAAAAATTTACTCCCTCCACCATCGGCGCACCGTGGCTGCCGTGTGTAAGATGCACTGCAGCAACTCGCCAAGCCTTCTTCGACAGCACCTCCCAAACCCGCGACCTCTACCACCTAGAAGGACAACGACAGCAGGCGCATGGGAACACCATCACCTCCAAGTTCCCCTCCTAGTCACACACCATTTTGACTTGGAAATATATCGCCGTTTCTTCATCGTCACTGGGTCGAAATCCTGGAACTCCCTCCCTAACAGCACTCTGGGAGTACCTTCACCACACGGACTGCAACGGTTCAAGAAGGCAGCTCACCACCATCTTCTTGAGGGCAATTGGGCATTCCAGGAATGAACAAAAAAAAAGCATGGTTACTGGCAGAGTGGCAGGGGTGGGAGCAGAAATGCTGTCATCCTGAGAGAGGACAGCAGGTTCGTGCTCCATGGGGGCACTGCCACTCTCCCAGGGCAGTGCCTCAGCAATCCTAGTAAGCTGTGGAAGACCAGATTGATGGACTGCTCTGACACTCTTGAAGCCCCTTTGAACAATGGCATCCAGTGCCATGATGACAGCACTCAGGTCTTTGATGGAAGTTGTATTTGCTGTAATGGAAGCTAAGACATTGGCCATCAGATGTTGCATCAAGGTGGGTCCCACAGGCGTGCTGATGATGACCACCTGTACCATGTTGGCTTCAAGCTCTGTGCAAAGCCCTGTGCCAAGTTGGTGCTGGCCTCCTCCGTGTTCCTTGACATTGAACACAGGCTTTCTGGTAGGTTTTCTAGTGCACCAAGCATTTGGTTATGTACACCCATCAGTCTTCTGTAGCCTGGCCCAGCAAAGTTTTCAGTTGACTCTTCTGCAGCAGAACTAATGTGCGACCTCGTCCTCTGGTGAGCTGGCACCTACGCTATTCCTTTCCCCCTGCCCTGGCTCCTGCGCACTTGTGCCTGGTGTCTCACCACATGCAGATCCCTCCTCTATCCTAGCCTCTAATATACATGCAGTGCAAGTCTCTGAGCTGATGGGTGCAAGTGTAAGATCAAGTGACTGTGTCTCTTTATCTTCACTGTCTTCTTCCTCTTCCTCCATTGGCTGGGAAGGTTCCAGTTCTTGGGTATCTGAAATAAAAAAAGGGACAAGGATTGGGTTGTGGTGAGGGGAGAGGAGAAAGTAAGAAGTGTGTGCTTACACCATCTGCAGCTTGGGTCAGAAAAGATTGTGGGATGAGGGAGAAGTGGGAAGAGAGAAGGAGTATTAGGTATGTAGATACCCTCATAATCAATCCCTCCAGCCCCGCCAGTGGCCACGGCCTCAGTGATGCTCCTTCCTATAATGGCCAGCACTGTCTCCTCCATGGGGGTTAATACCTGCAGGCGTGTTTGTCCTCCTCCAGTTCTTTCAAGCTGTTATGCGCCACCTTCTCCTGCAAGTAAGAGGGAAGTATGTCAGTGAGTGTCCTACAATACGTTTGGGTGATGTAGCTATCATGTTTGAACAGCTGCCAGTGTGTGCGAGCTGTGAGTTGTGGGTGCAAGGCTTGCAACAGTGCTAAGTGTGTGAGGGTGAGGTAAAGCATATGAATTTTAGGGTTGAGTACTGATTGATAGAGATTGTTTGTAGGTAGGTGATGGGGGTGTAGAGAATTGAGCAGTGGCTGAGGCTAATGGTGCAGTTGGTAGGGTATGCCATTTG
The DNA here is from genome assembly GCF_052327205.1 of Somniosus microcephalus. Lineage (NCBI taxonomy): Eukaryota > Metazoa > Chordata > Chondrichthyes > Squaliformes > Somniosidae > Somniosus > Somniosus microcephalus. The sequence goes on along the minus strand of NC_140993.1, from coordinate 175,979,624 downwards.
AAGATGAACTCGCTCACCTTCACAACTCGTGTGAGATCGTTAAACTTCTTCCTGCACTGCATCCATGTTCTTGGAGCAACACTCCTCACATTGACCTCCGCCGTTACTTGTTCCTACTGCCTCCTGAGCTTATGTCTGGAGGGCTTCCTGCCCTGCTGCGGATACAAGATGTATCCGCTTCTTTCCACCTCTTCCACCAAGACCTCCAGCGTATTGTCTGTAAACCTTGGTGTTCGCTCTCTCGCATGTTCAGCCATTGCTCAAAGTATCATAGTCCAGATTGACTTTTGAAAAAACTCGCACCACTTCTTGCAGCCACAATGCACCTCCCCTTTAAGAGGTGCAGGTTGCCTTTAAGTAGCGCTGGCCACTTGCGATATCGGACCCCCTGCTGATGCGTACAGCCAATGAACAGTGTGGGGAGCATCGGCTGCATGTAGCAATTATTTAAGAGTAGGCAGCACTAATTTAACGTGCTACCTGCAATGCAATCAATGGGCGTGGGTTAATCGCATACCGCGATCCTCGTATATTTTGGGGGATTTAGCCAATTTCCCCCCCCCATGTCTTACAAAAGATCCTTTGCTGGCAGCAGTTCCTAAGCTTAAATGATAATTTTGCTTGTTTCTTATCTTGAAGCCTCAACCAGCTGTATGTCAACCTATTTACAAATAATAAACTAGAGCTTTTGTCAGTTTTGAGCCCTAACATAAAGAAATAAGATTTTATTTATCCAATTTTTATGATTTTTTTTAAAGTTCAGGTGACAGTGCATTATAAGCATATCAGTGACATCCAGTTTTATCTACAGCAGTTCTGACAATTTCATACAGGCAAGTGACATTCAGATCACATTCAATGTCTGTCAAAATCTAATCTGTTGATTACCAAATAGGTGGTATGATTGCTATGTTCTGAATCTGTCTTTGTGATTTCCAGGTTCTGCATCTGTCTCCATACAGTAAACCTACCATGGGCAGATTTGTGCCAGAATTATTTTGAAAGCAGTTCAGCGTGAATAGCTGGCATATTTATTGCTGAAATAACTCTTCCTTCTCATGGCCACTGCTATTTCATTCACAATGTTGAAATGTTGGCATATTGAGTGGTGTTTGCATATATGCAAAACAAAAACATTGTTCCATCAAAGTGTTGTCCTGGGAGCTAGCTGTCTAAATGGGGAGCTCTGCCAAATCTAATATTGCTGACTTTCAGTACAAAACTTGGGTTAGAGCCAACAAGTTTCTGGTGTTTGATAACATTTTATTCTTAATTAAATTCTCATTTACATCCTTCCATGGGCTAATGGAGTCTCCTCTGGCAGCTAGTTCGCAAAGTGCTGTAAGGTTGGAACCGTGGACGATTTCACACGAGTTTCACAAATCCCCTTGCTTCTGGCATATTTCTTGGAGGGGATAACTTGATGCTCTGGAGAAGTTCTGAGCAATTTCATGTTTTGCTGCACTTGATGAAGGTTCTTATAGTGTCAGCTATGGCTCAGTTGGTAGCACACTCGCGTCTGAGTCAGAAGGTTGTGGGTTCAAGTCCCACTTCAGGGACTTGAGCACATAAAGCTAGGCTGACACTCTAGTGCAGTGCTGAGGGAGTGCTGTACTGTTGGAGGTGCCGTCTTTCGGATGAGACGCTAAAATGAGGCCCTGTCTGCTCTCACAGGTGGACGTAAAAGATCCCATGACACTATTTCGAAGAAGAGCAGGGCAGTTATCCCTGGTGTCCTGGCCAATATTTATCCCTCAACCAACATAACAAAAACAGATTATCTGGTCATTATCACATTGCTGTTTGTGGGAGTTTGCTGTGCGCAACACTTACTGATGCTGGACAAAACCTGTGATAATCTTTGCATGAGAATAGAATCTGTGGGCTCTTTGTTTAGGACATACCCGCAATGTAACCAGGGTTAGTTGTCTTGGCATGAGGTGTTGGGGGGGGGGGGGGGGGGAGACTTCTGCCTGGTGTAGGGGGTGGTGTGTGGGAGTCAGCTTCACCTCTGACTTATGAGTGGTTCGAATTGCTCCCACTCCCATGGTTCTAGACCTTTGACTTATTTGGGGGTTGTGATAAAAGTGCAGCAGACAACTGGTTTTGGTGCAAGAACTTTGAATTTTATTTGAGAAAGAAAATACAACACAATAATAACACTCTAATAAAATGGGGAAACACTTCGACATACACGAGGGAAAATTACAGTAGACAAATATCTCACCCCTCCCAATCCCACCTTACTAGCTAAGTTAGGCTCTAAAGGACCAGGGATAATGCTCACCAAACGACTCCTTGACAGTTGAGCTGGTTTGCGATTTAGGGGTTCGCTAGATGTGTCGGTTGGGGCCTGCTGTACCCCGGACGCGGTAGAGGACTTCACCTGCGTATCCGGTCAGTCTTCGCGAGTCTGCAGATGCGGTAGGATGCATATTGGATCTATCAGGTGAGTACCCAATTTTCTTTGGTTAGAAATAGGGCTTAGAGTCTTTTTGAGTAAAATCTTACCCAGGGGTAAGTCAGGATAGTTTGTAGAGTGGAAAAACTTGCGGATCTTCGGTTTCTTCCGAGTTGGTTTTCCGTTGGTCGCGGTGGCGCAATATTACCCCGTTGGCTGAGGGTAATATTCGGTTGGTTGTTTCGTGGGGCCCTTGGTGCCGCGAGGCGTCCGATGGTGTGTTACTACTTCTTCTTCTTCTTAGAGAGAGAACTGCTTCGAGATGCTTGCTCCTTGATCTTGATGTTACTCGATGATGGCTCTTCTTGAACTCCTTGGAACTGTTTTCGATTCTCTGAACTGTTTGAACAGGCCTCCAATTATACTAATCGAGGCCTGCTAATCTGCGCGCCAAATCAGTTTAGGTTTATTGTTAGATTTTGGCGGGCTCGTTAACATTGAGTTGTGTAAATTGTTTAAGCGGTTTCGGGATGGCTCCCTGAGCTGTTGAAGTTGTTTAAAAATGTGAGAAGTGGTTTTGGGATGGTTTCCTGAGCTGTTGAGCTCTTATTTAATTGTAGTGAATTGTCCTCAAGCTTTGAGTTTCCTGTGGGGCCTGAGATTCTTTGTAGGTTGGCGAAGCGATTTGTTTTATGCATGTTTTTGGATGGGTCCTGTGAGGCTGTTCTTCCGTGGGTCTATTGTTAGCATGTAAATTGTCTGATAGGGGCTGAGTGACGTTTACAGTTCCCCCAGATAGTTTGATTAACTGATTAACTCCAATACTCAAACTGTCTATTACAGAGGCTGATCCCATTTCCTTTTCTTTCTTTACAAGCCGAAACATGCCTTTTAAAATGACAAATCTTGGTTCTTGACCTTGAATCTCCCTCTGTTAGACCCAATATTTTATCACCCTGAAGGGGTTAGAAAAAGAGTCCAAAGTCCTTTTTAGGGTTTTTCTCTGAGTTTTGGGGGATCTGTTAATTTTGAGAATCCTACACTAGTGTACAACACAGGTCATGTAATCACTACATGGATTCCTTCATAATCTGCCTACTGTTATTTAAGAAGATAAGAACATAAGGAATAGGAGCAGGAGTAGGTTCTTCGAGCCTGCTCTGCCATTCAATGAGATCATGGCTGATCTTCTGCCTCAACTCCATTCACTGGCCCTATCGCCATATCCCTTGATGCCCTTACTGGTCAGAAACCTATCAACTTCTGTTTTGAATCTACCCAATGACTGAGCCTCCACAGCCCTTCTTGTACAAGTAATATGTGGAAAAATTGAAGAGCTTTGTGTGCTCTTAAAGAAATGGTGAACATGTTACTGGGAAGAGGCTGTGTTAATACCAATTTTACTGGTTTGGATGATTCTGTAGGTCATCCCCATCAGTGAAATCTAAAACCACCTTCTGTTTGTATCAGATTTGTCAGGATTTAAAGATACTTCACATGATGGAATTTTGTATTTTTGAATTTCAATTTCATCAAACTGCTGCTATAGTTAGAAAAAGAAAATAGCCATTATTTGAAAATAGCGCAAGTAACAGAGCCCTCACATTGCTGTGAAAATATCACTTAATATTTCATGGTCACAATGGTGATATATTCATCCAGAATATAAATTTGATCTGGTTTTACACCTTGGAACTCATCAAAATTGTTGTAGCAACCTGAACTTGTTAGAAGCATCTAGGTACTGCTGACTCTCCCTCCATTCTGGTGTGATTGTGAGAGTTTTGAAAATGGTCTGTGGAGGATGCAGCAATTTACTTACGTTGGGAGAAGAAGAGAATTCATGAAGGAGTCAAAGGCAATTAACACTTGATAATGAGCAGTCACTAATTATTACTTCAATCTTTATGGAAAAAGCTTCTAACTTAAAGGTGTGTCATAATAATAACTCTGTATCTGGAGGGCCTTTTTAAAAACTTCTACACATGCAGTTGCATGGAAAGTGATCAAGTATTGTATTAAGAAGTTCACGTGGAGTGGGGAAGATACAGTTCATAGTCATTATACCAACATATTACTTGACAAAATCTTCTGGTGCAGTGATGGTGGAAAACTGTTGTGCTGTGCTTCAGTCGGCTGCTTGAACAGTTCCAAGGAATCTCCAGGGAACAGCTTGCTTCCTTCAATGACTATTATGGTATAGAAAATCACATTAGTTTCAGTTCATTGCACTCTGTAATCCTATTTGTTTAATATTATTATGCAGCCGGTTCAGTCAGAGGCATTATATTCATTCTCTGTGCATATCTTATGGTTTTCATAGTCAATGCTCACCAGGCAGACAGATGGAAAAGTAATTACAATGAATAGTTAGCTGAATAATGGATGTCCAAATAAAACTAACTGATTAATTTGATGTGTGTTGGATGGAACCTAATTTTGCACTGAGATTTTTCTGCAATGTCTAAGGAATGTGTGAGGTGTTTGTCTAATTGCCACTCCTAGTGCACAGCAGTACTGAGCATTTGATACAAAAATGGATCTTTTGCTAATTGCAGAGTCCTTTTGCGGTTAGAGGCCAACTAGTGACTGAGGGAATTTTATATGGCAGCAGCATATTCAAAGCCTCTGTTGCTGAGAGCAAAACCAGGTCAGTTCATACAGTTATTTTATGTTGGACCAGTTTTTCAAGGCAGCGAATAGCTGATTCATACAGATTTGGAAGGTTTTGGATTCAATCTCAGGTCTGTTAAGTTAGCTGATCGTGGTCAGTGCGGTCTCCACAGTACCTCCCCACCACACCACATTTTAGATTGGGAACTCTCTCTGTGGGTTATTGCTGGTGAAAATATGTATCCTATGATCTGTATTGTAGCAGGTGTTAGCTCTGTGCAGCCCCAAAAACATCAACTTGTACAAAATAAATTAGAAGATAACTCTTGGAATCCTGAAACAGGCCACTTTTTATATATATTTTTCTCCTAATTATAAATCCTAAAGAAGAATTGGTGCAATGGCACCTTAAGAATTAAAGCACAGCTTTTTGACTGGAATCGCTGGACCACAGGGCGTCCCTGACATCATCAAGTACCTTTTGCATCTGCCATCAGATTTGAGTTTTTTTGTATTAGCATTACTAGCATTATTTCTGTTGCAAACTAACAAAGTAAGTTGATTTTGCAGTGTATTACTGTTTTCCTTTGGGAAGCTGACAGTCTTTCAGAAGTTAACACGTGGTCTCTGGGAGTGCGTCAATATTGTCAGCGGTCCCTCACACAAGTTTTAAAACCATTGCTCTAAAGCAGCAAACACCATCTAACTGTTGGAAATGCAGCCAAAAGAATACAGAGCTGAAAATTGAAGCCACAGGATCATTAATCAGCAGAACCAGTAAATTGATGATCACCAGTCTACTGTAAAGAAACTCCAGTCCACCAGCGTACTGAAAACTAAAAGTGTACCACATGGTGGAGGCAGTTTGTTCAACTAAATGAAAAGCAGCTTACACAAGAAGCTTCTTGTGTCTGGGCGGACAATACTTTGAGCATCGTGTCCAAGTACATTCAGGGATCCATTGGACCAAGTATGCTATATCATCACTGATCCCCTTGGCAAATTAATTAGTTTTCGTCCGTCAGACCAGTACTAATTTAAAGCCCTGTCTCTATCCTATATTTTAATTGGTAACTCATTTTCATTCATTAGTATTTTTTTAGCAGAGAGAGACAGGAAATTCTGGTGATGGCTGTCATTTTGTGGTGGATTACTGTCGAAACTGATTTTTGCATTAAAAGGGGGGAACAATGCAGGTCAATGATTTACTGAGACTATTTTAATCCTAAACAAGATGTACAAGATTATATTTCAGCTGTTGAATGTTTGTAAACAAAATTGCTTGGTGGGTTGTGAGGAGGAACGATGAGAGAAGGAATAGAAAATCGTTAAGATAACGTTGATTTACTCCAAGATTTATTGCTCAAACAACACCACCAAAGAGATTATCTGGTTATTTATTTCATTTCTGTTTGTGGCCCCTTGCTGTACGCAAACTGACTACCTACTGTCTCTTTTTCAAACGGCACAGACACGATGGGCCGAATGGCCTCCTTCTGTGCCGTAAATTTCTATGATTCTATATATTTCAGCAGTAACTACACTACAAAATACTTCATAGACTGAAGCGCTTTGGGACGTTGAGGTATGAAAGACGTTACATCAATTTAAGTCCGTCCTTCTTTCCTGCACTTCTTCCTCCATTTCTCTGGCTCTGCGCTTGCTTAAAAGCTGTTCATCTCTAACATCTTCCAGTTTCGATGAAAGGTCATCGATCTGAAACGTTAACTCTGTTTCTCTCTCCACTGATGCTGGCTGAGAATTTCCAGTGTTTTCTGTTTTCATTCAAGTCCTTTCTTCCTTCATTTGATGAAATGTTTGCTTGTGCCAGAGCTTTAGGTAGACATTAAAGAACCCATGACATTTTTTGATAGGGGGGGGAGCCCTCCTCTCCTGGCCAGCATCCATCCCTGAACTGATCATCCTACTACTATGGAATCTTGGTGTATGCAAAATGCTGTTGCATTTGCCTAAATAAAAGTCAATACACCCTCAAAAGCCATTCATTGCGTCAAGTGCTTGAGACATCTGAGACACACAAGGCACGCCATAAATGCCTGTCTTTATTTTCATATTCTTTTTCTGTTGCACTTTTTCCTGGTGTCCTACGCAGCATTTCTCCCTCAACCAGTACCACACAGAAACAAATTAACTGGCCATTCATCTCATTGTTACCTGCCTGACGTTGCTGCTGAAGTTCCTATATAACAGTTACTGCACTTTATGTAGCTTACAGTACGGTGCATTTTGAGATATTTCAAAGTAATATGGTGCTATATAACTAAATACTGTTAAACGGGAAGAATATTTCAGGCCTGGATTTACCAGATTGAAAGAAGAAATATGGGGATCAAAATTCTACAAGCCAATTTCCCCAGTTGACTTTACATTTTCAGTACAATTAAAAACTATTTTAAGAGTTAATTAACACAGGGAGGGCTTCTTCATTACAGATTTTTCAGACTGAGTTCTCAATATTTGAACAAATATAACCTGATTCAAATGACAAATCAAGGTCACAAATGTCATTCTAATTGACTGCGAGAAAAGTAATCTGTCCCTTCTCGTCTTTCTGGACCTGTCTGTAGCCTTTGACACAGTTGACCACAAAATTCTGCTCCAACGCCTCTCCACCGTCGTCCAGCTGGATGGGACTGCACTCGTCTGGTTTCATTCCTATCTTTCCAACCGTAGCCCTCGAATCACTTGTAATGGCTCCTCTTCCCGATCCCACACTGTCACCTCTGATGTCCCCCAAGGATCTATCCTTGTCCGGCTCCTATTTCTCATCTACATGCTGCCCCTCGGTGACATCATCCGGCAACACAACGTGAGTTTTCACATATATGCTGATGATACCCAGCTCTACCTCTCCTCCACCTCTCTCAAACCCTCCACTGTCTCTATGCTATCAGACTGCTTATCCAACATTCAGCACTGGATGAGTTGAAATTTCCTCCAATTAAATATCTGGAAGACCGAAGCCATTGTCTTTGGTTCACGCCACAAACTCCATTCCCTTTCCACTGATTCGATCTCTCTCCCCGGCAACTGTCTAAGGCTGACCAAGTCTGTTCGCAACCTTGGTGTCATATTTGATCATGAATTGAGATTCCTACCTCATATCCGTTCTATCACTAAGGATGCCCATTTCTACCTTCATAATATCGCCTGTCTCCGGCCTTACCTCAACTTATCTGCTGCTGAAACCCTCATCCATACCTTTATCACCTCTAGACTTGACTATTCCAATGCACTCTTGGCTGGCCTCCCTAGTGCATGATTGCTACTTAGTAGTGAGCAGTTTCATGGGCAAAAGCAATGGAATTGCTGATATTGTGGGTTTTCATCTTTTTTAAAATTAATGTACCATAATTCCATGTCAAGTGTTCTCGCATCAGGTATAGCATAGGGCAAGTCTAGAGTAGAGTCTGTTACTCTGTTTCAACCCGAGAGAAAAACTCCCTGACCCACCAGTGCATTTTTTTTCACTTCTCACACCAGTCAATTCTATGGCCTGACCGAACAACTGTGCTAATATGTGTTGAATTATGAACAATTTTGTGCTCTAGACTTAAGACCCATAAATTGAATTTGGACTGTGCAAACTCATTTCATAGTACGTAGCTCCTGACGATAAGTAAACAGGGTAGTGTAGGAATGGAGGTTCCTATCTGAATAATGGAGTTCGACTCAGTGAATCAAAATAACAAAGTATAATAAACAAACAAGTTAACTGGTGAACTACAGGAGAAGGTTTAACACAGGTCTGTCCAGCTTGCCAGGCCCTCGAAGACTGCTGTAAGGTCCTGGAAGCTGATGTCATGACGTCATCACGTTCTCCGCACCACTCGCGGTCACGTGATCGGCATCATGACGTCATCACGCAGAGTGCGAGAAAGTACATACAGTATAGTTAACAGACAGTTTAAAGGTGCAGTCCACAGCTGCACTACACTGTAGTTAAAAGGATTATTACTAATTGCCCTGAGTCTCTTGGTGGCTCCGCCACAGGCGCCTCCCCAGAATTCTCTTTAACAGACAGTGTCAAACGAACAGGAGGTTTGATGATCCTGCCCGAACGACTACGAAACTCAGGCAGCAGCAGTGGAACGTTGGGAGACGAGCTGGTGCTTGGCTGTGTCTGAAGCGGCGCATCAGGCGTGGAGGAAACAGTAGCAGGAGGTGTGGGCGAGGATGAGGCAGAAGCAGTCGGTTCAGTGGCGGGCTGTTGCATAACTGGTCTGGCGGTCAACGGTGGTCGTCCACGGCGAGGTGGCTGGTCAGCGACAACTGGTTCACTCCGATCTAGATGGGCTGGTTTAAGTCGGTCGATAGAGATGGTATCGGACTTGCCTCCCACTTCGACCGTAAAAAAAAATTCTCCCGATGCGATGACACGAAACGGTCCAGCATAAGGCGGTCTGAGCAGATCTCTGTGAGCGTCCTGCTGAATAAAAACGTAATCGGAGCTCATGAGTTCTGCCGGAACATGAGGCCTCTGTAGGCTGTGATGAGAGGTTGGAATAGGCAGGAAATTCTTTGCCGCCTCGTGATGCTGAAGGAGCTGCTGAGCTGGTGACCACTGTTCTGTATGTGGAGGGAGGAAATCCCCTGGTACTCGAAGTGCTTGACCGTAGACTAACTCAGCCGATGAAGACTGGAGGTCATCTTTGGGGACTGTGTGGAGGCCAAGCATCACCCAGGGGAGTCTGTCCACCCAGTTGGGTCCACGCAAGCTGGCACGGAGGGACGCCTTGAGAGACCGATGAAACCTCTCGCACAGACTATTCGCCTGCGGATGGTAAGCGGTGGTACGGTGTAGCTTGGTACCCAAGCCCTGTGCAACTGCATTCCACAACGCTGACGTGAATTGTGGACCTCGGTCGGAAGAGATGTCGGATGGCACCCCAAACCGAGCCACCCACGACGAAATGAATGCCCTGGAGACGTCTGCTGCAGTGGTAGCAACCAAGGGAATCGCCTCTGGCCACCTGGTTGTGCGATCCACTATCGTCAGTATTATGTCCGTGTGTAATTGAGACACGGACTGCAGGAGTTGGTTACAACAGGTGTTTACTGAGTGGAGACAAAACTGGAACTACTATGCAAAGTTACTACACAGGCTTATATACAGGGGTGGTCACTACTGGTACTGCAGTATACAGGGGCTGCAGAATATAGTTCCTTCTGCAAAGTACATACACTACAATTCCTCCCCTTTTAGCTAAACAGTACATAACATTCGATTAATAATTAAATAACATATTTACAATTACAGTTGCTAGATACATTAGCTGAAGTTAAGCAATTATAAGTTCAGTCTTTGAGGAGGCTTCCTGATTCTGTCTGGATAACGCCTCTTTGGGGTATCAGGTTCTTCTGGCAAAGTTGATTCAGGATCAACGTCGTTGTTTGGTTCGTCTGCTTCCAATATCACCGATTCTGAGGTAGATGCAATTGGTACTTCGGTTTCATCACCAGGTGTATCGGATCGTGGTGTGGAATTGACGTTTTCCAGTGACTCTAGAATCTGGTCAGCATGGCGTCTTACAATGCTCTCTCCAACATCCACGGTATACATTAGAGGTCCTTGCTGTGTGCAGATCGTTCCTGGCTGCCATTTCTCTGTGCGGTAGTCCCGGGCCAAAACTGGTTGACCTATCTTAAAAGTCCTGGTCGGCCTTTCATTCATATTCTGAAACTGCCTGTTCTCCACATCTCTTCTGATGTTTGGCTTAACCAAATCCAAGTAGCATCGTAGTCTTCGATTGAAGAACACCATGGCTGGAGTTTGGTTGGTAACCACATGTGTCGCATTCCGGTAGGCAAACAAGAAGTTATCCACCTTATGTTGTAGGGGTATGTCTTCATTACACATTGCCTTGATAGCCTTCTTGAATGTTTGAACGAACCTCTCAGCCAATCCATTGGTGGCTGGATGATATGGGGCGGATGTATAATGCTTAACACCATTGTTCTTTAAGAACCTCCGGAACTCTTCAGACACAAACTGTGGTCCATTGTCGGAGCAAATCTGTTCAGGCAGCCCATTTCTGGCGAATATGGTTCGTAAGACTGTGATAGTTTTTTCTGTGGTGGTTGAAGACATTTTTATTACCTCTGGCCACTTTGAATGTGCATCCACCGCAATTAAAAACATCGAGTCCATAAATGGACCAGCAAAATCAATCTGCACCCTTTGTCATGGAGATGAGGGCCACTCCCATGGATGTAGAGGGGCTTGTGGTGGGGCGTTTTGGACCTTCTATCATCCTGTACAGCTCTTGGTCATCTCTTCGATTTTTCTATCGATTCCTGGCCACCACACAAACGCTCTGGCTAAGTTCTTCATTTTTACCCCTCCCAGATGACCCTCATGAAACTCATTGAGCACTCTATCTTTCAATTTGGGTGGAATTACTACTCTGGATCCACCCATCAAGGTTCCTCTGCACACTGACAGCTGTTCTCTTCTTGGCGAGAATGCTGGCAACAGTGGTTCGCCATGTGCTGGCCATCCCTTCACCGTTAAATCATAGACCCTGGAGAGTGTCGGGTCATTTCGTGTTTCCTTTTCTATGTTTGCATTTGTCACAGGTAGACATTCGACTATGGTCGAGTGGAATATCTCCACAGGATCCACTGCAGGTGCTTCTTCCACCGTCGGCAACGGTAGGCGTGACAATCCATCAGCATTCCCATGCTGTTTAGTTCCTTTGTACTCGATGTCATATTGGTGTGCCCCTAGGAAAAGGGACCACCTCTGTAGCCGTTGTGCTGTCATTATCGGGACGCCCTTCTGAGGGTTAAAAATGGAGACAAGAGGTTGATGATCAGTTAGTAGAGTAAATTTCTGACCGTGCAGATAGTGATTGAACATCTTCACCCCCCACACCAGGCTGAGGGCCTCTCTGTCAATCTGGGCGTAGTTACGCACGGCTGAAGTTAACGAGCATGACGCAAAAGCTATCGGCCTCTCTGAACCATCAAGGGGTTTATGTGACAGTACCGCTCCAATGCCGTAGGGAGACGCATCACACGCCAGTCTTATCGGTAGTGATGGGTTGTAGTGAGCCAATACTTCTCTTGAAGTGATTAGGTCTTTACTCTTCTAAAAAGCCCGCTTACATTCATCGCTCCATTTCCATGCTACTCCAGTTTGTAGTAGGGCATTCAGTGGGTGCAGAATTGTGGACAAATTCGGCAAAAACTTATGGTAGTAATTCACCAATCCTAGGAATGACCTCGGTTGCGACACATTTTCAGGCGCTGGTGCCTTAACTACCGCTTCAATTTTGTCAGGGGACTTATGTAACCCCTCTTCATCAATCACATGGCCACAATACGATATCTGTTTCTTAAAAAACTCGCACTTGTGGCGATTGGCTCGTAGCCCGTGTTCTCTTAGTCTAGTGAGCACCTGCTCTAGGTTGGCAAGGTGTTCACTGTCATTTTCAGCTGTCACTAGGATGTCGTCCAAGTAACACTGAGTCCCCGGAATCCCTTGCAGGACTTGTTCCATCGCTCTTTGCCATATCGCCGGAGCTGATGCTACTCCGAATACCAGTCGATTATACTGGTAAAGACCTTTGTGAGTGTTTATCGTGAGATACTTCCTAGAGGATTCTTCAACCTCCATCTGCAAATATGCTTGTGCTAGGTCAATTTTTGTAAAACGTTTCCCTCCAGATCGTGAGGTGAAAATATCTTCTATCCTCGGAAGAGGATACTGTACTGTGTGAAGGACTGGGTTCACCGTCACCTTGAAGTCCCCACAAATGCGAACCTTCCTTGGCTCCTCAGACTTATTGCTTAACGTTTTTTTCATGACAGGAATGATGGGTGTCGCCCACTCGCTCCAGTCTACCTTAGATAACACGCCTGCATTCTCCAGATTCTCCAGCTCTGCCTCGACGGCTGGGCGAATTGCATACGGTACCGGTCTTGCTTTGAAAAACTTGGGAATTGCATTCTCTTCTATTTTTATCGAGGCGGTTGCGCCTTTAAGAGTTCCCAGTTCTTGTTGAAATACCTCTTTAGCGTTAGCTAAGATTTTTGACAATCGTCCAGGTGTGACGTCGTCATCCTTTTTACCAGCCACAGTCAGTGCCTGAATGGAGTGCCAGTCTAAACTTATCTTTCTGATCCAGTCACATCCCAATAACGGTGGTCCACCATCTTGCAGTATGTACAGATACAATTTCTGTATTTCTTTGCCGTTGTATTTGACAGGCACCCTTATTTTCCCTCTGGGGTATACTTTCTGCCCCGTATATGTCTTCAAGACAATGGATGTCTCTTTCAAGGGTATGTGTGAGAATAGCCGCTCGTAGTCTCAATTCATGACGGTCAGGGCTGATCCTGTATCCAATTCCATTTTGACTTGGGACCCTGCTATCGTGAGGGTGACCCAAATGGTTCGGTGATCCTCTTTCGCGATTACGTTGTGAAGTTTGAGACAGCTTAGTCTCTTGTTCCCGGATTCACTATCGCTATTCTGGTCTTCGGAACTACTGTCCGTCATCTTTTGTACTTTCCTGTACTGTTCCTTAGCCTTTTTGTTGTCGTTAGTCTTCTTTCCAGACCTGCAAACTCGTGCAATGTGTCCCATCTTTCCACATTGCCTGCATATTTTGTCTTTGGACCAGCAGTCCTTCTGGTCATGGGTTGTTCTGCCGCAGCGATAACATTTTTCAAATCCCCGTGTCATTTCATGGGTGCCGTATTCCTGTGGCTTTTGCTGTATTTCCGCAGCTCCCCTTGCTGCTGCTTCCTATGATACTGCCAAGCTGAAAGCCTTATCCAGCGTCAGCTCTTTCTCTGAGAGTAACCTCTTCTGGATTCCTTCACTCAGGAGTCCACAGACAAATTTGTCCCGTAGAGTATCTGTCAGTCGTGCTCCGAACTGGCAGTGCTTTGATAGCTTGCGTAGTTCCGTAAGGTAATCAGCATTGCTCTCATCTTTATGCTGATTTCTCCTGTGGAATTTAAATCTTTCTGCTATCAGCAGCGGTGTAGGATTTAGGTGTTCCTGTAGGATATCAACAATTTTGTTAAAACTCTTCTCCATCGGTTTGGCTGGAGTGATCAGGTTCCGCAATAGGCTGTATGTTCTTGCGCTCATTAAGTTTAGTAGTACCGATGCCTTTTTCTCATCGGCTACTTCGTTTGCTTTGCAATATACTTCAAAACTTTCCATATACGTGGTCCAGTCTTCTATTGCATTATCGAAGGCAGTGATATTGCCAGTCTTCGGCATTTTGGAAATCTAAGATGGCGCCTCCCGCGCTTTGCCTTCTTCCCCGATTGAACAAAATGGCGCCTCCCGCGCTTTGCCTTCTTCCCCGCTGGATTAAGATGGCGCTTCCCGCGCTTTCTGTCTTCTCCGCTGCTGCTAGCGCTGTTGCTGGCGTTTTTATGCCTTGATGGCGATGCCCTATGGTCTTCGCACTTCCCCCCCCCCCCCGTGCTGCTGCCAACGCCGCTCTCCGCGGTCCCCGTGGCAAACTGCAGCTCCTCGCGGCTTTCTGCGCTTCTAATTTCTTTTATTTTCCTGTCGTCAGAGCAAACCCTACGGGATACTTTCCTCCCTCTTCTCGGGTTTCTATGCTGCCCGGCTTCGTGTGCTCCACCCTCTCTCTCTCTCTCTCTCTTCTCTTCCCGACAACGCTGCTCGGCCCCGTTGAAAAGCCACCCGATCGAGCTCTAGCCCGCCGCAGCCCAGGAAGGATCAGTGTACTACCTGCCACCAGCCCAATTAGCTGGAACACCATAGACAGGATAACCAAGCCCCGCTCTCGACAGCCTCTCCTGCAAATCTTCAAATCCGATGAATCAGAGGCGGTTGCCCACGGTCGACGCCCATTTCTTCTGTTTGTTTTTTTTTCTTTCTTCCTTCTGGCCTCGACCTCTGACAACTTCGCTTCAGCGATGGATCCCCATGAGGTGGTGCAGACTGTAAGTAAGTTCGGATCTGCTCGTCGCCAGTATTATGTCCGTGTGTAATTGAGACACGGACTGTAGGAGTTGGTTACAACAGGTGTTTACTGAGTGGAGACAAAACTGGAACTACTATGCAAAGTTACTACACAGGCTTATATACAGGGGTGGTCACTACTGGTACTGCAGTATACAGGGGCTGCAGAATATAGTTCCTTCTGCAAATTGGGCAGGGCTGCCTTGAGGATGAGTTCATTGAGTGTATTAGGGATGGGTTTCTTGAGCAGTATGTAACTGAACCGACCAGGGGGCAAGCAACCTTAGATCTGGTCCTGTGTAACGAGACAGGATTAATTAAAAATGTCCTAGTAAAGGACCCCCTTGGAATGAGTGACCATAACATGGTTGAATTCCATATTCAATTAGAGGGTGAGAAGGTTGGATCTCAAACAAGCATGCTAAGCTTGAATAAAGTAGACTATGAAGGTATGAGAGCGGAATTGAGTAGAGTGGATTGGGAAAATAGATTAAAGGGTAAGACGATACATGATCAGTGGTGTACATTTAAGGAGTTATTTTACAATTTCCAAAAAAAATATATTCCACTGAGAAGAAAAGGGTGTAAAAGAAAAGACAGCCATCCGTGGCTAAGTAAAGAAATTAAGGATAGTATTCGACTAAAAACAAGGGCATATAAGGTAGCCAAATCTAGCGGGAGGATAGAGGATTGGGAAAACTTTAAAAGACAGCAAAAAATAACAAAAAGATTGATTAAGAAAGGGAAGATAGATTATGAAAGTAAATTAGCAAAAAATATAAAAACAGATAGTAAGAGTTTTTATAGTTGTATAAAAAAAAAGGGTGGCTAAAGTAAATGTTGGTCCCTTGGAGGATGAGACCGGGAAATTAATGGTGGGAAATATGGAGATGGCAAAAACACTGAATGAATATTTTGTATCAGTCTTTACAGTAGAAGACACTAAGAATATCCCAACACTGGACAAACAAGGGGCTAAAGGGGGGGGAGGAGCTAAACACGATCAAATTCACTAAGGAAGTGGTACTCGGTAAAATAATGGGACTCAAGGCGGATAAATCACCTGGACCTGATGGCTTACATCCTAGGGTCTTGAGGGAAGTGGCAGTAGGGATTGTGGATGCATTGGTAATAATTTTCCAAAACTCCCTGGACTCGGCAAAGGTCCCGGCAGACTGGAAAACTGCTAATGTAACACCCTTATTTAAAAAGGGCAGTAGACAGAAGGCTGGAAACTATAGACCAGTTAGCCTAACATCTGTGGTAGGTAAAATTTTGGAGTCCATTATTAAGGAGACAGTAACAGGACATTTGGATAATCATAATTTAATAGGACAAAGTCAGCATGGTTTTATGAAGGGGAAGTCATGTTTGACAAATTTGCTGGAGTTCTTTGAGGAAGTAACATATAGGGTGGATAAAGGGGAACCAGTGGATGTAGTGTATTTAGACTTCCAAAAGGCATTTGACAAGGTGCCACACAAAAGATTATTGCTTAAGATAAAAAATCACGGGATTGGGGGTAATATTCTGGCATGGATAGAGGATTGGCTATCTAACAGAAGGCAGAGAGTTGGGATAAATGGTTCATTCTCAGACTGGCAATCAGTAACTAGTGGTGTTCTGCAGGGGTCAGTGCTGGGTCCCCAACTCTTTACAATCTATATTAACGATTTGGAGGAGGGGACCGAGTGTAACATATCAAAGTTTGCAGATGATACTAAGATGGGAGGGAAAGTAGTGAGTGAGGAGGACATAAAAAACCTGCAAGGGGACATAGACAGGCTAAGTAAGTGGGCAGAGATTTGGCAGATGGAATACAATACTGCAAAGTGTGAGGTTATGCACTTTGGCAGGAAAAATCGTAGAGCAAGTTATTATCTTAATGGCAAGAAACTGGAAAGTACTGGAAGTACAAAGGGATCTGGGGGTCCTGGTGCACGAAACTCAAAAGGTTAGTATGCAGGTGCAGCAAGTGATTAAGAAGGCCAATGGAATGTTGGCTTTCATTGCTAGGGGGATAGAATATAAAAATAGGGAGGTATTGCTTCAGTTGTACAAGGTATTGGTGAGACCGCACCTGGAATACTGCGTACAGTTTTGGTGTCCATACTTAAGAAAGGACATACTTGCTCTTGAGTCAGTACAAAGAAGGTTCACTCGGTTAATCCCGGGGATGAGGGGATGGACATATGAAGAGAGGTTGAGTAGATTGGGACTCTACTCATTGGAGTTCAGAAGAATGAGAGGCGATCTTATTGAAACATATAAGATTGTGAAGGGGTTGGATCGGGTGGATGCAGGGAAGATGTTCCTGGTGATGGGTGAAACTAGAACTAGGGGGCATAGTCTTAGAATAAGGGGCTGCTTTTTCAAAACTGAGATGAGGAGGAACTACTTCACTCAGAGGGTGGTAGGTCCATGGAATATGCTGCCCCAAAAAGCTGTCGAAGCTACATCATTACATAAATTTAAAACAGAAATAGACAGTTTCCTAGAAGTAAAGGGAATTGAGGGTTACGGGGAGCGGGCAGGAATTTGGACATGAGTCTAGGTTCGGATCGGTCATGGCCCTGTGGGTAGCGGAGCGGGCCCAGGGGCCGTGTAGCCTGATCCTGCTCCTATTTCGTGTGTCTAGTTCTGTTAGATTCAGGAGATGGTTCTGTGATAGTGGATTGGCGGTTAGGATCAGATCAGCCATGATTTTATTGAATGGCGGAGCAGGCTCGAGGGGCCGATTGGCCTACTCCTGCTCCTATTTCTTATGTTCTTATGTTCTAAAGTACATACACTACAGTGAGGAGATGCGTAAAACCCCGCGAAGCGGGGAGAGGACCCACTAAGTCCACGTGTACGTGTTCAAACCACATCGGGGTCACCAATGTAGGAACGGAGGTTCCTGTTGAATCCGTGATTCTTAAAGTATGATGTTTTCCAATAACCACACGGAGGCTGTAACTTAACAATCAACAGGTGTTTACTGGAGTAGGGTAGTCTCAAGACTGACAGTACAGAGGCATGCTCAAGGCTTATATACAGGTGTGGTCACTGCCGGTACTACAGTATACAGGAGCTGTAAAAGTAGTTCTCTCTTAAAGGTACATACACTACAATTCCTCCCCTTTTAGATTAGCAGTACCCATAATATTCAAATAACAATTAACACTTTACATGCACATTAAACAGAAATAGTCCATTTATAGATTCAGTCTTTGGGGCGGCTTCCGGATCCTTTCTGGATAGCGCCTTTCTTGAGGTTCTTGTTCTTGGTGCGGAGGCGATTCTGGCCCCCTTTCGTCGGTTAGTTCATCAGCTTCCACTGCTACTGTTTCTGAGGTAGATGCTACCGGTATGTCGGGTTCATCCCCAGGTACGCGAGACATGGGGTTGACTCGTTCTTGTGACGCTAAGATCTGGTCGACGTGGCGTCTCACAATGTTCTCCCCGACATCCACTGTGTACATTAATGGCCCCTGCCGTGTGCATATCGTTCCGGGTTGCCATTTCTCTGTTCGGTAGTCACGGGCCAAGACTGGTTGCCCTACATTGACGCTCCTTGTCGGCTTCTCATTGATGTGCTGGAATTGTTTATCCTCAACATTTCTTCGCACATTTGGTCTGAGCAAATCCAGACGAGATCTCAACCTTCGGTTAAAGAACATCATGGCTGGGGTCTGGTTGGTAACTGCATGTGTCGCATTTCTGTAGGCTAACAGGAAATTGTCCACCTTATGCTGTAGTGGAATTTCATCATCACACATGGCCTTTATCGCCTTTTTAAAGGTTTGTACGAACCTCTCAGCCAATCCATTTGTGGCTGGATGATACGGGGCGGATGTGTAATGCCTTACCCCATTCCTTCTCATAAATTTCCGAAACTCTTCGGACACAAACTGTGGTCCATTATCAGAGCAAATCTGCTCTGGCAAGCCGTTCCTGGCAAATATGGTCCGTAGGACTGCAATCTTTTTCTCTGTAGTGGTTGAGGACATTTTTATCACCTCAGGCCATTTCGAGTGCGCATCCACTGCTATTAAGAACATTGAGTCCATGAATGGACCAGCAAAATCAATATGCACCCGTTGCCATGGAGAGGAGGGCCACTCCCATGGGTGTAGAGGGGCATGTGGTGGTGCATTTTGGACCTTCTGGTATCCTGAGCAGCTCTTGTTTAGGTCCTCGATTTGTTGATCAATCCCCGGCCACCACACATAAGCCCTAGCAAGGCTTTTCATTTTCACCCCTCCCAGATGACCTTCGTGAAGCTCATTGAGCACTCTCTCTCTTAACTTGGGTGGACTTACCACTCGGGATCCACACATCACTGTCCCCTGGCATACTGACAGCTGTTCTCTTCTGGATGAGAATGCTGGCAACAGTGAGTCGCCATGTGTTGGCCATCCCTTCACCGTCAAATCATATACCCGAGACAGTGTCGAATCATTGCGGGCCTCCTTCTCTATATCCGCGTTAGTTACTGGCAATCGTTCAATTATTGACGAATAAAATATCTCGATAGGGTCCACTGCTGGTGCTTCCTCCACAGTAGGCAGTGGCAAGTGTGATAGCCCATCAGCGTTTCCATGCTGTTTCGTGTCTTTATATTCTATTTCATATTGGTTCGCCCCTAGAAAAAGGGACCATCTTTGTAACCGTTGTGCAGTCATCAACGGAACGCCCTTCTTTGGATTAAAGATGGAGACAAGTGGTTGGTGGTCAGTCAGCAAGGTGAACTTCTGCCCATGCAGATAGTGGTTGAATTTTTTTACTCCCCATACTAGGCTGAGGGCCTCCCTGTCGATCTGGGCGTAGTTGCGCTCGGCTGAGGTTAGTGACCGAGACGCAAAGGCTACTGGCCTCTCCAACCCGTCTGGGAATTTGTGCGACAGCACCGCTCCAATACCATAGGGTGATGCATCACATGCCAACCGAATTGGTAGTGCTGGGTTGAAATGGGCCAACACCTCTTTTGATGTGATCAATTCTTTGCACTTCTGGAAAGCTCGTTTACATTCGTCATTCCACTTCCATGGTACCCCCGTTTGCAGTAGGGTGCTCAGTGGGTGTAATACTGTAGACAAATTGGGTAAGAACTTATGGTAGTAGTTCACCAGCCCTAGGAACGACCTCAGTTGTGACACATTTTCCGGTGCTGGCGCCTTGACTACTGCCTCAATCTTTTCAGGGGACTTATGTAACCCCTCTTCATAATAACGTGGCTACAATACGAGATCTGCTTCTGGAAAAACTCGCACTTGTGGCGATTAGCCCGTAGCCCATATTCCTTTAATCTAGTGAGCACCTTCTCCAGGTTGGCGAGGTGATCACTGTTATTTTCGCCCGTGACCAGGATGTCGTCCAAATAACACTGGGTCCCTGGAATCCCTTGCAGGACTTGGTCCATTGCCCTTTGCCAAATAGCCGGAGCCGATGCTACCCCGAACACCAGCCGGTTGTATTGGTAGAGACCTTTATGAGTGTTGATCGTGAGGTATTGTTTGGAGGCTTCTTCTACCTCCATTTGGAAGTACACCTGGGCCAGATCAATTTTGGTGAAGCGTTTACCTCCAGATAGCGAGGCGAAAATATCCTCAATCCGTGGAAGCGGATATTGTACCGTGTGAAGGACTGGGTTCACTGTCACCTTAAAATCCCCACAGATGCGGACCTTCTTTGGTTCCCCAGGCGTATTACTCAACGACCTCTTCATTACAGGAACGATGGGTGTAGCCCACTCGCTCCAGTCTACTTTGGACAGTACTCCTGAACGTTCCAACCCTTCCAGCTCTGCTTCGACGGCTGGACAAAAAAAAAAAAAAAAAAAACTTTGGGCTTGCATTTTCCTCTACTTTAATCGTTGCTGTTATGCCTTTTAGTGTTCCGAGTCCCTCCTGGAACACTTCTTGTGCGTCAGTTAGCATTTTTGACAGTCGTCCAGGTGTGACGTCGTCATCCTTTTTGGCCTCAACCTTCAGTGCCTGTATGGAATGCCAATCTAATTGTATCTTTCGGATCCATTCACGTCCTAGTAGTGGTGGTTCTCCATCTGGCAATACATATAGGTCCATTTTAGGTATTTCCTGGCCTTTGTATATCACTTTCACCCTTATTTTTCTTTTGGGGTAGACTTTTTGCCCCGTGTACGTCTTCAAGACAATCTCTGTAGCTTTCAAGGGTATATGTGAAAATAGCCGCTTGTAGTCCCTTTGGTTTATGACTGTTAGGGCTGATCCAGTGTCCAATTCCATTTTCACTTGGACTCAGTCTATCTTGAGTGTGACCCAGATAGTCTGGTGATCCTCCATTTTGATTACCTTATGTAGTTTGAGACAACCCAGCTCCTTGCTTCCGGAGTCTGTGTCACTTTTCTGTTCGTCTGAACTACTGTCCATCACCTTATGTACCTTTTTGTACTTCTCCTGTGGAGATTTCTTGCTGCTGGTTTTCTTCCCTGACCTGCAGACTCTTGCTATGTGTCCTGCTTTTCCACACTGTCTGCACACTTGGTCCTTGAACCAACAATCCTTCTGGTCGTGTGTTGTTCTGCCGCAGCGATAACACTTCCCTGCTCCATATGACATTTCATTGGTGCCATATTCTTGCGGACTGCGTTGTATCTCTGCCGCGCCCCGTGCGGCTGCTTCGTGTGATACTGCCATGCTGAAAGCCTTGTCCAGCGTAAGATCCTTTTCTGATAGAAGCCGTTTCTGGGTTCCTTCACTTTGAAGCCCACACACAAACTTGTCCCTTAACGTATCTGCTAGTCCCACTCCAAACTGGCAGTGTTTCGATAGCTTGCGCAGTTCCGTTAAGTACTCAGCATTACTTTCGTCTTTATGCTGGTTCCTTTTGTGGAACTTAAATCTTTCTGCTATCAGCAGCGGTGTGGGGTTTAAGTGGTCCTGTAGGATTTCTACTATGCTTTCGAAATTCTTATCCACGGGCTTCTCTGGGGTTATTAGGTTTCGCAGTAAGCCATAAGTTTTTGCACCCATGGAATTTAACAAAACCAGTGCTTTCCTAGCATCTGGCACTTCATTCACCCTGCAGTACACCTCAATGCGTTCCACATATGTCGCCCAATCTTCGACTTCATTGTCGAACGCAGTGATACTGCCACTCTTCGCCATCCCTGGGTGTGATTTAACTGTCTAAAATGGCATCTCCCGCGCTCTCCCTTCTTCTCCGCTGGCACAAAATGGCGTCTCCCGCGCTTTCCTTTCTTCCCGCGCTCGCCCTTCTTTTCCGCTGCGGCTTCTAAAAATGGCGTCTCCCGTGCTCTCCCTTCTTCTCCGCGGCTCAATGGTGTCTCTCGCGCTCTCCCTTCTCCTCCCCGCGGACGCGGTTCAGCCCTTGAGCCCTGGCTGTGCTCTGCGCGTTCTCCTGTGCGCCTTTCCCGTTGCCGTTGCTCGGTCCTGAACCCGGCTGCTGCTTTACCCTCCTCTCTCTCTCTCTCTCACTCTCTTTTTCCTCGACGCCGCTCAGTTTTCAACCCCCCGGCCGCGCCCTGTGCGCTTCACCCTCTCTCTTACCCCGTCGACGCTGCTCGGCTTTTTCTATGCCGTCGGTCGGCTCCAGCCGCCGCTGTCCGGGAAGGGTCTGCGCTGTACCTGTTGCCATTCTGTTGCTGGATCGTCGTGGCTGGGGAACCAAGCCCGGCTCTCAACAGCCTCCCCTGCGATGTTCAGTCTCTGCCGGATGACTGGGCGGTTGCTTGTGGTCGACGCCCGTGCTTCTGGCCTCGACTTTCTTCCACCGCCCTCCCGGAGCGAATCCTTGAAGGGAAATGCAGAGTTGCAGGCAGATTCGAATCGACCTCGTCGCCACTGTTGAATCCGTGATTCTTAAAGTGTTACGTCTTCTAATAGACTTTGGGATTGTGTTTTTGTCTCCCCCTAGTGTTCGACTATATACCTCCCTATTGTTCATTTGTGTCATGTGACGTTTCGTTGCAGTGTGCTTGTGCAGTGACAGTTGAGTTTGAATTTGAATCGGAAAGCCAGTAAAAAGGGAGCAACCTCATGGAACTACATGTCTGGGGATGTTTACTGTATCTAATGCTTACCTTCTCGGTTTCCCCCTTAGTTGGCATAATCTGTGAGTAGCTTTTATCACATGTTCTTTATGTTCGGCCTTGTTTGATGTTATAATTTCTTATTTCTTATTTCCTCTGTAGTTTCACCCTGTATTATTAAATTGGATTATAACAATCAACGCCTCCTGTTTGGTGATAAGGGTTTAGCTATCTGTCGAATCATGGTCATGAGGAGGACAGAATAGTGAAAAGATTACCTTCCCATGGGCGAATCTGCTAAAGGTACAGATACTCTACGTCATCATCCTGGGTACATACTCAACACCAACACGAATCAATGCATCTCCGAAGCCACACATTCCAGACCACCCCTGTCCCACAAGCTGGAATGGAGGAACAGTCACCATTGAAACGAGCAGAGGAGACCAGATCTCACTGTTCTGGCTCCTCCAGGCATTCAAGTATGTCTGCTACTGGTGCAGCAGCAGCGATGGCCAGAGCCAAGGCCGAAGCAGCCAAAGCAAAGATATCCTTTGCTCAAAAGGAAATGGACATAAAAATGGAAAAGGCACGTATTGAAGCAACATTAGCCGTATTGGATATAGAAAAAGAGGCAGCAGCAGCTCTAGCGGAGGCAGAAGTCCTTGAAGCAGCTGCTGAAGGTGAGGCAACAGGCAGCAACCTTAACCTTCATCTCCCTCATCAAGATCCAGTGCAACGCACCACAGAATACATACAAAGCCACTCCAGGTCACACGCTGTTAACCCTTCAATGCCTGACATGGAGCCTGTTCCAGAGTTAATACACGAACAGGAAGAGTCTGGCCATGCATCTCAGCACCGTTGCGAGCCCAACAAACACGCTGTGGAAGACGACGAACACAAGTTCCAACCAGAAGACCAAAAGCTAACCCATCATTATCGTTCACAACATCTGGAGACCTATCACAGTCCAGCTGCTCTACTTCACCGCGAACAGACCCAAGGCATGTCAGATTTCGTGAGGTTCTTCGTATGTCGTGAACTCGTCACCACCGGGCTGCTACAGTTCAACGACCAACCTGAAGACTACAGAGCATGGAGGTCTACTTTTCGGAACACCACAAGAGGGTTAGACCTGTCAGCAAGTGAAGAAATCGACCTCCTTGCTAAATGGCTGGGTAAGGAATCCTCTGAGCATGCCAAGAGAATTCGAGCTGTGCACATTAACCTCCCGGAAAGGGGGTTGAAGATGATATGGGATCGTCTGGACGAGAGCTATGGCTCCCCGGAGGTGGTTGAGAATGCACTGTTTAAGAAGCTGGAGAACTTTCCCAAGATCCTCAATCGAGACCACCTGAAGCTCAGAGTTAGGTGACGTCCTAATGGAAATTGACTCAGCAAAAACTGAGGGAAGTCTGCCAGGTCTTCTGTACCTTGACACGGCACGCGAAATAAATCCCATTGTTGAAAAGTTACCATTCAACTTGCAGGAAAAATGGGTAACTCGGGGATCAAAGTATAAGGAAGATCACAACGTTCCCTTCCCACCTTTCTCCTTTTTTGCCAAGTTTATCTGCCAGCAGGCTAAAATAAGAAACGACCCAAGCTGCTGCTTCTCCACTCAAAGCCCTGGGCCACCGAAGACAGCACAGTCTGCTACAAGGTACAGCCAGAGAACTCCAGTGTCAGTTCATAAAACTGAAATGTCACTGTCCAGCGCCTCCTCCAGCGACAACGCAGATGGGAAAACGGACGACCCCGTCAAGCAATGCCCCATCCACAACAAGCCGCACCCGCTCAGGAGGTGTCGGAGCTTCAGAGAACGGACTTTGGAGGATCGCAAATCCTTCTTAAAGGAACGTGGCATCTGTTATAAATGCTGTTCCTCTTCAACTCACCTGGCACGGGACTGTAACACGGCCGTCAAATGCGCAGAATGCAAGAGCGAAGGCCACAACACAGCACTCCACCCAGGTCCAGCCCCCTGGGTCTCAACGGCCTCGACCGTCGCAGCAGAGCACGGCGGGGAGGAAGAGGAAAACATTCTGACACCTGAAGTAGCCTCACATTGCACCAAGGTCTGCGGAGCACACATCAGCGGCAAATCCTGTTCCAAAATCTGTCTTGTGACGGTCTACCCTGAAGGACAGCAAGAGAAAGCCATAAAGATATACGCCATGCTGGATGATCAGAGTAACAGATCACTCGCTAAGTCTCAGTTCTTCGACCACTTCAACATAGAAGGAAACAGCTCCCCATATTCACTGAAAACTTGTGCCGGCCTAGTGGAGACATCAGGAAGGAGGGTCAGTGGTTTCGTAGTGGAGACCCTTGATGGAAAGACGAGCCTGCCTCTGCCCACACTAATAGAGTGTAACCAGGTGCCTAATAACAGGTCAGAGATCCCTACACCTGAAGCAGCGCTTCATCATGCTCATCTCCAGTGGCTTACCAGATTCCACCGTTGGACCCTCAAGCTCCCATCCTACTTCTACTAGGCAGAGACATATTGAGAATCCACAAGGTACGTGAACAGATAAATGGTCCACACGACTCACCTTATGCTCAGAGACTTGACCTAGGGTGGGTCATCATCGGTGATGATTGTCTGGGAAACGCCCACAGACCTGCCAAAGTGAACACATTCCATACAAATGTGCTGAAGAATGGTCGCCCCTCACTCTTTGATCCATGCCCCAACAGCTTTCAAGTGAAAGAAAGATACGACATACAGGTTCCAAGCTCTCTCTCTGATGATCCTACTGAGCGACCAGAACACGGAAAGCAAGGGGATCGTCTTGGTCAGGCGGTCTTCAAAAGGACGAGTGACGATGACAAGTTAGCTCCTTCCATTGAGGACAAACTCTTTATAAAGAACATGGATGAAGAGGTCTTCATGGACAGTAGCAATAGCTGGGTCGCTCCTCTCCCGTTCAGAACTCCAAGACGACGGCTGCCTAACAACCGAGGACAAGCACTCAATCGACTCATCTCTCTCCGCCGCACGCTGGAAAGAAAGCCGGATACAAAGGACCACTTCATCTCATTCATGCAGAAAGTGTTTGACAATGGGCACGCAGAAGTAGCTCTGCCCTTAAAAGAAGACAAAACGGAAGAAGAAAAAATCCCAGAGGAGCCAGTTAACAGCAGGCTCAACGGCTTTTTCACCGTCTTCCGTTTTATTATGAAACAGAGCTATATATGTGCACTCATTGCTATGATGGCTTGGAGTATTACTTACCATAGCTGGCTCACCTTTGTGTTATTGATCTGGTCCTGCGTACTTTGGATGGTGCGTGACCGGCGGCGATATGCTATGCTCACATCCCCATTCATGGTCTTCTATGGCAATGTCCTGTTAACCCTGCAATATATATGGAGTCTCGACCTCACAAAAGACGAACTCCCCGAGCCATCAGGAGTCTTAAAAAGGATGGAGACCCCATGTGTTGAACTGGGTTCAAAGATCCTGTGTGCACTGACATTCTGGCTCCTGCTCCGCCAATATATTACAGAGCGTCGTGAAGCAGAGAAACACAAGGAATCTGCCTTAGCAGAAGTCAAAGTGGAGGAAAAAGAAGATGGCCAGCAAGGAAAGGAGATAATGAAAGTATTAGGAAACCTGGTGATGGGAATGTTTGTCAAGTATTGGATTTACATCTGTGGCGGCATGTTCTTCTTCGTCAGTTTTGAGGGCAAGATTGTCATGTACAAGATTATCTATGGATCAAAGAAATCAATGGATCAACTCAAGAGACAGATGGATCGCATCAAAACAAGACAACAAAAGTATAAAAAAGGCAAAGAGAGGATGCTCAGTTTGACTCAGTCAGTAGATGCGCAAGGTCCTCAGATGAAGCAGGAAGACCAGATGGTTGCTTTCTGATAAGTTGTATTTTCTTTATTATGTGGAATCTTCGAGATACCAGACGGGGAGTGTTACGTCTTCTAATAGACTTTGGGATTGTGTTTTTGTCTCCCCCTAGTGTTTGACTATATACCTCCCTATTGTTCATTTGTGTCATGTGACGTTTCGTTGCAGTGTGCTTGTGCACTGACAGTTGAGTTTGAATTTGAATCGGAAAGCCAGTAAAAAGGGAGCAGCCTCATGGAAACTACATGTCTGGGGATGTTTACTGTATCTAATGCTTACCTTCTCGGTTTCCCCCTTAGTTGGCATAATCTGTGAGTAGCTTTTATCACATGTTCTTTATGTTCGATCTATGCCACCATTTATTGATATTTGTGATACAAATCGGCCTTGTTTGATGTTATAATTTCTTATTTCTTATTTCTTCTGTAGTTTCACCCTGTATTATTAAATTGGATTATAACAATCAACGCCTCCTGTTTGGTGATAAGGGTTTAGCTATCTGTCGAATCATGGTCATGAGGAGGACAGAATATAAAGTATGATGTTTTCCAATAACCACACGGAGGCTGTAACTTAACAATCAACAGGTGTTTACTGGAGGAGGGTAGTCTCAAGACTGACAGTACAGAGGCATGCTCAAGGCTTATATACAGGTGTGGTCACTGCCGGTACTACAGTATACAGGAGCTGTAAAAGTAGTTCTCTCTTAAAGGTACATACACTACAGTTCCTATCTGAATAATGGAGTTCGACTCAGTGAATCAAAATAACAAAGTTTAATAAACAAACAAGTTAACTGGTGAACTACAGGAGAAGGTTTAACACAGGTCTGTCCAGCTTGCCAGGCCCTCGAAGACTGCTGTGAGGTTCTGGAAGTTGACGTCATCACGTTCTCCGCACCACTCGCGGTCACGTGATCGGCGTCATGATGTCATCACGCAGAGTGCGAGAAAGTACATACAGTATAGTTAACAGACAGTTTAAAGGTGCAGTCCACAGCTGCACTACACTGTAGTTAAAGGGATTATTACTAATTGCCCTGAGTCTCTTGGTGGCTCCGCCACAGTAGACTTTTAAACCCAGATTTCAGAGGTGAAAAGATAGTTGTGATAATTCACTGTGGTATCCTGCCTGCTATGTGATCTTTATTTTTGAAGGTGTATGCTAATAGAGTTTCGAGGCTTCATAAGTTTATTTCCCAATGACCTAGAAGTATGTTAGGATTTTCTGTGGCCCGGTCTGACCCAATTAATCAATCGCCCAATAATGATTGGGAACTCTGTGAGGAATCTTATTGCTGCTGATGCAACTATTTCCAAAGCAACAATTCAATTCGCCTCCACATCAGGGCCATTTCTATCTTGGCATAAGAATGTATCCTGTAACTTGTGCTTTTCAGTACTTTTTCCCTAAAAATAACATGAATGGCAAACTTATAGACTCCTTTTATAATGTGGGCAAGAATGCACAATTCATTGAAGAGGGAATCATTATTCAGTTTGAAGTCCAAGACAGTGATGCTATGACCAATTCAAGAGATGACAATTTTACTCCTGTCTAGCACAATATTGTCAACTAGCACAGAGCCACACCTAAATTTCAGTGTGAAGCTAAAAGGAGCAAGTGTTTGTGCCATTATACCACCATGAATATACAGTCATATCAAGCAGAACATTTTCACTCTTTGCACAGGAGGATTGAGGAGCCTTTCCTTCCTCAAACTAGCAAACAAGAAACAATGTGCACTTGAGTATTGGTTGCCTTATCTGAGGAAGGATGTTCTTGCCATGGAGGGAGTGCAGCAAAGATTCACCAGACTGATACCTGGGATGGCAAGAATGATGTATGAGGAGAGATTGGGTCGATTAGGCTTATATTCACTAGAGTTTAGAAGAATGAGAGGGGATCTCATTGAAACTTATAAAATTCTAACAGGACTAGATGCAGGAAGGATGTTCCCGATGGCGGGGGAGTCCAGAACCAGGGGTCACAGTCTAAGGATAAGGGGTAAGCCATTTAGGACTGAGATGAGGAGGAATTTCTTCACCCAGAGGGTGGTGAACCTGTGGCATTCTCTACCACAGAAGGCAGTTGAGGCCAATTCATTAAATATATTCAAGAAGGAGTTAGATATATTTCTTAAGGCTAAAGGGATCAAGGGATATGGGGAGAAAGCAGGGACAGGGTACTGAATTTAGATGATCAGCCATGATCTCATTAAATGGCAGATCAGGCTCGAGGGGCCGAATGGCCTACTCCTGCTCCTATCTTCTATGTTTCAATGTAGCTTTTTAAAAAAAATATGACCCAAGAGTGAAAATAGCATCCCTGTGGATGAGATATTCATTGAAGTATGCTGTACTTTTCCAGGGCACCAGCACAGCAGCTGCTTCTGCCTCAAGTGCATGGATATTATGCAGTGTGTTTTCATCCAAAGCTGGGAACTCTAGAGCAGGCTATTTTCGCATGAAAATCATTTTCACGTCTGATTTTGGGAATATACTGTTGTGTAGTCATTCCATGAGAATAGCTCATTAGGCCATACTGTTCACAAGCACATGATGATTTTCTGTTTCATCCTTAGCATACCAAAATTGGAATTTATGGTTTTGAAGGCCAGTTCATTTCTTCATTTGGTGAAGATAAAGTTCTATTGAAACATGAAACATTGCTGTGTCAATTTTCATGCGCACATTGGCTGTATTACTCCTAATTTGCTTTATCAGCCTTATACTTGAGCCCTGCACACCTCGCTCCTCCTCTTCCTCTCACCGGTCATTAAACCATTCATCTCTCCCTTGTCCAGTGATGCGCCATCAATTACTCAAAAGACTGAGGTTGAGCGAGTAACAATCAGGCTTTTATTAACTAAAGAATGAAGGTCTTGTCTCGAGTGGTCGACCCATCCAGAATACTAAGGGACTGGGAGGTAGTCACTTATATACCTGGAATAGTGGGAGGAGTCAGCCGAGGCATGTCCAGACCTGTACCTAGTGGAATACACATACAGACACAGACAGGTATGACAGTGGTTTACCACATTCACCCCTTGTTTAAAAATGAGTCCGGCGGGGTGAAGTGTATTTAAAAGTTTGTGTATTGGAGTCTCTCCGGAGGTCTTGTCTGCCGCTGTGATCGACGTGGCGACGGCAGGGGTGGTGGAGCTTCCGGCGTCGCGTCCCGTGTAGGCTGGGGCCCTGGAGTGTAGTCCTCGTGGGTGACGGTCCAAGGCGAGCCGGCTGCTGGGGTTGGATATCGGGTCGTGGGGGGGGGGGTGGTAATGGGTAGTGGGTTACAGCGGTCCCCGAGGGTGCGAGGTCTCGTATGGAGACTGTGTCCTCCCGCCCGTTCAGGTACGCAATGTAAGCGTACTGGGGGTTGGCGTGGAGGAGTTCGACCCTCTCGACCAGGGGGTCCGTTTTATTGGCCCTCACGTGTCTTCTCAGTAGTACCGGCCCTGGGGACGTCAGCCATGGCGGTAACGATGTCCCCGATGTGGACTTCCTTGGGAAGACAAACATTTTCTCATGAGGGGTGGCATTGGTGGCAGTGCAGAGCAGTGACCGAATCGAGTGGAGCGCATCGGGGAGCACCTCCTGCCAGCGGGAGGTCGGAAGGCCCCTAGACTTTAAGGCTAGTAGGGCGACCTTCCAAACTGTTGCATTCTCTCTTTCCACCTGTCCGTTCCCCCGGGGGTTGTAACTGGTGGTCCTGCTTGTGGCTATACCCCTAGCGAGCAGGTACTGGCGGAGTTCGTCGCTCATAAACGATGAGCCCCGGTCGCTATGGATATAGCTGGGGAAACCGAACAGGGTGAAGAGGCTGTTCAGAGATTTAATGACCGTGGCACTGGTCATGTCCGGGCAGGGGATAGCGAACGGGAACCGGGAGTACTCGTCAATGATGTTGAGGAAGTACACATTGCGGTCGGAGGAAGGGAGAGGCCCTTTGAAATCGACGCTCAGGCGTTCGAAAGGGCGAGTGGCTTTTATCAGGTGGGCTCTGTCTGGTCTATAAAAGTGCGGTTTGCACTCAGCGCAGACTTGGCAGTTCTTGGTCATGGTCCTGACCTCCTCGATGGAGTAAGGCAGGTTGCGGGCCTTGATGAAGTGGAAGAACCTAATGACCCCCGGGTGGCAGAGGTCATTGTGGAGGGCCCTCAGCCTATCGATCTGCGCGCTGGCGCAGGTGCCATGCGATAGGGCGTCTGGGGGTTCATTGAGCTTCCCAGGCCGGTACAAGATCTCATAATTGTAGGTGGAAAGTTCGATTCTCCACCTCAAGATCTTGTCATTTTTGATTTTGCCCCTCTGCTTGTTGTTGAACATAAAAGCAACTGAACGCTGGTCAGTGAGCAGGGTAAATCGTTTTCCGGCCAGGTAGTGCCTCCAATGACGCACAGCCTCCACGATAGCCTGGGCCTCCTTCTCGACCGCGGAGTGTCTGGTCTCCGGGCCCTGGAGGGTTCGTGAGAAGAATGCCACAGGTCTCCCCGCCTGATTAAGGGTGGCGGCCAGAGCGAAGTTGGACGCATCGCTTTCCACCTGGAAGGGGATGGATTCGTCCACTGCGTGCATGGTGGCTTTGGCAATGTCTTCTTTGATACGGTGGAAGGCTAAGCGGGCCTCTGCCGTCACGGGAAAAGAGGTGGACTTGATCAGCGGACGGGCTTTGTCTGCATAGTAGGGGACCCACTGAGCGTAGTAGGAAAAAAACCCTAGGCACCTCTTCAGAGCTTTTTGGCAGTGGGGCAGTGGGAGTTCCATAAGGGGACGCATCCGGTCCGGGTCGGGACCGATGACCCCGTGTTCCACAACACAGCCAAGGATGGCGAGGCGGTCTGTGCGGAATATGCACTTCTCCTTGTTAGATGTCAGGTTCAGGAGTTGGGCGGTGCGGAGGAATTTCTCGAGGTTTGCGTCATGGTCCTGCAAGTCATGGCCGCAGATGGTCACATTATCTAGGTAAGGGAAAGTGGCCTGCAGCTCGTTTTGATCGACCATCCGGTCCATCTCCCTTTGGAAGACGGAGACCCCGTTGGTAACGCCGAAGGAAACCCTAAGGAAGTGATAGAGGCGGCCGTTTGCCTCAAAAGCAGTATACTGGCGGTCTTCGGGGCGGATGGGGAGCTGGTGGTACGCTGATTTCAGGTCAATGGTCGAAAAGACGCGGTACTGCGCGATCTGGTTGACCATGTCAGCTATGCGGGGGAGAGGGTAGGCGTCCAGCAGGGTGTAGCGGTTTATTGTTTGGCTGTAGTCGATGACCAGGCATTGTTTCTCGCCGGTCTTAACGACCACAACCTGGGCTCGCCAGGGGCTGGAGCTGCCCTCAATAATCCCCTCCTTCAGGAGCCGTTCCACTTCGGTTTTGATGAAAACCCTGTCCCCGGCACTGTATCGCCTGCTCTTTGTGGTGATGGGCTTACAGTCGGGGGTGAGGTTAGCAAACAGTGGGGGGGGTGGGACTCTTGAGTGTGGAGAGGTTGCATCTGGTGCGCGGCGGGCAATTTGGAGGCTGCTGGCTGCGGACTGTGAGTGGGGGGAGGGGGCCACCGTACGCCATCGTAACGCTTTTGAGGTGGCACTGGAAATCCAACCCCAGTAGAACGGCAGCGCAGAGGTCGGGCAGGACCAGGAGTTTAAAATTATTGAACACAGTCCCGTCTACTACTAGTGTCACCACGCAGTAGCCACCAATGTCCGCTGACTGGGACTCGGAGGCCATAGAAATCCGCTGGTGCGCAGGCAGGACTGGGAGAGAGCAATGCCGCACCGTGTCAGGGTGGATGAAGCTCTCTGTGCTCCCAGAGTCAAAAAGGCAGTTTATTGCATGGCCGTTTACCTTAACGTCCATTTTGGACCGAGCTAGCTGGTGCGGTCTCGTTTGGTCCAGCATCACAGAGGCCAGCGTAGGGGTCGGTGTGTCGCTGCGAGTATCAGATGGGGGGCGGTTGGCGGTCTGCTGCGTCCCGGCTGGTGTCCAAGATGGCGGCGTCCATGATTCCCATGTGGCTGGAGTCGTCCAAGATGGCTGCTGCTGCGGTGATTCGCACATGGCTGGGGAGGCCCAAGATGGCGGCCCGCACGGCCCACACGCGGCGCTGTTGGGGGCCCAAGATGGCGGCTCGCACGGCCCACACGCGGCGCTGCTGGCGTTCGGGGTGGCTTTGGCCTTGCAGACGCTGGCGTAGTGTCCCTTTTTCCTGCAGCCCGAGCAGGTCGCATTCTTCGCCGGGCAGCGCGCTCTGGGGTGTTTGGCCTGGCCACAGAAGTAGCATTTCTGGCCTTGGGATACTGCTGTCTGGCTTTGGGACACTGCTGCGGTAGTTGGGCCGTTGTTGGGCGGTGGCACGGTGCTATGGGGCTGTCCTACCGTGTCCCAGGTTGTCGTTCCCCGCGGCGTCCACGGTGCAGAGGAGTAGGCATCCATGCCCCGGAAGGCTGCGTCCAGCGTTAGTGCGATGTCGGAGGCTTTGTCGAGGGTGAGGTCACTCTGCTCCAGCAGTCGCTGTCGGGTGTAGTTGGACCTGTGGCCCGCTACGAAGGCATCCCGGATCAGTTCCTCCGTGTACTTAGTGGGCGTTACCGCCTTACACCCACAGGCCCGGCCAAGCACGGACAGTGCTTGGAGGTATTCCTCAGTCGATTCCCCAGGTTGTTGCTTGCGACTCCCCAGAAGGTGCCTAGCGTATACTTCGTTCACAGGGCGCGTGTACTGGGTCTTGAGGAGCTGGAGGGCGGCTGTGTACGAGGTCGCGTCCCGGATGACTGAGTACACTCGGTGGTTCACCTTGGAGAACAGGACAGACAGTTTGTCCGCATCCGTTTCGACCGCAGTGGAGGCAGTCAGGAATGTCTCGAAGCACGTGAGCCAGTGAGCAAACTTGGCGGAAGCGTCCGCTTCCCGACTGTCCAGGTCCAGGCATGCTGGTGTGAGGATCTTCTCCATTATAAAAATTTTAGTTAATAAAATTGATGCGCCATCAATTACTCAAAAGACTGAGGTTGAGCGAGTAACAGTCAGGCTTTTATTAACTAAAGAATGAAGGTCTTGTCTCGAGTGGTCGACCCGTCCAGAATACTAAGGGACTGGGAGGTAGTCACTTATATACCTGGAATAGTGGGAGGAGTCAGCCGAGGCATGTCCAGACCTGTACCTAGTGGAATACACATACAGACACAGACAGGTATGACAGTGGTTTACCACATCCAGGACCATGCCTCCCTTAATCCCTCTTCCCGCCTATCACTGCCTTTTCCAGGCTTGAATTCCTCAAACAAGCCCCTGACTTCCCTTTACACTTTCCTAGGGATTCTTCCATGGGACAACCATGGAGCCCATCTCTTATCATCTGCTCCTGGCAACCACTTTGTACTGTGCAGTCCTCAGGATTTGATACCTCAAATCCCTGACCCTATCTGTGAATTAAATATCACCAGAATGTTTGCTCCCTAGCCGAGGATCCCTGTCTTTGCAGTTTCACGCCCCATCTCTGCCTGCCCTCTCCAAGTTCATCTTATCCATGAGACCCATCTACTGCTCCCATGATCCCCTCACCAATTAACCCCCCCCCCCCCCCCCCCCAACCCATGCTAGCTTCTGTTGTCAATGGCTGTCTTTCCTCAGGCACTGTCCATCTCTCCTTCGTAACTGGCATCATCTCCCCCCCCCTCGCCATCTCAAAAAAAAAACTCACCCCAATTGTCTTCTCCAACACAATAGCAAAATACTGCAGATGCTGGAAATCTGAAATAACAACAGAAAATGCTGGAAACACTCAGCAGGTCAGGCAGCATCGAGGAGAGAGAAAGAGAGTCAATGTTTCAAGTCGGGGACCCTTTGTCAGAACTGGAAAAGGTTAGAGAAGAGAGATTTTTAAGCAGGGGCAGGGAGGAAAGAACAAAGGGAAAGTCTGTGATAGGATGGAAGGCAGGAGAGATTCTCTAACTACCATTTCTAACATCTCTTTCCTTTCTTGAGGTCCTCAAACATGTCAGCTCCATTCTCATCTCTCCCAAAACTCCATGTTCAAATGTCTCCAGCCTAGCTTCCATCCTTCTCGGCACTGAAACAGCTAAAGTCATGAATGGCATCGTCTGTAACCATAGTTCACCATCTCTTCTTGTCCTCTTCAACTTTTCCATAGTGTTCAGTATAGTTGGCCACACCATCCTCCTCCAATACCTCTTTTTCATCACCCAGCTCTATGGGAATTCTCTTGCATAGTTCCATTCCAACTTATCCGAATGCAGCTAGGCCACCTCCAGCAATGTTTTTTCCCCTTACCCGCACAGTCACCTGTCCCTAACTCCACTCCTCTTCCATATCAATATGTTATTGATATACCTATCAATTCATTCCATGAAAAGCGACGAGTTAAGATAGTAACTATAGGTTTTTATTGGCTAAATAACAGAGCCCACCCTCGTGGGTGATCGGTTCCAGCAAGGAAGAATACTAGCCAAGCAATCACCTTTATACCTGGGCAAGCAGGCGGAGCCATGGGCGGAGTCAGCTGAGGTATGCCTAGGTATAACAGCGTGCGAGGCAAGAGGTAACCTTGTGTAGTGATAACAACAGTGTAAACAATAACAGTGGTTTACCACATTCACCCCTTGTTTAAAATTGAGTCCGGCGGGGTGAAGTGTACTACTAGTTCGTGTATGTCAGTCTATCAGGAGGCCTCGTAAGCCTTTCTGACCGGCGCAGCAGCGGCGGCGGTGGTGCAGTATCCGATGTTAATGCTGGTGTCTGCGTGGTCGACGAAGGCCCCTGGGGTTCCGGCATGCCGCCTACAGGAGCTGGATTTGGGGGAGTGGTGGGGGATAACGGTGGTGTCTCAGGGGTGCCCGAGGGTGTGAGGTCTCGCAAGGAGACTGTGTCCTCCCGCCCGTCTGGGTATTCCACATAGGCATACTGGGGGTTGGCGTGCAGGAGGTTCACCCTCTCGACCAGGGGGTCCGTTTTATGGGTGCTCACGTGCTTCCGCAGCAGGACGGGCCCCGGAGAAGTCAGCCATGTTGGTAGCGAGGTTCCCG
Source organism: Somniosus microcephalus (assembly GCF_052327205.1). Lineage (NCBI taxonomy): Eukaryota > Metazoa > Chordata > Chondrichthyes > Squaliformes > Somniosidae > Somniosus > Somniosus microcephalus. The sequence goes on along the minus strand of NC_140993.1, from coordinate 175,943,699 downwards.
TAGTCGACTTCCTGGGGAAAACGAACATTTGCTCATGAGGGGTGGCGTTAATGGCAGTACAAAGCAGTGACCGGATGGAATGGCGTGCTGCCGGGAGGACTTCCTGCCAGCGAGAGGTTGGGAGGCCCTTAGACTTTAGGGCTAAGAGGACGGCCTTCCAAACTGTCGCGTTCTCTCTTTCCACCTGGCCGTTCCCCCGGGGGTTGTAGCTGGTGGTCCTGCTCGCAGCAATACCTCTCGCGAGCAGGAACTGGCGAAGTTCCTCGCTCATGAAGGATGAGCCCCGGTCGCTATGTATATAGTTCGGGAACCCGAACAAGGCGAAGAGGTCGTTCAGGCATTTGATGACCGTGGTACTGGTCATGTCTGGGCAGGGGATGGCAAAGGGGAAGCGGGAGTATTCGTCAATAATGTTGAGGAAGTACACATTACGGTCAGAGGACGGGAGGGGCCCCTTAAAATCGATGCTCAAGCGCTCGAAGGGGCGGGTGGCCTTGATCAGGCTAGCTCTGTCCGGCCTATAGAAATGCGGTTTGCATTCGGCACAGACTTGGCAGTTCCTGGTCATGGTCCTGACCTCCTCGATGGAGTAGGGCAGGTTGCGGGCCTTAATGAAGTGGTAAAGTCTAGTGACCCCGGGGTGGCAGAGGTCGCTGTGGAGGGTCCGCAGTCTATCAACTTGCACGTTGGCGCATGTACCTCGTGATAGAGCATCTGGGGGCTCGTTGAGTTTACCAGGCCGGTACAAGATATCGTACTCGTAGGTGGAGAGCTCAATTCTCCACCTCAAGATCTTGTCGTTCTTGATTTTGCCCCTCAGCTTGTTATTAAACATAAAAGCAACCGAACGCTGGTCGGTGAGGAGGGTAAATCGTTTGCCTGCCAGGTAATGCCTCCAGCGTCGTACCGCTTCCACAATCGCCTGGGCCTCCTTCTCGACAGAAGAGTGTCGGATCTCAGGGCCCTGGAGGGTCCTTGAGAAGAAGGCCACAGGTCTCCCCGCCTGGTTAAGGGTTGCAGCTAGGGCGAAGTCGGATGCATCGCTCTCCACTTGGAAAGGGATGGACTCATCCACTGCATGCATTGTGGCCTTCGCAATGTCTCCTTTTATGAGGGAGAAGGCTGCGCATGCTTCTGCTGTCAGGGGGAAGGAGGTGGACTTCATGAGGGGTCTGGCTTTGTCCGCATAATTGGGCACCCATTGGGCATAGTAAGCGAAGAGCCCCAGGGTTCTCTTCAGTGCCTTTTGACAGTGGGGAAGGGGAAGCTCCATGAGGGGGCGCATTCTTTCGGGGTCGGGGCCGATGACTCCGTTCTCTACTACGCAGCCGAGGATGGCAAGGCGAGGTGTTAAACACACATTTCTCCTTATTGTAAGTGAGATTCAGCCGTTGGGCCGTACGGAGGAATTTCTCCAGATTAACATCGTGGTCCTGCTGGTCGTGGCCGCAGATGGTGACGTTATCTAGATAAGGAAACGTGGCCTGCAGCGCGTTCTGGTCAACCATCCGGTCCATCTCCCTTTGGAAGACCGAAACCCCGTTGGTGACGCCGAAGGGAACCCTAAGGAAGTGGTAGAGGCGGCCATTCGCCTCGAAGGCGGTATACTGGCGGTCCTCAGGGCGGATAGGGAGTTGGTGATAGGCCGACTTAAGGTCAATGGTGGCGAATACCCGGTACTGTGCAATCTGGTTGACCATGTCAGATATGCGGGGGAGGGGGTATGCGTCCAGCTGGGTGTACCGGTTTATGGTTTGGCTGTAGTCGATGACCAGGCGGTTTTTATTGCCGGTCTTAACGACTACGACCTGGGCACGCCAGGGGCTGGTGCTCCCCTCGATGATGCCCTCCTTCAGGAGACGCTGCACCTCAGAGCTAATAAAAGCCCTGTCCCCGGCGCTGTACCGCCTGCTCTTGGTAGCGACGGGTTTACAGTCGCGGGTGAGGTTAGCGAACAAGGAGGGGGGCGTGACTTTGAGAGTGGAGAGGCCGCAGGTGGTATGCGGCGGGCGGTTTAAAAACTGCTGGATGTAGACTGTGAGTGGGGGGAGGGATCCACCGTATGCCAAAGTGACACTTTGGAGGTGGCATTGGAAATCCAGCCCTAGTAGGACGGCAGCGCAGAGCTGGGGCCGGACGAGAAGTTTAAAGTTTTTATATTCCGTGCCCCTAACCGACAGGGTCACCACACAGTATCCGCTGACGTCTGTTGAATGGGACTTCGATGCCATCGAGATCCGATGGCGCGTTGGCCGGACAGTGAGGGAGTAGCAGCACACCGTGTCTGGGTGAATAAAACTCTCCGTGCTCCCGCTGTCGAACAGGCAGGTTGTGGCGTGGCCGTTTACCTCGATGTCCATCATGGACCTGGACAGATGATGCGGGAGAGCTTGGTCAAGCGTGACGGAGGCCAGTGTATGGCTGAGTGAGCTGCTGTCGTCGGCAGGTGAGGCGGTGGTCGGGTCTGGAGACAACATGGCGGCCGAGTGCGGCGAACAAAATGGCGGAGAAGATGGCCGCCCCCACGACTCACATGAGGCACTGCTGGCGTCTGTGGCCTTGATCAAAGATGGCTGCCCCCACAACTCACATGAGGCACTGCTGGCGTCTGTGGCTTTCCCTCTGCAGGCGTTCGCGAAGTGACCTTTTTTTCTGCAGCCGGAGCAGGTCGCGTTCCTTGCAGGGCAGCGCGCCCTTTGATGTCTCGCCTGGCCACAGAAGTAGCAGCTGGCGGCCCGATCGCGGGGCTCCACTGCCGCAGCAGGTCCCGGGGGTGGCGGTCCCGATCGATTCCGGGACACCGACGCCATAGTAGGTCCCAGGGGCGGCGGTGCGAGGGGTATTGCGGCCGGAGTCGGGCCCGAGTCCCACGGTCGCGCAGCACTGTACCCGGAGTACGCCTCGAGGTCCCGATGGGCCACTTCCAGGGAGCGAGCGAGGGCTGTAGCTGCTTTCAAGTCGAGGTCCTTTGATTCAAGCAGTCTTTGCCGTGAGTAGTCGGACCGAAGGCCTTTCACGAAGGTATCATGGATATTTCCTTCAGCATGTTGTGCAGCCGATACAGCTTTAAAGTCACAGTCCCTGCCGAGTGTTTGTAGCGCCCGTAAAAATTCATCTACAGACTCTCCTGGCTGTTGCGAGCGGGATCTTAGGAGATGTCTGGCATACATTGAATTTACTGGGCTCTGGTACTGCTCTTTTAGCAGGTCGAGGGCCTCCTCGTATGTAGCAAGGTCCCGGATGAGTGCAAATACTTTAGGGCTCACCTGGGCAGTCAGAACTCTTAGTTTGTCGGCTTCCGATGGCACGCCGGAGGCTACCAGGTAGGATTCAAAGCAGCTCAGCCAGTGATCGAAGTCGAGGGCTGAATTCGCTGCCTGTGGATTTAGATCCAGGTACGGCGGTCGGAGGGCTCGCAGCCAAGTCGGCTGCTGGGGCTGGTCAGTCATTTCAAAATTTAGCCAATAAAATTGATATACCTATCAATTCATTCCATGAAAAGCGACGAGTTAAGATAGTAACTATAGGTTTTTATTGGCTAAATAACAGAGCCCACCCTCGTGGGTGATCGGTTCCAGCAAGGAAGAATAATAGCCAAGCAATCACCTTTATACCTGGGCAAGCAGGCGGAGCCATGGGTGGAGTCAGCTGAGGTATGCCTAGGTATAACAGCGTGCGAGGCAAGAGGTAACCTTGTGTAGTGATAACAACAGTGTAAACAATAACAGTGGTTGACCACAGTTATCCATCATATCATCCACAGTCATGGGGTGAGAGATCACATATATGCTCATGATTTCTATCTCCAAAACTTCTCAACCCCTGAACAACCTGTATATTGTAAGACTGCTTGTCTGATATTGTCATAAGTGAGTTGCAGCTTCCTCCAGCTCAACATTGAAAAGGCCAAAACCATTATCTTTGGCCTTCACTACCAACTCTGCTCCTTTGCCACTGACTCTCTCACCCTCCCCGGCCACGTGCTTAGGCTCAACAAGACGCATTGTAATCTTGGCACCTTGTTCAACCCTGTGCTAAGCTTTAAAGCCCACATCTGATCCATCATCAAGATAACTTCCAGTTTCGCAACATTACCTACCTCGGCTCCTTTGCTGCTGAAACTCTCACATATGCCTCCACACTTGACTACTGTAACACTTTCCTTGTTGACCACTCATCCTTCGCTCTTCATAAACTTCAACTCTGCCCATTGCACCCGTCCTCACTGACCTACTCTAGCAAGCTATTCTCTAACACATTCAATTTAAAATCATTGACCTTGTCTATAAATCTCTCCAGGACCGTGCCCACCCTATCTTTGCAATCTCCTCCAACCCTATGTACCCCACAAATGCTGCATTCTTCTGACTCCTGCCTTCTGTGCATCCTTTGATGCACCTTTGGTGGTTGAGACTTTAGTTGCTTCGCTGCTCCACTTTGGAAGCCTTTCCCTAAACGTCTCGGACTCTGCGCTTCTCTCTCCACCTTCTCAACATAATTCTTCAACCTAGCCTTCAGATACCCTTTATAATATCTTCCTTCCTGGCTCAGGGTCCGTTTTCATCATTATACATATTTGGGAAACCCCCGGGATGCTTTTTACACTAAAGTTACGATATAAATGGTTGGTTTTGTTACTGCAGCCTCCTTATTTTTCTGCAGAAGAGCTCATGCCGTGAAACCCTTGGTGACTATGGGGTCGCAAGGATACCATTTCTTTGAACTGGGCTACTCTGAATCCACTTTTGTTTTGCCATTCTTTGTGTCCTTATCTCCTGAAGGAACTGACTTTTACTGGGGTTATGGTTCCAAATGCATAACTATTGGCTGTTTTTCTTCTCTGATTTCACCCTCCCCCTAATCCAAGGACAAAGGCCAAATATAGTGTCCTCACTGCCACCCAACTGAACTCCGATAACTTAGGTATTGAACCTGGAACTTTCCTGCTCTGTCTGGCTCATTTGTCCGCAATCATTAAGGAATATTTTTCTTAACGATATTTTTTTCATTTACTAATTTGTAGCTCACTCCTTATATTTTGTTCTTCCACTTGAAATGGCATTTTTCTACATTTAAAATGAATTCCTAAATAAATCATAAAATTGTAGCGCAGAAAGAGGCATTTGAGCACAGTGCCAACCAATGTCCCCTATAAGGTGCTTTGTTCTGCACAGCCTGTTTCTTTTAATGCGTGATCCTTTTCAATTTCTGTGTATGCACAGTATTTAAAATGTAAAAACTTTTAATTAACCCAGTAGCCACAGTCATTTCCATTACCTTTTTATAAAGCACCTTTTCAATCCACAGGACTCCCAAAGCTCTTCACAACCAGTGAATTATTTTTGAATCTTAGTCATTGTTGTTTTGTAGGGAAAAGTAAGTTTATTCAGAGGGAGGAAATCTCAAGTGGCACATATAAATAATAATTTCCGAAAAGTATGATGAGTTAGACCATCAATCTTTCACCAATATCTACTATAAGCTCCCCGACTCCCACAGCTACTTTGACTACACTTTCTCTCACCCCGCTTCCTATATAGAGTGGAATGGTGGGATAAATCACCTCGTTCTACTGGCTGTTTGGGTTCCAACACCATTTTTATGCTATACTTTTGGTGTTAATGTCACATTAGTCTGCTACCAGCTCAATAAAAATCCTAATGTGTTATATTAGAACATATGAAAAGTCAAGGATGAGAAAAGACCATTTGGTCCATCAAAACTCACCTTCAATGCCAATAAAATATTGATGGAAGCAAAGCTACCACCTCCCAAGCGGTTATTTCATGTTGAGGTTGATTTTGTACCAGTTGCAGTTCATCTTCAGCTGGTACAAAGTCCACCTCTCTCTAACTTTGGCAGGCTACTCTGCAGCCACACGATTTTCTGGCACTTGACAAGAGATAGCTTAGTTCTGTTGGTAAAATACAGATTCAAGCATTCATCAACAAAAAACATTGGCCTAGAAATTCAGTTGGTTGCGCCAGCCGTTAGCGCCTTAAGAGAAGTGAATTTCGGGCGCTATGCGTGTAGCGCCTGGGCGCAGCGCAGTTTGCTCCTCACCCCAAATTAAGTAGACCTTTAGCGCCGGCGCAAAGTCTTTGCGCGCGCTCACCTGCGCGCGCAGAAAATGACGTCACATCCTCGTGCAACGCCCTTTGCGCGCCCCGATCCCGAACTTCAGTGGGACCGCCCGATTGTGTGGCTGGCGGCCCGAACGCTTGTTAAATGGAACGCGACAGAGCCGACGCGGGCCCCGGGGAGCGCAAATTAAAGGGCACTTACCCTGCAGTATAAAGGCCAGCCATTTTGCAGGAAACACTCTTGTGCAACGGATTTCTGGAGACACAAGGAAGAGAGCTAACTGGTTTGGCCCAACAACAGCTCAGGTATTTTTGGCATCAGGCCAGAGCGTTGCAAGTGGCCTCTTGGATACTTGACTGTTTGGCAGCATTTGATGGGGGCTGCATGGGGTGCCAACGCTGAGTTTCAACGTCATGTCCGTAGGGCTCGCAGACGCGGTGTGAGAGGGGCAGCCCTGGCTAGACGCAGAGGGGGCAACAGGCGTCGGCAACATAGGCCTTACCCAGTCAGGGCATACCGCCAGTAGCGCTCCTACCTCAACATGAGTGGCGCGCGATGTGTACGAAGGCTGAGATTCCGAAAGGAGGTGGTTGCAGAGATCTGCCAGCTGCTTCGCAGAGATCTGCGTCCAAAGCTCAGGTGCAGGACGTCTCTGTCGGTGGAAGTGAAGGTGACGGTGGCCTTGAACTTCTATGCCACCGGCTCCTTCCAATCCGCTGCTGGGGACATAGCTAACATATCCCAGTTCGCCGTGCATTGCTGCATCCGCCAGGTGACCGATGCCCTTTTCAGAAGGAGACGCAAATTCATCTCCTTCCCCATGGCCCTGGAGAGCCAGCATCAGCGTGCAGTGGGATTTGCAAGATTCGCGGCCTTCCCCTCGGTGCAGGGCGCCATTGACTGTACGCATGTGGCTTTGCGGGCACCTCTGGAGCATGCCGAGCATTACCGCAACCGGAAGGGCTACCATTCCCTCAATGTGCAGCTGGTGTGTGACCACAAGCAGCGCATCCTGGCTGTCAATGCCCGCTTTCCAGGCAGCAGCCACGATGCCTTTATCCTGCGGCAGACTACTGTGCGTGACATGTTCGAGGCACAGCCTCCCCCAAGAGGATGGCTTCTCGGGGACAAAGGCTATCCTTTGTGTACCTGGCTCATGACCCCGCTCCGCGCGCCCAGGAGCCCTGCTGAAGAGGCATACAACGAGAGTCATCAAGCGAGCAGGAACATCATCGAGCAAACTATTGGGGTCCTCAAGCAGCGGTTCCGCTGCCTTGATCATTCCGGCGGATCTCTGCAGTATTCGCCGGATCGGGTCTCCCAATTCGTCGTAGTTTGCTGCATGCTGCACAACCTGGCTCTCCGCAGGACTCCGGCACTGCCACCTCACGTTGGACCACCACCTCAGGAGGAGGAGTACCTTCCCAGGAGGGAGCGACAAGGTCCAAGGGCCGTCCGTCGGCAGCTTATTGCACGTCACTTCTAAGCCCCATGTCAGGGAATGCCTTGTGGCCATGAAGGAACATGAACGCAGCCGCTCCGCAAGCCCTCAGCCGGCAAAGCCAACAAACACTTACAACAACAAACATGGACACTCTCTGAATAAAGAGAAATCTTTATTTGACACAAATGAAACCCCTTCCCACATGAAACCCAAAAACAATCAACGGCCCCAACCAAAAGTTCAACAAACGACTCACTCCCACAACCTGGGGAGGAATAACTCCACATTTGGACAAAACTGGCCTTCATCCTCGGCCTTAACACAAAAAACATCCCCAGAAACAAAACAAACATGGGCAAAAGAAACATGGCCATCGCCATATAAAATAAAAGTTGGCCACACCCTCTACTTAGTGGCCCGCGAGGGCGAGACCTTGTCCAGCCTTTTGGGGCCCCTGCCCGGCCTGCTGCTCCTCCGCAAGCTCTGCCCAGTGGCTGCTGCGAGGCTGGGGGAAGGCTCCTGAGGGTCAGATGTCCTTCCGGCAGATGCCCTTGGGGGCCGGCCTAGACGGGGTTTGGCCCTCGAGGGGCCGCCTGTTGATTGGCGCAGATGTGCCTGGCCAACATCATCTCCAGCCGCTTGCCGTTGAGGCTCCACTGGGGGAGTGGCGGCGACGGATGGGGAAATTTGGGCAAGCTGGCGCATGGGAGGCGCTGGCTGGTGATGTGGCACTCTGGCACTCGCCCGGGCCCGCACTACAGCATGCGCACCAATCTGCCGAAGGGCAGACCGCTGTGCTGCTGCAGCGCGGCGGGTGTCCTGGCGATGCCTGGCTGAGGCCGTGCGTGTGGCAGCAGTGAGTGCCCCTGTTGCCCTGGTCTGCGACGGCAACAGAGCAGCCACTGTCTGGACGGCATCAGTGAGCAGCCGGCCACTCGCGGCATTTGAGGCCCCGAACTCGCGCACACTGGTCGCCAGCGACTCGATCGCCTCAGGCATCCGTGCCACTACCTCCATCAGCTCGGTGTGGCGGCGGTCTGAATCCTGGGCCATTTGGTCGAGCTGGCGCACCTCCTCAGAGGTGAAGGTGGCCGGACTGGAGGCCGGACTCTCCCGCTGGGGAGCAGGGGTCCGAGCTGCCCGACCCTTCCCACGTTGCTGGCGGCGACTGGCCCCAGCAACTGCACTCCCCTCTGATCCTTCCCCCCTCTGGGGGGAAGGCCGCGGACCAACCGCAGCCCTCCTGGGTTGCTGGACGCCACTGGTCCCAGCAGCTCCACTCCCCTCCGACACTTCCTCCAGGCTCTCCTCCAGGGAAAACGTGTCCACCACTTCTTGATCTGCTGCCGGACCTGAGTGCTGCCCTGATGGTCCACCTTCCTCTTCCTCCTCCTCCTCTTCGGAGGGGCTGTCACTGGCAGCTTCAGGGAGCTCCTCGTCACCAGCTGAAAGCAGGAAGGCACAAGAGTAGCTTCAGAGTGAGGAGAGGGCGTCAGCCAGGGAGGCATGACTGGTGGCATTCAGCGCATTGGTCGGACAGTGGCAAGGGAGGTAGATCGGATGCGCAAGTGCGACGAGAGAGGGCCAAAAGGCGATGTCCTTACCATTGTCGCCCGGAAGAGGGTCGGCTTCTCCACACGCTATGGGCACAATCACCCGGGCTCCCATGAGGCGACTCACGCGCTCCTCCAGGGGAGTGAGCTCCTGGATCTGCGGGCGCCCTCCCCCGGTCTGCTCGTGGTGCTTCTGATTGTTGGCAAGTTTGGCCTGCAAGAGAAAGGACGGCCTCTAAGTACGGTGTGTAGCCGTGACGTGGTGTGCACTGGCTCCCATGGTGGAATAGCTTGGCCAGTGTGTAGCCCTGATGTGGTGTGCACTGCCTCCCATGGTGGAATAGCTTGGCCAGTGTGTAAAGTGCAGAATGTGCAATTGATGCTCATGAATGTCCCATAGCTGCTGGCTGAGGGCTGGCTATTAGGCCTTTCAGGTCCCTTTGCCCATCATGTCAGGTGTACATGCAAGGATGAGGAGGAGACTGGAAAGGGTACTCACCCTGACAATCCTGGTCAGGTCATTGTACTTCTTGCGGCATTGGACCTTGTCCCTGGGGACATAGCCGCTGGCCAACACCCTGGTGGCGACCTCCCTCCAGGCTTTGGTGTAGACGCTGGTGGTAGGCTTCCTGCTAGTGTCCGGGAACAAGATGTGCCATCTCCTCTCCAAGGCCCTCACCATGACACCCAAATCATGGGCTGAGAAGCGCAGGGCACGCTCACGGGCCCTTTGAACCGTTGCCATGGCTCCTTGTGGTCAGCAGCAGTGTTCAGGCCTAGCTGGAAAGCTGCAGTGTGCAGGGCGTGGCAGCAGAGCAAGTCGACCCTTACCCCTTTAAGAGCTGGCCGGCGCCACGGTGTCTGCTGTCAATCAAAAAATTACCGCACCCGCGCTGCGCCCCGCCTCGGCCCTATCCCTCTGCACCGCCGGCTTAGCGCCTAAAGATAGTCGTGCATCGCCAGTTTTAGCGCTCCAGCAACCTCTTAGGGCGAAGCTACTGAATATTGGCTAAGGGGGCGCAACTTTGCGCCAGGCGCAAACTTTAGCGCCCGCCCGACTTTAGCGCCCCAAAACTGGCTATACTGAATTTCTAGGCCATTGTTTTTTCCAGTTAGTAGAAAATTCAGCAGTACTGGATGCTGGTAAGTCTTGCTTTCTGTGTGCAAGGAGTGCTGTCAACCCCCACTCCATCCATAGCTGTGTGAGTTGGCTGTATAACGAACCTTGATTGAGTACTGCACCTAGCAAATGTACTTTAGCAGCGCCATAAGTGCAATGAGTTTAAGCAATTTCAATCCAGTTCCAAATCATCAAAATTTCACACCATAAAACTCTCCATGAATTGGTGTTAATTGGGCACTTTCCTTCAGAGAGAGCTATAATGATGGAAACCCAATGCGATACTAGTGCAGCAGGGGGTGTTCCTCAGAGGCTGGAATTCTGTTGCACTGAATGGGGCGGAGGACCTGGAATTGTTCATTACTAGCCCAGGGGGACAGAAGCTCTGGAATAATGTTCCAATCCCACCACTGGCTTTGCCACACCTTGATGAGGCAAAATTCACCACAAAATACACTTTTTTTTTTAAAAAGTGGATATTAAAAAGACCCGAATTGGAAATGTGGTGATACCACAATAAATCTATAGAAGCTCTAGTTGCAAGATGAGTGGCAACTACAGTGTGACGAACCCCAGTGAGACATTACCAAATTCACTAGCTTATTAAAATGTTTAAGATTCTCACTTTACAAAATCCTTTCAAATACTGAGCTGTGAGCATTTATTTTTCAGTAGTTTATTTTTTAGCACTACTTCAAATTTAGGTCATCTGCCCATCCCTCATTCCCCTCCCCATTACCCACAATTATTAACTGTAGTTCCTTACAACAGAATCCAATAACTAATTTTCAAAACAAATTTGTTTAAATATCCTGTGGCTTCAGGGCATTCTCTTCCCATGGGGCAGTAAGAGCTGATGAGAGTTAATTTGCACCATGGATTTGATTGAAGTGTGTCCTCAAGTTTTTTTTTTGCAAAGGTGAATAAGACTGGAGCACTTTCACCTATATGGAGTGTGATGGGCAGCATTTTAACTAGGATTAGGTACATTAACCATCACCTAGAGACGCTCTTACCTTTCCTTTTGTTTCCAATTTCCACCCCCCCCCTCTGCTTCACATCTCCAACTCTTCCCTTCCCTTCCTCACCTTCTCAATCTCCATTTCTGGGGCTAGGCTGTTCACCAATATCTACTATAAGCTCCCCGACTCCCACAACTACCTTGATTACACTCCTCTCACCCCGCTTCCTGTAAGGACTCTATTCTATTCTCCCAGTTTCTCCATTGCATCTGTTCTGACGCCGCCACCTTCCACACCAGTGCTTTTGATATGTCTTCCTTTTTCCTCAACCGAGGTTTCCCCTCCACTGTGGTTGACGGGGATCTCGACCATATCCATCCCATTTCCCGCACTTCTGCCCTCACCCCTTGCCCTCCCGCCCAGAACCATGATAGGGTCCCCTGTGTCCTCACCTCCCCCGTCCTCCCCCCCCCCCCCACCCCCCCGCACCTCCCCACCAGCCTCCACTTTCAATAGATCGTCCTCTGTTATTTCCACCACCTCCAGCACGATGTTGCCACCAAACACATCTTCCCCTCCCCTCCGCTTTTAGCATTATGAAAAAGCCGTTCCCTCCGCGACACCCTGGTCCATTCTTCCATCACCCCCAACACCTGCTCCCCTTCCCATGGCACCTTCCCATGAAAGTGCAGGAGATGCAACAACTGCCCTTTCACTTCTGTATTCGCTGCTCATGATGCAGTCTCCTCGACATTAGGGAGACCAAACGCAGATTGGATGATCGCTTTGCTGAGCACCTCCATTCAGTCTGCAAGCGTGACTCTGAGCTTCTGGTCACCTGTCACTTTTTAATTCTCCATTCCACTCCCACTCTGACCTCTTGTCCTCGGCCTCCTGCACTGTTCCAATGAAACTCAATGGAAGCTCGAGTTACAGCACCTCATCTTTCAATTGGGTGCTTTGCAACCTTCCTGATTCAACATTGATTTCAACAACTTCAGATCATAACCAATGTTCCCATTTTTTTGGACTGTAGTCATAGTCATAGGGGTAAAAATCGGGTGGCACCCCGAAAAAGTTAGCGCCCCCGCTGCCAATTTTCCCAGGTAGCACCCTGAGAGGGAGGAGGGGCGCTACTGGAAGCGCCGCGCATCCCTCTTGGGGTGCTGCGAGCCAATATCGGGGTGCCATGTGCTGCGGCATGTCGCGCCGTGATACTGCAGACCTTCCTCCCCTTATTAAAGGGAAGGGGCCTCGCGCAGCATGCCCCGGCGCCCAGCTTGGCCACCAGGGATTGGGAGTGCCGCGCTCACAGAGAGCAGCCAGCACCCCACTTCATGGGGGTCGGAGACAGCAATGGGGGCAGATGCTGGCAGGCGGCCAGCAACGAAAATGGCCGCCCGCCACCTCCCCTTTAACTAGCGCCGCTCCGGCTGCAGGTTGGTCCCCCTGACCCTGGTGGACATAGCGTCGGGGGGGGGGGGGGAGCGCCACCCAATATTACAGCTGGGGTGCTGCACACGGCAATGACATCATCGCCGGCGGCGCAGCGCAAACCGTTAGTGCCACTGCTAACCTCCCGCTGAATTTCGCGGGAGGCGTTAGCGGCGCCGCACCCAGGCGCTAGTTGATTTGCGCCCCGTTAGCGCCCGGAGGTGCAAATTAACCAAATTTAGCCCCACGTGATTCCTAAAGCTCCCCACCACTGGGGTTTTCCTCGCATCGTGCCTGGGTTTGCTGTAGACTAATTGATGAATAGTCAGCAACTCCATTGTCGTTGTATCATGTGACTACCAGGATGGTAGAAGACGAACTAGATGGCCCGGAACTTGCGGTCCTGATGACGCCAAACTGGTAGCGTTCACTGTCATTCTGCCTTTGAAACTGACCGCAAGTTCAGCAATTAGCACATGCACAGCCTAACGCAGAAATCCTGAAATTGCGGCAATCAGTGAAATCACTGATCTGACGAAAACTTCCCCTTTTCTGAACAAATATCGCTCTTAGAAACCCCATAAAAGGATAGACCCATTCAAATGAGGTGTAACTGGGTTTTTAATGGCGATCTGAGTAATAACTACTGATAAACAACCATTCTGACCCTGAAGAACGAATTTTATATTGGTGGAATGTCAAATTTCTCCATTAAGTTAAAAATTATTAGATTTTAAAATAAATTTGAAACATGGTTTTTAAAGTTTGTTCATGATATTTCAGCTTCTACCTTAACCCAATGTGTATTTCCCAATCTTTATTTCGCTCTGTAAATTTTTGAAAAAGTGATTGATTATTAGAGATTTCTACTGTATATTCTGGTTCCCTGTCTGCCATCCATTGCTTATGGGTGCAATTTTCCGATCCACACTTTATATCTTTATAGGTTTAGAATCATCAGAAGTAAGTAACCCAAAATGGGCTTTGAAAAAAATGAATTGGTCTTTACAGTCATATTATTCATTCACTAATAGAGTCATTTTTACGACAACATAGACAACAAAGTGACAGATTTAAAAAAAAACAAACACTGTGAATGACTGTGAATGTAGTTACGCTGCCACTTTATGTTGACGAAGTACAGATTTAAGCATTCATCAACACAAACTTAGAGCCAGATTTCAATCTGATTCGAGTACAGTAACATCATGTGTACAAGACCCTTTCTAAGAGGCAGTCTTGCACCATTTTAAATTCACATTGGATGCTGTATCACTCCATCCTCATGTGAAACTGCATTTTAAAAGTGCCCAGGATGTCCACTGGACCCCTTGAGCACTTTAAAACTTACTTTTCAAAGTTCTTTTAAGTTAGGAGAATGCAGGATCGCTTACTCACAATCTAACATTAAAGATTATGCCATGCAATGAGCTAAGCTTATGGTGAGACATGTACAGAGCTCCTTTGTCGCTGTCATCTCAGTATGATTGGCAATTAGAAGCATAATTTGTATCGACCAAATGTGGCTCACACTCCACAGATCCCAGTCTGAGAACTGTTGGCCAATAATCTAGCGAGAGAAAGGCCAGAGAAAAGCAAAGTACTGCGGATGCTGGAAATTTGAAATAAAAAACAGAAAATGCTGGCAATGTTAAGGTCAGGCAGCATCTAGAGAGAGAGAAACTGAATTAACATTTCAGATCAATAGCCTTTCGCAGAACTGGAAGAAGGTAGAGATTTAACAATTTATAAGAAAATACATAACCAGGGAAAGAAAGGGGGTGGGGAGCAGAGAAGGAAAGCAAAGAACAAAAGAGAAGATCTGAGAGAGGACTTATTAAATGACAAAAGGGATGATGGTGCAAGGCAAAAGAGGGTTGTGGGACAAGTAAAAATAAAAAGATGGGTCTCGGGTAGCTGTAAATGGCAACAGCAGAACCTATGCACTTGAGGGAAATAAACTTGCAAGGCTACGGGGATAGACCGGGGGAATGGGACTGACTGCATTGCTCTACAGAGAGCCAGCACGGACTCGGTGGGTTGAATGGCCTCCTTCAGTGCCATTATGACTCGGGCGGGGGGAGGGGGGCCTAAATTCGGTTGATTTGCGCCTCCCGTTAGCGGTGGCAGGCGGCCATTTTTGTTGCTGGCCGCCTGCCAGCACCTGCCCCCATTGCTGTCCCTGGCCCCCATAAAGCCTCCCCATGGGGTGTCAGCTGCTCTCCGTGAGCCCGGCACTCCTCTTGAGTGCCGGGCTCGTTTGCCGGCACTCCCAATCCCTGGTGGCCCAGCTGGGTGCCGGGACGCGCTGCAACAGGCCTCTCCTCTTTAATAAGGGGAGGAAGGCCTGCAGTACCGCGGTGCGACGTGGCACTGTGGCACGTAGCGCTGCGATATTGGCTTGCAGTGCCCCAAGAGGGACGCGGGGCGCATCCAGTAGCGCCCCTCCTCCCTCTCTGGGCGCTACCTGGGAAAATCGGCCGCGGGGGGCGCTAACCTTTTTGGGGCGCAAAGGGGGCGCTACCCAATTTTTACCCCCATATGTCCAAAGTCACCTGTTCCGCCCAAGAAAAGCTGTTTATTTTTTGATTGGCATTTTTAAAAATGAATTGCAGGATAATTTTGGTGATTAGAGAGCTATGCGGTGTTTTAATATGCACAGTGTGCATTGTTTGGTCTCTTGTAGATATACATCTCTTGTTCAGTTTCTCTTGAACTATAGTGTAACAGCACACACGTGTGAGGGTGTATTTTCACTTTTAACGCCGGGTGGAGAATGGACAGTAGTAGATCGGCCGCCCGAGTTTTATTTCCATTGACTTTGATGGAAATGAAAATCGGGCGGGGTATAATAGCAGCCGATCCACCGCTGCCTGTTTTCCAGCCAGCAGTAAAAGTCTTGCTGTCCACCAGTGGTGTTTTACTGTCCAAAGAACCTATTCTAAAAATGTTGCTTATGTTTACACCTCTTCAGTCATTATTACTATAACTGCATTCATTACATTTTGTTAAATATTGGATAGCTTTTCTGATAGAAGACAATAATAGCTTTAATTCATGAGCATAAAGGTGAAGTGACTCGAAAGCACAGTTTCTCTTTAAAGGAGTGGATTGAAGCAAGTAATTTTGGTATATTTAACTTTTCTTAATAGACATTATATTGCCAGTCTCCACCCCACCTCAGCCCATCTGCTGCTGAAACCCTCATCCATGCTTTTGTTACCTCCAGGCTCGATTATTCCAATGATCTCCTGGTTGGCCTACCACCCTGCAGAAACTTTAGTGAATCCAAAACACAGCTGCCTTTCATCCTAACTCACACCAAGTCCCGTTCACTGTGCTTATTGGCCTACATTGGCTCCCGGTTTGGCAACGCCTCGATTTTAAAATTCTCATCCTTGTTTTCAAATCTCTCCATGGCCTCGGCCCTCCTTAACTCTGTAACCTCTCCAGCCCATCAACCTTCCGAGATCGCTGCGCTCCTCCAACTCTGGCCTCTTGCGCATCCCCATTTTAATTGCTCCACCATTGGTGGCTGTGCCTTCAGCTGCCTAGGTCGTAAACCTCCCTTCTCCTCCTTTTAAAATGCTCCTTAAAATCTACCTCTTTGACCAAGCTTTTGGTCACCTGTCCTAATATCTCTTTATGTAACATAGAAACATAGAGGATAGGAGCAGGAGTAGGCCATTCGGCCCCTCGAGCCTGTTCTGCCATTTAATGAGATCATGGCTGATCATCCAAATTCAGTAATAACAACAGAAAATGCTGGAAAAACTCAGCAGGCCAGGCAACATCTGTGGAGAGTGTAGTGTATGTACCTTTAAGGGGAGAACTACTTTTTTACAGCTCCTGTATACTGTAGTACCGGCAGTGACCACACCTGTATATAAACCCTGAGTAGGGATCTGTACTTTTAGTTTTAGAGTAACCCTCATCCAGTAAACACCTGTTGATTGTTCCTCTGCAGTCTCTGTCGATTTATTGAAGGACACCATACCTCAAGATACACGGATTTAACAGAGAGAGAAATAGAGTCAACGTTTCAGTCAAAACCCTTCGTCAAGACCTGGGCCTAGAAATTCGGTTGGCTTTGCGCCCAGTTTTCGCCCAAAGAGGGCTTTTGCGCCAATAGAGGAGTTCGCGCTGATATTCAGCGCTGCAGTAATGGCGGCGGTAGCCGGTAGCGCTGCGCCGGCACCGATGACGTCATCGGTGTGCGCAGTGCCCCGGTTCCGCTCCGATGCCGGCCTGAATCCCATATTCAGTTGCCGCCGCCTCCTCCGTGGCGGCCGCTACTTACATCCGGAGACCAGGGCCTTACTGCAGCCTTAGTGGGGCACATAAAGGTGGAGGTGCGGCCGGCCGCTTTTTCGGCGGCCGCCTGCCCGCACCTCCTTCCCCGGTCTCCTCCACCACCCCCCCCACGGCATTGCTGGCTGCTTTCCGCGAGCCCGGCACTTCTCCGTGGTGCCGGGCTCATTTGCCGGCACAATCCAGCGGCGATCTCCCCGTTGCAGGCACCTCCACCTTAAGAGAAGGAGGAGGCCTGCAGTACCGCAGCCTGCCGCACCGCATCGGGTGGCGCAGCAGCGCCTACAGCGCTGAAATTCAGTTTCAGCGCCCCAAGCGGGGGCGGCCACACCCTGGAATAGCGCCCGGTTCCGGATTGGGGCGCAGAAGCCGAATATCTGACGGTCGCTAATGGCTCCCCGCCCAGCGCTAACTTTTGGGCGCAAACCAGCTGGCGGGCCCAAACTGAATTTCTAGGCCCTGGTTTCGACCTGAAACGTTGACTCTATTTCTCTCTCGACGGATGTTGCCTGGCCTGCTGAGTTTTTCCAGCATTTTCTGTTGTTGTTTCGGATTTCCAGCATCCGCAGTATTTTGCTATCATCCAAATTCAGTACCCTGTCCTTGCTTTCTCCCCATATCCCTTGATCCCTTTCTCTCCTTCTTAGGCAGTCTCTCGGAACCGAGGATGACTTGCTTCCACATTAAAAATGAGTTCGCAGGTGACTGATGAGTCCAATGCAGGACCTACAGTCTCTGTCACAGGTGGGGCAGACGGTGGTTGAAGGGGTGGGTGGGGTGCTTGGGTTGACGTGCGCTCCTTGCGCTGCCTGCGCTTGAGTTCCGCTTGCTCCCGGCGAAGAGACTCGAGGTGTTCGGCGCCTTCCCGGCTGCTTCTCCTCCACTTTCTGCGGTCTTGGGCCAGGGATTCCCAGGTGTTGGTGGGGATGTTACACTTTTTCAAGGAGGCTTTGAGGGTGTCCTTGAAGCGTTTCCTCTTCCTCCTGGGGCTCTCTTGCCGTGCCGGAGCTCCGAGTAGAGCGCTTGTTTTGGGAGTCTCGTATCGGGCATGCGGACAATGTGACCCGTCCATCGGAGCTGATTGAGCGTGGTCAGAGCTTCGATGCTGGGGATGTTGGCCTGAGCAAGAACACTGACGTTTGTGCGCCTATGCTGCCAATGGATTTGCAGCCTTAAGCAATATATCTAACTCCTTCTTGAATATATTTAATGAATTGGCCTCAACTGCCTTCTGTGGTAGAGAATTCCACAGGTTCACCACTCTCTGGGTAAAGAAATTCCTCCTCATCTCAGTCCTAAATGGCTTACCCCTTATCCTTAGACTGTGACCCCTGGTTCTGGACTCCCCTGCCATCGGGAACATCCTTCTTGCATCTAGTCTGTCTAGTCCTGATAGAATTTTATAAGTTTCAATGAGATCCCCTCTCATTCTTCTAAACTCTAGCGAATATAAGCCTAATCGATCCAATCTCTCCTCATACGTCATTCCTGCCATCCCAGGTATCAGTCTGGTGAATCTTCGCTGCACTCCCTCCATGGCAAGAACATCCTTCCTCAGATAAGGCGACCAAAACTGCACACAATACTCAAGGTGTGGCCTCACCAAGGCCCTGTACAACTGCAGCAAGACATCCTTACTCCTGTACTCGAATCCTCTCGCTATGAAGGCTAACATACCATTTGCCTTCTTAACCGCCTGCTGCACCTGCATACTTACCTTCAGTGACTGGTGCACAAGGACTCCCAGATCCTGTTGCACTTCCCCTTTTCCCAATATATTGCCGTTCAGATAATAATCGGACTTCCTGTTTTTGCCACCAAAGTGGATAACCTCGCATTTATCCACATTATAATGCATCCTCCTCACAGCACACATGCCCACCCAGCTTTGTGTCGTCTGCAGACTTGGAGATATTACATCTAGTTCCCTCGTCTCGATCATTAATATATATTGTGAATAGCTGGGGTCCTAGCACTGATCCCTGCAGTACCCCACTAGTTACTGCCTGCCATTCGGAAAAAGACCCGTTTATTCCAACTCTTTGCTTCCTGTCTGCCAACCAGTTCTCTATCCAAGTCAGTACCTTACCCCCAATCCCATGTGCTTTAACCTTGCACGCCAATCTCTTATGCAGGACCTTATGGAAAGCCTTCTGAAAGTCCAGATACACCACATCCACTGGTTCTCCCTTATCTATTCTACCAGTTGCATCCTCAAAGAATTCCAGTAGATTAGTCAAGCATGATTTACCTTTTGTAAATCCATGTTGACTTTGTCCGATCCTGTCACTGTTTTCCAAGTGCTCTGCTACTACATCTTTTATAATGGACTCTAGCATTTTCCCCACTCAGGCTTACCGGTCTATAATTCCCCTTTTTCTCTCTACCACCTTTTTTAAATAGTGGAGTTACATTAGCTACCCTCCAATCCATGGGAACTGTTCCAGAGTCTATAGAATTTTGGAAGATGACAAGCAATGCATCTACTATTTCTAGGGCCACTTCCTTAAGTACCCTACGATGTAGATTATCAGGCCCTGGGGATTTATCAGCCTTCAATCCCATCAATTTCCCTAACACCATTTCCCTACAAATACTGATTTCATTCAATTCCTCCCTCTCATTAGACCCTATGTTCCCCGACATCTCTGGGAGGTTATTTGTGTCCTCCTTTGTGAAGACAGAACCAAAGTATGTATTTAATTCATCAGCCATTTCTTTGATCCCCATTATAAATTCCCCTGATTCTGACTGCAAGGGACCTACACTTGACTTCACCAATCTTTTTCGCTTCACATATCTATAAAGGCTTTTACAGTCAGTTTTTATGTTCCCTGCAAGCTTACTCTCATTCTATTTTCCCCCTCTTAATTAATCCCTTTGTCCTCATTTGCTGAATCCTAAACTGCTCCCAATCCTCAGGTTTGCTGCTTTTTCTGGCCAAATTATATGTCCTCTCACAGAATCACAGAATCACAGAAACCCCACAGTGCAGATAGAGGCCATTTCGGCCCATCGAGCCTGCACCGACACATATCCCACCCGATCCCCGTAACCCCTACACCAACACAAATCCCACTCTATCCCCGTAACCCCATATATTTAATCCCCCTAACACTAAGGGTCAATTTATCATAGCCAATCAACCTAACCCGCACATCTTTGGACTGTGGGAGGAAACCGGAGCACCCGGAGGAAACCCACGCAAACACGGGGAGAATGTGCAAACTCCACACAGACAGTCACCCAAGGCCAGATTCGAACCGAATCTCCTTGGATCTTATGCTATCCCTAATTTCCCTTGTTAGCTACGGTTGAGTCACCTTTTTTGTTTTATTTTTATGCCAAACAGGGATGAACAAATTCTGTAGTTCATCAATGCGATATTTAAATGTGTGCCATTGCCTATCCACCATCAACCCTTTAAGTAACGTTCCCCAATCCATCCTAGCCAACTCGCGCCTCATACCATCGTAGTTTCCTTTATTTAAATTCAGGACCCTAGTCTCTGAATCAACTACTTCACTCTCCATCTTAATGAAGAATTCTATCATATTATGATCGCTCCTCCCCAAGGGGCCTCGCACAACAAGATTGCTAATTAATCCTTTCTCATTACATAATACCCAGTCTAAGATGGCCTGATCTCTAGTTGGTTCCTCGACATATTGGTCCAGGAAACCATCCTGTATACACTCTAGGAATTCCTCCTCCACAGTATTGTTACTCATTTGGTTATCCCAATCTATATGTAGATTAAAGTCACCCATGATAACTGCTGTGCCCTTATTGCACGTGTCTCTAATTTCCCGTTTAATGCCATCCCCAACCTCAGCATTACTGTTTGGGAGTCTGTATACAACTCCCACTAACGTTTTCTGCCCCTTGGTATTTCTCAGCTCTACCCATACAGAGTCCACATCATCAGAGCTAATATCCTTCCTTACTATTGTGTTAATCTCTTTAACCAGCAATGCTACCCCACCTCCTTTTCCTTTTTGCCTGTACTTTCTGAATATTGAATACCCCTGGATGTTGAATTCCCAGCCAATTACATCATATCCGTTTACATCTATTTGCGCAGCTAATTCTTCCACCTTATTACGAATGCTCCTTGCATTAAGACACAAAGCCTTCAGGCTTGTTTTTTTTTAACACTCTTGGTCCTTTTAGAATTATTATTTACTGTAGCCCTATTTGATTTACACCCTTGATTTCTCTGCCTTCCACTTTTGCTTTTCTCCTTCCTGTCTTTTGTTTTTATCCTTGCTTCCTTTTCCTCGATCTCCCTGCACAGGTTCCCAACCCCCTGCCACTTTAGTTTATACCCTCCCCAACAGCACTAGCAAACACTCCCCCAGGACATCAGTCCCGGTCCCGCCCAGGTGCAAACCGTCCAGTTTGTACTGGTCCCACCTCCCCCAGAACCGGTTCCAATGTCCCAGGAATTTGAATCCTTCCCTCTTGCACCATTCCTCTAGCCACGCATTCATCTGAAATATCCTTCTATTTCTACTCTGACTAGCACATGGCACTGAGATTAAGACCTTCTAAATTTTATAAACTATTAATCTTAACTGTCAAACTATAGAGTAGTATTAATACTCACCTGGCCATACTTTCCCAATCAGCTGCTTCCTCTTGCCCGCGTCACTTTTTGAATCATGACGTGGCTCCGGAACGCCGCTGCCGGTCTGTGAGATTGGTAAGCCTCTGTTTATAAAAAAAAAAAAAAAAAAAGCAGCCCACGAATGTGAGTTTAAGTACTCACTGTACTGCCACGCTCTACTCCTCCCAGCACTGGCCTCTGTATATATAAAAAAAAAGCCTGCGAAAGACTTGGTCAAATTTTGCTTGATAACGCTGCTATGAAGCGCTTTGGGACGTTTCACTACGTTGAAGGTGCTATATAAATGCAAACTTGTTTTGAATATAAAATAAAAACTAAAATGCTGGAAGTACTCAGCAGGTCAGGCAGCATCGGTGGAGAGAGAAAGAGAGTTAATGTTTCAGGTCGATGACCTTTCGTCAGGTCGATGATCTTTTAGTTGTGTTGTGCTTTCAATATATATTTCTGAGGTTGAAAAGATGCTGCATACTATTTGCTGTGCTTGTTTTTAAGTGAAGTGTCACAATGCCGACAGTTACAGGAAAATTCCTTGCAGATGAATGTAACCGAATGTACTAGTTAACATGGAAGGTGCAAAATACGTACTTGAGTTATGTTGGATCTTAATAATTCACAAATAATCCGGGTGGAAGTGAGTTATAAGATCAATATCATGATTGGTGTATTTTCTCCATACAATTAGCTACTCACTCAGCACATGTTGATTACAGTTGGACATTGATTTATTGATTAATACTGTTTATCGGAGTTGGGTCTTCGTTTTGCACAAATCAGCTAAAATGTAATGAAACGGTTTAAACCGATATATATCTATACTATCTATATTATATCTAATCGATCATGGACTCTGGGTTCGTGATACAGAGAGGTAAGTAGTTATCTGGATGTCCAGTACCTGCTAGAATTTACTACCCATGGAGTTTTGATATTTAGCTTCGGGTCAGGAGACCAGTCGACATCAGGCCTTTAGGTCCAGGAGACTATCAGGAGTTCAGCTGCCAGCAAATTTTCAAAAATATCTTGTTAATCTTAGCTGCACATTTTCTAACCAATTTCCCAAATCTAAATAAACCAAATAGAAACAAAAATCTCAATGTTGGACAAGGTTTGGGGAACCCTTAGTTACATATCAATTTCCATTATCTAACACAATAAATGGTATCCTTCATTCTGTCAGATACTAGAGGTTCCACTGTATGCACAACTAGATTCTTTTTTGAAGTTTTGATTTTACAAAGAGGAACTGGATATGTTATCACCCAGATGTTAAACAGTTGCAAAGAAACATAATAAGCAGATCTATATTGGATCGGTCAATATAGAGTACATGTTTGCGTTGAATACAAATAGACTCAAAGCCATAACTAAGTTTTGTACTTTGGGCTTGATGTGTAATACAGGTAGACTATCCTTTATCCAAACTTCCGAAAACCGAAACCCTCTAAAAACCGAAGGTTTTTTCGTTCAGCGTAAGTCGTGCGCACGACATGACCAGAGTGGCGCACGACTTACGCTGAGCAGGGCAGAGGGTCACTGAGTTCCCTCCTGGGTAGGAGATTGCAGGCCGAGCTGGGCAGTTGTGAAGGAGGTATACCGGGAGAGTGAACCCAACAATACAGCGGCCTGTCCGATATTCTTTTCTCCCCTCCCCCCGACCCCCCGCCGACCCCCACCCTTTTGGATAAGGGATAGTGTATCCTTTATCCGCACTTCCGAAAACCGAAATCCTCTGAAAACCGAAAGTGTTTTCGTTCAGCGTAAGTCGTGCGCACGACCCCGACCCCCACCCCAACCCCCCGCCGACCCCCCGCCGACCCCCGACCCCCCCGCCGACCCCCACCCCCGACAAATTTCCCAGTCTTATAAAATACCTTCTGAAATCCGAAATTTTCCGAAAACCGAAACACTGCTGGTCCCAAGGTTTTCGGATAAAGGATAGTCTACCTGTAGTATAGTGAGGATCCATCAGTAGCCTCATATTTAGAAGAACTAAACTTCTCGTCAATAGGAAAAATAGGTGAGGTAGAAGAAAGCTCCCAAGAAGCAGGAAATTGAGCGGCAGTTGGATGGTAAAATAGGTGGGAATATTGTTGAGACATTCATGATCTACAGAGATGAGAAACGTACATTGAGAAGTCAGATGGTGAAGCACTGGGGTTGAACTACTGGAATTCGCCCTTCCAACTTCCATTGGAGAGAGACTGCTTCTGGAGATCAAAACCAAGCTTTTGTTCCTTGTTGGCAGGTTCTCTTAGGGTCTGTGCTGGCCAGTTTTCACCCACACCCGAGTTTTCTGTTGCATTCTGCTTGCAGTATTCTAGTAAGGAAGTCCGAAATTTGTCTTTTATTTAACTGGAGAGAACACATTGTCAACTCTTGACTTGCTTCCTTTCATGGCTTTTGGACTATGATGGTAATGTTGCTTGTTGTCTTTTTATATTGCAACAATATGCAGCTCCCAGAAGGCCATGGCTCAAAAGGATCTCCACTGGGTATCCCAAAAGACATTAAAGGACAATTAAAACTTTTAAATTACAAATTTGAAATCTGTTGTGTTTTTTTAAAAAAAACATTGGCTCCATCTAGTGGCAATAGTATGTAGAGTGGTTTCATTTTCTTGCATATCTAAGCTGAAAAGGTAGATACAGATGAGTGTGGCCATTCCTCTATCTTCACCCAGCATAAAAAAAAACTACATTTCCCCCTTCACGTCACCTAACTAACTCTGCCACCTCTTAAAGCTAAAGGGTTCCAAACTCAATCCATTGATGCTATGGATCAATATCCACGGCTTGAATGTTCCCCTTGCGTCTTAGTGATGAAATCTGAGCACAAAGTTGAAGGTACATTCTGATCTGGTTGCTGAACAATTTTAACATGACACCTTCCAAATTATACTCAACTGAGCTAACAATATAATTAAGCATTCTGTTTGCTTACTTCTGTTTCACAGTGACTTGGCATATGAAATGCTGAATCTACAATCACCAACCCCTTTCTGCTTTACCTTTAGCTATTTCTACGCCATCCATAGTATACTTGTGACATCTCTTTCCTGCCACTGCACTGATTTATTTGCAGACATTGCAACAGTGGTTCTGTTCAAGTTACACACTATTCATATATGCATCTCATCGGTAATTATTGATTTGATTATAACAGCAAGTACAATAGTTATGTCCCTGAGCATGAAAATAAATGACAGTTTTTTGATGACTAATTTTCTATGAGAACCCATAATTAACTTTGAAATTTGCAGTTTGTGTTCACTTTTGCACATTAACCAGGATTCTCCTCCCCAGCCTGATCTGCGGTATAGATGGGTTGGGGTCAGTCTTTTTGCCCATCTGAATGACTAACTGCTGACCCTGGGAAGTTTCTGAGGTCAGCCATGTAAATTAGTTGTGCAGGATTCCTGCCCGCACTTGGGAGCTGGCTGCTGCAGGAGACGAATACTTGCATCAATAAAAGGGCGGGCAGCCTCAAAAAAGCAATTTCCAGCACTGAGAAGTGGTAAAATACACTGATTTAGAACTACCTATCCAGGGTGCTGCAATTGATTTAAGCTCATGCTTTGTTCACTTAAAAGTTTTTGTGCCGCTCCATCTCCCTTAGTAACGCTGGATGCCTGTTTAATGCTTGGTTTCCTAGTGTCCAGAGTTGCCAAGTTAGAAATGATGGGAAATATGATGCATAATAACACTTCATAATTATCTTCTCCTTTAAATGTGCCAACCTGTGTGTCTGCCAGAAGTGAGGCACAAAATCTGACACATGAGAAAATGGATGGGGAGCTGGCATAATAGGTACCCAACAATATTCTGCTGCTAGCTGCCCAAGTATTGCCAGAAAACTAGTATAAAGGGAGAAGTAAATCCTACCTTTTGTCTGGACCATGTAGTTTATTGGCTTATATACCAAGAATAAATCGAACCATTTTCTACAGAATAAGCTTGAATGTGGCAGAATAAGGAACAACTTTTTTATTATTTTTTGTTGGGATGTCCGGTGATGCTGTATTTATTCCCCATCCCTAATTGCATTGAGAAGGTTTTGGTGGGACCTCCTTAAACTTCTGCAGTCCTTGTGCTGATCTACTCCCATGATCATGTTAGTTAGGGAATTCCAGGATTTTGACCCAGCAATAATGAAGAAACTGCAATTTTTTCTATACCAGGCAGCATTAATTGAACCCCAAAACATTTTATAAACAGATGAAGTATAAGTGGTTTGCTAAGGGAAAAGTTGGGCCTATTAAGGACCCAAAGGGAAATCTTCATGTCGAACTAGCGGACATAGCTGAAATATTAAATGAGTACTTTGCATCTGTCTTCACTAAGGAAGCAAATGATGTGAAGCTTACACTAAAAGAGGAAAGGGAAGTTATGGACAGCATCATAATAGATAGAGAAGCCGCACTAAAAGGATTAGCATTACTGAAAGTTGGTAAGTCACCTGGTCCAGATGGAATCCATCCTAGGTTGCTGATAGAAGCAATGGTAGAAATAGCAGAGGCATTGGTCACAATCTTTCAATCCTCATTGGTTATAGGAGTAGTGCTAGAGGACTGGAGGGTTGCTAATGTTATACCACTATTCAAGAAGGGGGAAAGGGATAAACCAGGAAATTACTGGCCAGTCAACCTAACATCGGTGGTGGAGATGTTATTGGAAACCATTATCGGGGACAAAATAAACTTTCATTTGGAAAGGCATGGGTTAAATCAAGGAGAGCCAGCATGGATTTGTTAAAGGCAAATAGTGTCTGACTAACTTGATTGAATTCTTTGAGGTAACAGAGAAGGTTGATCAAGGTAGTGCATTAAATGTTGTATACATGGGCTTTTGGAAGTCATTTGACAAAGTGCCACACGGGAGGCTCATTAAGAAGATGGAAGCCCATGGAATTAAGGGGAAAGTGGAAGTATGGATACAAAATTGGCTCAGTGACATGAGCAAAAGGTGGAAGTGAATGGGTATTTTTCCAACTGGAAGGTGGTTTGCAGTGGTGTTCCCCAAGGATCAGTTTTGGGTCCATTACTCTTTTCAATTTTTATGAACAACCTAGACTCGGGTGTAGGGAGCAGCATTATAAAGTTTGCAGATGATATGAAACTTGGCAAAGTAGTAGATAGTGATGAGGATAGTTTTAGGCTTCAGGGTGACATAGTCAGGATGGTGAAATGGGCAGAAGCATGGCAGATGGAGTTCAATTGTGGAGAAGTGTGAGGTGATACACTTTGAGAGGACTAATATGGAAAGATAGTATACTATAAATGGCACGATTTTGAAAAGTGTAGATGAGCAGAGACCTTGGTGTCCATATACACACATCCTTAAAGGTGGCAGGGCAAGTTGATAAGGTGGTTAAAAAAGCAAATGGGTTACTTGGGTTTATAAATAGAGGAATAGAATATAAAAGCAAAGAGATCATGCTAGAACATTATAAATCAGCTGGAGTATTGTGGACAATTCTGGGCACCACATTTCAACAAAGATGTAAAGGCCTTAGAAAGGGTACAGAAGAAGTTTTCCAGGATGTCACCAGGGATGAGGGACTTCAGTTATGAGGAGAGGTTGGAAAAGTGAGGACTGTTCTCCTTGGAACAGAGAAGGTTAAGAGATGACCTAATAGAAGAGTCTAACCACCGCCCCTTGACATTCAAAGGCATTACCATCGCCGAATCCCCCACCATCAACATCCAGGGGGTTACCGTTAACCAGAAACTTAACTGGACCAGCCACATAAATACTGTGGCAACAAGAGCAGGTCAGAGGCTAGGTATTCTGCGGTGAGTGTCTCACCTCCTGACTCCCTAAAGCCTTTCTACCATCTATAAGGCACAAGTAAGGATTGTGGTGGAATACTCTCTACTTGCCTGGATGAGTGCAGCTCCAACAACACTCAAGAAGCTCGACATCATCTAGGACAAAGCAGCCTGCTTGATTGGCGCCCCCTCTACCCCCTTAAACATTCACTCGCTCCACCACCGGTGTACCGTGGCTGCAGTGTGTACTATCTACAAGATGCACTGCAGTAACTCGCCAAGGTTTCTTCAGCAGCACCTCTCAAACCCGCGACCTCTTCCACCTAGAAGGACGAGGGCAGCAGACTCATGGGAACACCACCACCTCCAAGTTCCCCTCCAAGTCACACATCATCCTGACTTAGAAGTATATCGCTAATCCTGCATCGTCGCTGGGTCAAAATCCTGGAACTCCCTACCTAACAGCACTGTGGGATTACCTTCACCACACGGAATGCAGCGGTTCAAGAAGGCGTGCACCAGCTCCTTCGCAAGGACAATTAGGGATGGGCAATAAATGCTGGACTTGCCAGCGACGCCCATATCCCATAAAAACAAATTTAGAAAAAGGTTTTCAAGATGATGAGAGGTTTTGATAGAATAGATAAACACTATTCCCTCTGGTGAGTGTGTCAATAACTAGAGGTCATATATTCAAAATCATTGGCAAAAGAGCTAGAGGGGAGATGAGAATTTTTTTCACTGAGTTGTCGAGATCTGGAACCCTCTATTTGAAAAGTTGGTGGAAGCTGATTCCATAGATAATTTTAAAAGCATGTTAGGCAGGTACTTGACCATGAGGAACGTAGAATTAAGGGCAAAAGGCGAGGATGTGGGACTAGGCACGACTGCTCTTTCAAAGAGCCAGCACATGCACCATGGGCCGAATGGCCTCCTGCTGTGCTATATGTTTTTATGATCTTGTTTAAGTCAGGATATTGTGTGACTTGGAGGGAAACTTACAGGAGATGGTCTTCCTGTGACTTGTCAATAGTGACCATACATCCTCAACCAATGGTTAACGACACTATAGAAACCTGTGAAGTATACCCACGTGGTTGTGGTTCCATTTCTAATTTTACTTCCGGACAAAGATTGTGCACATAGAGTACAGTCAGTTCAGTATAATCAGGGTATGATAATAGTCTACTTCCAAAATGACGGGTAACATTTCAGCCACAAATGCTGTGTATTGACCAACTTGAATAAGATAAAGCCTAGCCATCTTTGCCTGACCTTCAGTGGCACCACCATCACCAAGTCCCCCAGTATTAACATGTTGGGGATCAGCATTCTCCAGCAGCTTAACTGGACTAACCATATCAACACCATGGTTACAATCGCAGGGTAGAGGCTGGGTACCCTGCAGCAAGTAGCACATCTCTGAACCCCTCAAAGCCTCTCCACCATCTATAAACGCAAGTTCAGTGTGTGAAATACCCACCATTCGCCCAGATGGGTGCACCCACAACAGCACTTAATAAGCTTTACACAATCCAGGACAGGGCAGTTTGCTCAATTGTTGCTCTTTCACCAGGCTTAATATCCATGCACTCCATCACTGACATAGTGTGGCTGCAGTACATACAATCTACAGGATACACTGCAGCAACTCACCAAGGTTGTTTCAACAACGCTTCCCTGTGACCTCTATCACGGAGAATGACAAGTGTAGCTATGTCATGGGAACACCATCGCTCCAAGCTCCCCTCCAAGTCACACGCTACCCTGTTTTGGATATCGCTATTCCTTCATCATTGCTAGATCAATATCTCTGAATTTCATACTAACAGCAGCGTGAGAGTCCACTCACCACAGTGGTTGAAGGAGATGGCTTCATCTTCTCAGGACAACTAGGGATGAGTAATAAATGCAGCCTTGCCAGCATCATCCTGAGACCAACATTTAAAAAAAAATCTCCAAACTATTCTGGTAACTACAGACTCTACTTGTGCACAGTGTTTGTGATTCACTATTGCACTAAACAAAAATAACTCCAATTGAATGTAAAATGTCAGCAATAATCCGTGGGGTTAGAAATGAAAGGAGGATCCAAGTTATGATCGGCCTCTGTTTTGACAATACAGATGGTGCGATTCCATGTACGAACACTGGGGGGGGGCAGTAACACCTGTCAGTATACAGAGCATAGAATAAATAAGCAGTGCATGTATAAGCAATTTATTAAGGTGGTCAAAAGCTGCTGTTTTTCACTAATTTAAAACACTTCTGTGGTAGATAACTTCAAGATACATTGCCTCCAAAATTTGCTTATATTTGTAAAGGTTCATGGGCGAGGCTATCATGTAACCTCTTTTTAAAATGTTCCCAGGTTCATGTAAAAATGAGTTCATCATATGCAAACAGTTATATAAACTGACAAGTTATTTTCCTGCACACCAACTCCCATGACATTTGCTGCAGCCAATTCGAGCACATCACAAGAAGAGCTTGAAAATGGACACACATTGCATGACTGCAGCAATGGAGGTGTTAAAAATGTGTTCAATGTAAAATTTAAAATGGCCTAGAGGAGTCATATACATAACATACTGGGGCAGAAATTCGGATCGGGGGCTTGCCGCGCGTGCAAGCCCCCGATCTGCACTTACCCGACGCGCCTGCCGTTCACCTCCAAGGACGCCTGGAATTCCTTTTTGAAAGAGAAGAATCCCGGGCAGCGTATGACGTCACGCCGCCCAGGAGTGCAGCCAGCGCGAAGCCTGTAGCGTGCTGTGCAACTGAGACACGCCCCTTGAGGTCTCAGTTTAATAGGACACGCCCCCAATGTTTCGCACAAGCTGCAAAGCATTTTTACATGCAGAGCAGCATTTTAAATAGGTTTTTGGTATTTTTATGAAGCTTTTGGTAACTTTTATAAACTTTTACATTATTTTGAAGAATCTGAAGTAGTTTTAAACAGAATTAAAGCAATTTAAAGAATTTTAAAAGCCCTGAAAGCATTTTTTTCATTCCATTTATTTAATTAGCAACGTCGTCGTCATACGTGTCTTCACACTGTTCCCTTTGGGGAACTGTATGAAGTGGTGGAAGGATTTATGGCCGTGATTAACGCTCCTTCTGTGACCGTAACCATCTTTGTACCAGCCATTAGGGTGGTTAGTCCTATGGCGGGAGGGTTTTACGGGCTCCCACAACCTATATGAAGGGGGGGGGCCACCCACACCCACGGACGCAAATATCCCACTGGTTGTCAACCCAGAACTTAGAGCTGGAGCTCCGACTCCACTTTCTGGGACTGTCTGGAGCGGGGTTCGAAACCCTACCCCGTCTGGCCCAGCGGCGGGGATCCTACCGCTACGCCAAAGGCCCACTCCGATTAGCAACGTGAAATGGTTGGAATGAGCACAATTCACGGCATTAAAAGAACTCACAATTGAACTGATGATGACCTCAGCAATCTCCTCAACGAGGTGGAGGCGCAGCACCTGCTCATCATTGGTAATGAGAAGTCAAAGGCGCCGCAAAAAGGACAGATGATAGCTTGGTCTTTCAAGTGGCAGCATAGGGCTCCAGTCACGAGGAGGGAAAAGGCGCAGGAAACATATGGGTGTCACCTTTTGCGCAGAGTGGGCCTTTTGCGTAGCGGTAAGCATCCCCGCCGCTGGGCCAGAAGGAGTAGGGTTTCGAACCCCGCTCCAGACAGTCCCGGCAAGTGGAGCCGGAGCTCCAACTATAAATTCTGGGTGGACATCCAGCGGGATACTTGCGTCCACGGGTGTGGGTGGCCCCCCCCCTCAGATGGGTTGTGGGAGCCCGTAAAACCCTCGCACCATAGGACTAACCACCCTAATGGCTGGTATGAAGATGGTTATGGTCACGGAAGGAGCGTTAACGTGGCCAGAAATCCTTCCACCACTTCATACAGTTCCCGAAAGGGAACAGTGTGAGGATACGTACGACGATGACCTCTTGCGCAATGCACCTCCTTGGACCCTCAGTCGCAGATGCGAGGGGGCAAATCGTGCAATTGTTAAATTTTTCATTTTATTGACATGTAAAATGTTGTGTTTGCTGTTTTCATTGAAATGTTTATTTGTGACTGAAAGGATATGTAACCTTTTCCTTTAAACAGTGCAGCCTGTAGTCAGTTTGAAAAAAATTAGCAACTTTTATTGGAGCCAAAGTATTTTTACAACAACTGTTTGAAAATTAGAACATAGCTAGTTTCCACCTTGAATGTCTTTATTGCACTAAGAAAACAGAAAAAGTCACTTTAAAATGTTAACACTTTTTTTTCTGAACTATTCATGTTTACAAATGTTTGAAAAGCAGGAAATAGCTAGTTAACATTTTAAAGTTATAAACTATCTACATCAAAACTGACCCTGAAAACTGTTTTATGATGCAATAAAAGTTCACTGCTTCACTTTAAATTGTGTCTGCTCCTTTCTTTGCCTTGCGGGGGGAGGGGGAGGTACAAGGCGCCACTAGCTCGTGAAGGTGTTGGCTACTAGCAGTTCCCGGGCATTTTTCTCGCTCACAGGCCTCCTGCTTACACAGACGTCCTTGCAAGGAAGAAATGGAAAGAGTTGTTAAAGTAATTTTAATGAAGTGACTGGCTAGAAAATCACCCCGGCCTATGGCAGGAGAAACGCGTTATCGTCTTGG
This sequence comes from Somniosus microcephalus, assembly GCF_052327205.1. Classification (NCBI taxonomy): domain Eukaryota; kingdom Metazoa; phylum Chordata; class Chondrichthyes; order Squaliformes; family Somniosidae; genus Somniosus; species Somniosus microcephalus. The sequence goes on along the minus strand of NC_140993.1, from coordinate 175,911,723 downwards.
TAATACATCATACCCGCCTGATCAATTTCACAGCCCAAGATGATTTTCCAATAAGTTACTTTCTCTCAAAGTCATAATTAAATACATACATCCATACACATAAGTAAAGGAATATATACATACATACATATACGTAAAGGAATATATACGGACATACATACATAATTACTTACTGATGAAAAGTTTCTTTCTTAAAAATGTTGGAAATGTTACATTATTCATTTTAGAACAGTCATTTTCACATTTAATAAACACAGCAAATTCAATTCACACAGCCACAATTGCTCCTTCTACCTACAGTACTGAAAACCCGTTTAAAAAAAAAAAATTAAACTTTAAAACTTACCTCATCACTTCTTAAAATAACTTTCCTCCCTTTCCCAAACAAAAATATTGCCTTTCAGAAGCTCCACGATAAAATATATCTTCCTCCGCAGCCTCTGGAGCAACTTTACACATGCTTTTTTCATGTGTAAGTTGTAAGGACTTAACCTCACTGAATCCATGAATGAAATTGACGAAGTTCACTGCGCACGCGCTGCCTGTGCAGTCGCACGCGCTGTGCCTCTGAACCCCTTCGTTCAGAGGACAGGAAATGCCGGTTTTCTCCGCATGCGCTGTGCATGCTGAAAACCGGCATTTCCTCCGGCCAGACGCGTGAGTACCCCGACCGTACTCACGCGTTTGGAACAGAATTACTGGGCCACTGTGTTACATTTAAAATGAACATGGCAGTAGCCGCTGGCAGTCAGCATTAACACATGGTCACAAATTAACCACCTTCTCTGGGGTAGTGGTGTGCATGGCCAAAGCAGTAAGTGAAAGTTGATTGTTTTTTAAAAAACAATGCTCCAGCATATGAGAAATCACAACTTAAAAAGTTGGATGGCTGGAAACCTGATGTGCAGTGAGATGGAGATCTGGTGTCAGGAAAAGAGATTCTTAATCCAAAAATTCTCTTGGCACAGGATTAGTACTTCTTGAGAGCTGTTTGAGTTTTTAATAACAAAAAGCTTTTATAGTGGAGCTGAAACTCTGGCACCATGTGATTTATTTGCAAATAGTTTCCAGGCTTTCTGATTGTAGCTAAACCACATGCTAAAGGTGAAGAATGTCAATCGGTGCTATTTGTAAACAAATTGTATGATTGAAATTCAAGAATTCCGAATAAGTCTATTCAGGATTTCATGCTGATAAATTTGCAGTGTTCCATTTGTAACTACAGAATTGCATTTCATAAATCTGAAAATATGTAATTAGAAGAGCCACTATGTTGTTGTAACATATTCTGCTTTGTGGCATCCCACATGCCCCACCTTCCTCCAACCAACTGTCCATCCCCTGCTCTTTAGAAAAGAAACAAACCCTCAATTCACTCCCAAATTCCTAACTCCCAGTTTAGCCTTCCACCCATCACATCACTGCTGCCACTGTTGACCTGCTCAACTGCTCCCGATCCTCAGCCTTCAATTCCATAGTTCCCAACAAATCATTCACTTTAATTTGCTGGTCCAAGGGCTGCAAACTTGAGCACACCTGGTTCATGACTGGTCTAGTCACTCATTCCCATATCTGGCTCAGCTGCATTATCTGGATTATGCTGGAGGGCAAACACAACCCATGGCTTCTTTTCTCCAACAGAAACTGTCTTCTCAAACTCCTTTCTCCCTGGCTTCATCACCTATAACAAATGTGAACAGCTCATGGCATTCTTAGTCTCTAAGATGGAGACGATCTGTGCAGCTGCCTCTAATGCCACCTCCTAATTTCAATCCTGATCACCTTCTTCAGTCTCCTATTCCCTGTCACTCTGCAGCTTCTTTCCCATCTCCTCTCCTGTCTGGTCCTGTCCTGTCCAAACTCATCTTTTCCATGAGACCCAACGCTTTCTTCCTTATCAACCAAATCATGACCACGCAATTAACTTTTCTGACACCTTTTGCTCAGGCAACGTTCCTCTTTCAAGACTTTGGTCATCACTGATGTAGGTAAAGAGATCCATGTTGTCTCTTTATTGAGTAGTAATGAAAATAGTCATTGCTTCAGGTTCAATACCTTAATTTCTTCAGTCAGCATGCAAAACACTTTATAAGCAAAGTAGATTAAACAGATACGAGTGCAGAAATGTAGACATGTATTTCACTATTCCCTCGCTGCACTAATTTTTCTTAGCACAAAATGTCAATTTTTATATGTTCCTTATCTCCTTATTAAACTCGAATCTGCTTCTTCTCCCTTGATTGGATTCCTTCTGTCACCTGACTTAACATTACACCACCCTTTCAGTACTTTCCCATGGTGTCCAGGCTGAACCAAGGCCTAGGCTATCCCGCATGTAGCATCCCCTTACCTCGTCTGTTCCCAACCCTTAATCAGCTTTTCTGTGATGTTGTAACAGATTCTGCTTTGTGGCATCCCACATGCCCCACCTTCCTCCAACCAACTGTCCATCCCCTGCTCTTTAGAAAAGAAACAAACCCTCAATTCCTATTACACTGTTTGCAGCTGCATGTTTAATCTGGTTTCCCAGGCAACTGTTATAAAAAGCTCTTTTTTGGAAAGTTTTTCAAGGTCCAGGCACAATACTTCAATTAAGTTACTGTTGTTACCAAGCTCTCTCATAAGCTTATATGTGATTTCTATTTAATATGCTAAGTTAATTTTTAATTTCCCATCAAGCTCTCTGCCAAGCTAGTTCATTTGCCTCATAAGTTAATTATAATTACCTATGTGAATATATAAAGAAAATACGTGTTAATAAACAAATGTGCACTATCTTGTAGTATTTGCTCCCTATACTATATGCTAAGCTAGCCTTAATATCCCATCAAGCTCTCTGCCTCTTCTGGATGTTTCAACATGTCCCATGTTTCAACAATCACCTATTCCTTCTCATAATTCCCACCCGTGACCCATCCATCCCCTCTAACTACTTCCCCCATCTCTAACCTCCCTTTCCTCTAAGGCCCTTGAATATGTTGTTACCTACTAATTCCATGCTTATCACTCCCAAAACTATCTATTCAAATCTATTTAGTCTTGCTTTCCACCCTGCTCCCATCAGTAAGACAGCCTGGCATAAGTTACAAAACATCCTCTTGTGGTGAGTGCAGAATCCTTCCTTGTCCTTCTCGATCTCTCAACAACAGCTCAAAACTGGGCATCCATGAGGCACTGTGGGCCATCAGCAGCAGCAGAATTGTATTCCACCACAATCTGTAACCTCATGGCCCGGCATATCCCTCACTCTACCATTACCATCAAGCCAAGGGACCAACCCTGGTTCAATAAGGAGTGTAGAAGAGCATGCCAGGAGCAGCACCAGGCATACCTAAAAATGAGGTGCCAACCTGGGGAAGCTGAAACACAGGACTACATGCATGCTAAAAAGCGGAAGCAGCATGCTATAGACAGGGCTAAGCGATCCCACAATCAACGGATCAGATCAAAGCTCTGCAGTCCTGCCACATCCAGTCATGAATTGTGGTGGACCATTAAACAACTATCGGGAGGAGGTGGCTCCATGAATATCCCCATTCTCAATGAAGGTGGAGCCCAGCATGTGAGTGCAAAAGACAAGGCTTAAGCGTTTGCAACCATATTCAGCCAGGAGTGCCAAGTGGATGATCCATATCGGCCTCCTTCTGAGGTCCCCACCATCACAGAAGCCAGTCTTCAGCCAATTCGATTCACTTCACGTGATATCAAGAAATGGCTGAGCGCACTGGATACAGCAAAGACTATGGGCCCCAACAACATCCCGGCTATCGTGCTGAAGACTTGTGCTCCAGAACTAGCTGCGCCTCTAGCCAAGCTGTTCCAGTATAGCTACAACACTGGCATCTATCCAACAATGTGGAAAACTGCCCAGGAATGTCCTGCAGGTAACATTTGCACCACAGAAGTGCCAGGCAATGACTATCTCCAACAAGCGAGAGACTAACCACCGCTCCTTGACATTCAACGGCATTACCATCGCCAAATCCCCCACCATCAACATCCTTGGTCACCATTGACCAGAAACTTAACTGGACCAGCCAGATAAATACTGTGGCAACAAGAGCAGGTCAGATGCTGGGTATTCTGTGGCAAGTGTCTCACCTCCTGACTCCCCAAAGCCTTTCCACCATCTACAAGGCACAAGTCAGGAGGGTGATGGAATACTCTCCACTTGCCCGGATGAGTGCAGCTCCAACAACACTCAAGAAGCTCGACACCATCCAGGACAAAGGAACCCGCTTGATTGGCACCCCACCCTCCACCTTAAACATTTACTCCCTCCACCATCGGCGTACCGTGGCTGCAGTGTGTACCATCTACAAGATGCACTGCAGCAACTCGCCAAGACTCCTTTGGCAGCGCCTCCCAAACCCGTGACCTCTTCCACCTAGAAGGACAAGGGCAGTAGGCGCATAGGAACACCACCACCTCCAAGTCACACACCATCCTGACTTAGAAGTATACCGCCGATACTTCATCGCTGGGTCAAAATCCTGGAACTCCCTACCTAACAGCGCTGTGGGAGTACCTTCACCACATGGACTGCAGCGGTTCAAGAAGGCGGCTCACCACCACCTTCTCAAGGGCAACTAGGGATGGACAATAAATGCTGGCTTTGCCAGCGACGCCCACATCCCATAAATGAATGGAAAAAAAAAATTTGACACTATCTTTCACAACCTTTCCTCTGTTGCCCATCTCTATGGAAAGGCCCTTGAATGGCTCAACACCTACCTGTCCCAATGCAGCCAGCGCATCTCCAGCAGTGGCTTCATTTTGCTCCTGGATAGTTACCTCAGGAATTCTCCAAGTATCTATCCTTACCTCCCTCCTCTTCCTTATCCAAATTCTGCCTGTTGGTGAGATCATTTACAGGCATGGCATCAGTTTCTATATGCATGCTGATGACGCCCAGCTCTACCTCTCCACTTACATCAACTTCACCATCACCACCTTCTCACTGCATGTTTGAAGTTAAGTTGTTGATGAGTCAAAATTCCTCAACTGAATATCGAGAAGACCAAAGCCATCATTTTTGATCCTCACCATAAACTCTACTTCCTTGCCACTGACTTCATCCACCCCCGCCCTCCCCACCCCCTCCGCCTGATCATTTGATCAGCTGAATTAGACCATATGAAATCTCGGCATCCTATTTGACCCAGATCTGAGTTTCAAACTCCATATCCATCACTGTTTATTTCTACCTCTGTAACATTGCCTGCCTTGCCACTACCTTGCTCCCGCTGCTGTTGAAACCCTTACCCATGTCTTTCAATTTCTCTAACACTTTTCTTGCCAGCTTTACATCCTTCTCCTTCCATAAACTACAACCAAAACTCACCTGTTCGTATTCTGTCCTTCACAAAGCCTAGTCACCAAAACCACCTTCCTTGCTGATCTACTCTGGCTCCATTCCCCCAGCCCATAGAATTTACAATCCTTGTCATCAACTTCAAATCCCCTATAGACGTGCCCCACCCTATCCCTGTAACTTCCTCCAGATTTGCATCCCCTTCCTTATCTTCTGGTCCAGTAACTCTGGCTTTTTGTACATTCCCCCTATTTGCCTCACCAGCGACTTCAACTATCTCTACCCTACCCTCAAGTTTCCTCCCTTAAACCCCTTCGCCATTTCTCACTTCACCTTCAAAGGCCTTGTTGAAACCAGTGTACTTGGCCAAACTTTTGTTCACCCCTACTAATATTCCCACCATGGTTCGCTGTTCTTTTCATTTTTCCATCTGTAAAGCACCTTGGGATATTTTCCATATTAAAGGTGTTCTATAAATCATCAACACAAGGGTCTTTACTTCCTATTTCCTTAGCATATAACAATTCCGCAATGTGTTAAAACACCCGCTTGATTATTACGCAAGTTTCATTTTGAAACAATTGCCCTCTGAGCCATTTTCTGTTGCATAGTAGGTCTTTTTTGGATCTTTGGTTACAGAACAAAGAGAAAACATGAGCTCAGTCTCTTCCAAATAGAACGAACAGTATCCAAGGAACTGTTTTTTAGTATTGCATTTTCTTTTAATTGAGTAACCAAGTTGAAGAGCTAAAGTCCACAGTAGAGGACATGTTTGAAAAGAGTAAGATCATAGAATAATTATGGATGAGGAAGGTCATTCAGTTCATCTAATTCATTTATCCCGAGAGATCCCAATATCCCCAGTGTAGCATTGAATTGTTTCTTAAATTATTCTAGTATTTTTTTCCTACATTTATCTACCTGGATGTCTATTCCATGTGATGTCACTCTTTGTGTAAAGAACATCTCCTGATTTTAGTCCTGTATTTGCCTTCCTCTAGTTTGAATTTGTGTCTCTTTGTTCTACTCCCAAAATTTAAAGTAATATTCTGGGTTAACTTTTTCTATACACTTAAACGATCTCATATACCATGAAGATCACCTCTCTGATGCCTCCTTTCTAGACTGAAGAACACAAGCGCCTCCAGTCTTTCTTGATAACATACTCCCGACACTAGTGATCAGCATGTGGCTTTTCTCTGCACTGCCTCCAGTGGTTGAATAGCTCCCTTGTCTCTTTGCAACCAAAATTAGACACCGTATTCAAGGTATAGTTTGACTAAAGCGCTTTAAATTGTGAGAGAAGACAAATTAGATTGTGATTAGGGGATATGCAGCTTTAGATCTAAAGGTGTGTAGATTGTAAGAGGAAGGGATGACACAACAAAAAGTTTGTCTACATCGCATTCTCTCGCACTTTCTCTCCACTCATACCACCACCTCCCTCTGCCCCATCTAGATTGTAGGAGAAAAGAATGATTGAGAATTTTCTTTACATACAGCCATCCCAACTGAGGAAGATGGCAAGTAATTGAACAACTCTTGACTGACTGACAGCATATAGCTCCTTGCTCAGTAATCTCCTGCAATGTTTCCTTCTGATGAAAAACTATTTTCTTTCCTTTTGCTTCCGTTATGTTGCACCTCATTGGCAGAAGGAGGTCAAACAGTACTGTGTGCCGGTGCCAATCTGAGGAGAGTGTAGTGGATCTGACTCTGATGTTATCCTGTCAACACCAAAAAACTTACGGGGAAAAATTCAGTTGGTTGCGCCTCCCGTTAGCGCCTTAAGAGGGCGCTAATGGGGCGCAAAGCAACTAGCGCCCGGGCGCGGCGATGTTAACTAGACATTTTGCGGCGGCGCTAAACACTACCGCCACGATCTCCTGCGCCGGCAGATTGTGACGTCAGTCGAGTGCGCAACGCCCTGTTAACGCCCCGGACCGGATATTGAGTGGCGCCCCCTGCTTTACCGCCTGCCGCTAGCAACGACAGGTTGAGGGGAGCATTATGCTGTCAGAAAGGGACTAGGGGAGCGCTATTTAAAAGCGACCGCTTCCTGCCTTTTTTTGTCGGCGACATTTTTGCACCACGCATTCTGAGAGAGAGAGAGAGAGACTTCTGGAGAGATTCAACGCTGTGTGAAGGAGTTTTGAATATTGAGCAGCACTTTGCAGGTTTATTTTGATTTGCCCTTCCTTGCTTCGCCAGCGCTCTGAGGTAGCGCCTCGCTCCTCGGCCTTTGTGCCTTAAGACAGGTGTGAAGCGCCTGATTTAGCGCTCCAATCACCTCCAGGGGCGATAAAAGCCAAGTTTGCTGTCGGAGGCGATAATTAGCGCCAGGCGCTAAACTTTGCGCACGGCCGATAATGGCGCCCTAAACAGGACAATACTGAATTTTTCCCCCTTAGTTTCTTATTCCACTTTGGCCATTAAGAAAAAAAGCACAGATGTGTGAAGAAGGCGGATATATTTTGCTTTTGTTCTGTAACATGGGTGAGCTGCTGGCTGTTGCTATCTATTTTGTATACATAAATTACTATGCCACACTATAACCTGAAATCACAGAGGCCAATTCACTAGAGATGTTCAGCTTGTTAAAATGAAGTGAACCCGATAAACATTGCTTAAAGTGCAAAATAGATGTCCACAAGTTGTTCATAGTCTCAATGTTTTGCTGGGCATGATATTCAAGTATATTCAAGACAGGGATCGATAGATTTTTGGATATTAAGGGATATGGGGATAGTTCAGGAAAGTGGAAATGAGGTAGAAGATCAGCCATAATCATCTTGAGTGGCGGAGTAGGCTCGAGGGGCCAAATGGCCTACTCCTGCTCCTATTTCTTATGTTCTTAAGAACATAATACAAAATATGCTATTATGTACATCGACTGTAACAGTCGTTTGAAGTACCTTTCCCAGTGATGATTGCTGAGTAAACACACTAATCAAGTGATAGATTTATTACTGTGAACACTTCTGCATTTGCAGAGTAAGTTCATTGGTGTGTTAAATTAAGCAAGCTCTAGGCACTGGATCTCTGAGGCTAGTTTGAGCAAGTAACCATAGTGAGATCAACTTATTCAAAGTGACCTATTAATCACACAGAAACCTTTCGATAAAGTTTAGGCAGCATGTACCCATGCTGGAGTAAAATCAGAATAATTAAGAACTTGCAGGTTGCATGATAGGATGTGTCTGGATGGATGGAATTACATTGAGCCAATGCCCTTTCTCATCCATGATTATCACGTGAGCCTTGTAATTCAGTCAGTTCAGGCTTCTGTACAGTCAACAACTCAAGTTTTAAGTAGGTCAGTAGCACACAGGCTGCTGCCTCCTAATACTGATTTTCAAATCTTTCAAATATGTATAAAACGCTGGTCTATAAATATGAAAGTTGCACCCAAATGTTTACACATTATGTGGTGTATGATTTGGTAATCACCCAGTACCACACAGCAAGTAGGTGGCAGGGCAGGTTGAGAAAGCGAATAAAAAAAGCACATCAGATCCTGGGCTTCATAGGTAGAGGCATTGGCCCGTAGTTTCCGATCCCTACAGGTGTGTACGAGCTGTGTACACATCCATAGGGACCTTGCAAGTGCCGGTTTCAGGCATGCGAAGCACATGCACTGAAAACTGGCATTTCCGATCTGTCAAGAATCCTCTTGACAAGATCGCACGCCTGCCCTGGAGAAGGGCCTCTGCGGGTGGAGAGTTCCAGTTTCTGCAAAACCTCCGCCCGCTGAAATCCCTTAAAAATCTTACGCCTGGTAAAAGCAGGCGTAAGGACTGCTTTTACCAGCATAAGAGTTTAAAAAAAAGTTTTTTTTAAATTTCCCCACTCATTTATAATTTTTAAATACTTTAAAAAGTGGTAAGTTTATTTTTAGCCCCGTAAAAAACATAAATTTTTGTTTAAAATATTTAATTTAATCTCATTTTAACTAATTTTAAAAACGTGATTAAAATTTGTGTTTTTGGAGTGATTTCCATTCATACTTTTGACAGGTCTAAGCTGTCAAAAGTATGAAGGGAGATTCCCTTCTCCCATTGGTTCCCCATGGCACACGTGATCTCAGGGACGCTTGCGAACCACATGTGCCCCTGGGATACGTGGGCCCTGCGCATTTTGTCGTGGAGAGGCCCAGGAGCAGAAATGGCCAGACCTCTGGAGCCCTCAGGTAAGGGCATAGATTTTTTTTTAGATTGGAGGCCTCCGATCGGAAAGTACGGGCCATAGAGTACAAGAACAAGGAAGTTATGATGAACCTTTATAAAACACTGGTTCAGCCTCAACTGGAGTATTGTGTCCAATTCTGGGCAACGCACTTTAGGAAGGATGTGAAGGCCTTAGAAAGGGTTCAGAAAAGATTTACAAGAATGGTTCCAGGGATGAGGGACTTCAGTTACGTGGATAGACTGGAGAAGCTGGAGTTGTTCTCCTTAGAGCAGAGAAGGTTGAGAGGAGATTTGATAGAGGTGTTCAAAATCATGAGGGGTCTAGACAGAGTAGATAGAGAGAAACTGTTCCCATTGGCAGATCGGTCGAGAACCAGAGGACACAGATTTAAGGTGATTAGCAGAAGAACCAAAAGACAGCATGAGGAAAAACTTTTTTACACAGCGAGTGGTTAGGATTTGGAATGCACTGCCTGAAAGGGTGGTGGAGGCAGATTCAATCGTGGCTTTCAAAAGGGAATTGGATAAGTACCTGAAGGAAAACATTTGCAGGGCTACGGAGAAAGGGTGGGGGAGTGGGACTAGCTGAAGTGCTCTTGCAGAGAGCCAGCACAGGCTTGATGGACTGAATGGCCTCCTTCTGTGCTGTAATTGTTAGATCCGTGTATCTTGATGTTGTGTCCTTCAATAATTAGACAAGAGACTGCAGGGAACGATCAACAGGTGTTTACTGAATGAGGGTTACTCTAGAACTAACTGTACAGATCACTACTCAGGGTTTATATACAGGTGTGGTCACTGCCGGTACTACAGTATACAGGAGCTGTAAAAAGTAGTTCTCCCCTTAAAGGTACATACATTACAATTCCTCCCCTTTTAGATTAACAGTACCATAACACTCATTTAACAATTAAATATCAAACTAATTCCAATTAACACTTTTAACATGCAACATTAGCTGAAAATAGTCTATTTATAAATTCAGTCTTTGGGGAGGCTTCCTGATTCTTTCTGGATAACGCCTTTCCCGAGTGTCTCGCTCTTGGTGCGGAGGCGATTCTAACACCCTGTCGTCAGTTGATTCATCAGCTTCCAATGCTATTGTTTCTGATTTAGATGCGACCTGTACGTCGGGTTCCTCACCAGGTACGTATGGCCGAGACATGGGGTTGACTCGTTCCTGTGACTCTAGGATCTGGTCAGCATGGCGTCTCACAATGTTCTCCCCAACATCCATTGTGTACATTAGTGGCCCCTGCCGTGTGCATATCGTTCCTGGTTGCCATTTCTCTGTTCGGTAGCCGCGGGCCAAGACTGGTTGTGTAGTGTATGTACTTTGAAGAAGGAACTATATTCTGCAGCCCCTGTATACTGCAGTACCAGTAGTGACCACCCCTGTATATAAGCCTGTGTAGTAACTTTGTATAGTAGTTCCAGTTTTGTCTCCATTCAGTAAACACCTGTTATAACCAACTCCTGCAGTCCGTGTCTCAATTACACACGGACGTTACAGGTTGCCCTACATTGAAGCTCCTTGTCGGCTTCTCATTGATGTGCTGGAATTGCTTATTCTCAACATCTCTTCGTACATTTGGTCTGAGCAAATCCAGACGAGATCTCAACCTTCGGTTAAAGAACATCATGGCCGGGGCCTGGTTGGTGACTGCATGTGTCGCATTTCTGTAGGCTAACAGGAAATTGTCCACCTTATGCTGCAGTGGAATGTCGTCATCGCACATGGCATTTACTGCTTTTTTAAAGGTTTGTACGAACCTCTCAGCCAATCCATTTGTGGCTGGATGATACGGGGCGGATGTGTAATGCCTTACCCCATTCCTTTTCATAAATCTTCGAAACTCTTCGGACACAAACTGTGGTCCGTTATCAGAGCAAATCTGCTCTGGCAAGCCGTTCCTGGCAAAAATGGTCCGTAGGACTGCAATAGTTTTCTCCGTGGTGGTGGAGGACATTTTGATCACCTCAGACCATTTCGAGTGCGCATCCACGGCTATTAAAAACATTGAGTCCATGAATGGACCAGCAAAATCAATATGCACCCGTTGCCATGGAGATGACAGCCACTCCCATGGGTGTAGAGGGGCATGTGGTGGTGCATTTTGGACCTTCTGGCATCCTGAGCAGCTCTTTGTCAGGTCCTCGATTTGCTGATCGATCCCCGGCCACCACACATAAGCCCTAGCAAGGCTTTTCATTTTCACCCTTCCCAGATGACCTTCGTGAAGCTCATTGAGCACTCTCTCCCTTAACTTGGGTGGAATTACCACTCGGGATCCACACATCAAGGTCCCCTGGCATGCTGACAGCTGTTCTCTTCTGGATGAGAATGCTGGCAACAGTGAGTCGCCATGTGCTGGCCATCCCTTCACCGTCAAATCATATACCCGAGACAGTGTCGGGTCATTTCGGCTCTCCTTCTCTATACCAGCGTTAGTTACTGGCAAGCATTCAATTATAGTTGAATGAAATATTTCGACAGGATCCACTGCTGGTGCTTCCTCCGCAGTAGGCAGTGGCAGGCATGATAGCCCATCAGCATTTCCATGCTGTTTCGTGCCCTTATACTCGATTTCTGATGGAAAAAGGGACCATCTTTGTAGCCGTTGCGCAGTCATAACCGGAACGCCCTTCTTTGGAGTAAAGATGGAGACAAGTGGTTGGTGGTCAGTCAGCAAGGTGAACTTCTGCCCGTGCAGATAGTGGTTGAACTTTTTCACTCCCCACACTAGGCTGAGGGCCTCCCTGTCAATCTGGGCGTAGTTACGCTCGGCTGAGGTTAGTGACCGAGACGCAAAGGCTACTGGCCTCTCTGAGCTGTCCGGGAATTTGTGCGACAGCACCGCTCCAATGCCATAGGGTGATGCATCACACGCCAACCGAATTGGTAGTGCTGGGTTAAAATGAGCCAACACCTCTTTTGATGTGATCAATTCTTTGCTCTTCTGGAAAGCTCGTTTACATTCGTCATTCCACTTCCATGGTACCCCAGTTTGCAGTAGGGTGTTCAGTGGGTGTAGTACGGTAGACAAATTCGGCAAGAACTTATGGTAGTAGTTCACCAGCCCGAGGAACGACCTCAGTTGTGACACATTTTCCGGTGCTGGAGCCTTGACTACTGCCTCAATCTTTTCAGGGGACTTATGTAACCCCTCTTTATCAATAACGTGGCCACAATACGAGATCTGCTTCTGGAAAAACTCGCATTTGTGGCAATTAACTCGGAGCCCATATTCCTTCAATCTAGTGAGCACCTGCTCCAGGTTGGCGAGGTGATCACTGTCATTTTCGCCCGTGACCAGGATGTCGTCCAAATAACACTGGGTCCCTGGAATCCCTTGCAGGACTTGTTCCATTGCCCTTTGCCAAATAGCCGGAGCTGATGCTACCCCGAACACCAGCCGGTTGTATTGGTAGAGACCTTTGAGTGTTGATCGTGAGGTACTGTTTCAAGGCTTCTTCTACCTCCATTTGCAGGTACGCCTGGGCCAGATCAATCTTAGTGAAGCGTTTCCCTCCAGATAGCGAGGCGAAAATATCTTCAATCCGCAGAAGCGGATATTGTACAGTGTGAAGGACTGGGTTAATTGTCACCTTAAATTCCCCACAGATGCGAACCTTCTTTGGTTCCCCAGGCGTATTACTCAATGACCTCTTCATTACAGGAACGATGGGTGTAGCCCACTCGCTCCAGTCCACGTCGGACAGTACTCCTGAACGTTCCAAACCTTCCAGCTCTGCTTCGACGGCTGGGCGGATCGCATAAGGTACCGGTCTGGCCTTAAAAAACTTTGGGCTTGCATTTTCCTCTATTTTGATCATCACTGTTATGCCTTTTAGTGTTCCAAGTCCCTGCTGGAACACTTCTTGTGCGTCAGTTAGCATTTTTGACAGTCGTCCAGGTGTGACGTTGTCATCCTTTTTGGCATCTACAGTCAGTGCTTGTATGGAATGCCAATCTAGCTGTATCTTCCGGATCCATTCACGTCCTAGTAGTGGTAGTCCTCCATCTGGCAATACATATAGGTCCATTTTTGGTGTTTCCTTGCCGTTATATATAACGTTCACCCTTAGTTTTCCTTTGGGGTAGACTTTTTGCCCCGTGTACGTCTTCAAGACAATCTTTGTATCTCTCAAGGGTATGTGTGAGAATAGCCGCTTGTAGTCCCTTCGGTTTATGACTGTTAGGGCTGATCCTGTGTCCAATTCCATTTTCACTTGGACTCCTGCTATCTTGAGTGTGACCCAGATAGTTTGGTGATCCTCTGTTTTGATCACATTATGTAGTTTCAGACAACCCAGCTCCTTGCTTCCGGAGTCTGTATCACTTTTCTGTTCATCTGAACTACTCTCCGTCACCTTATGTACCTTCTTGTACTTCTCCTGTGGAGATTTCTTGCTGCTGGTTTTCTTTCCCGACCTGCAGACTCTTGCTATGTGTCCTACTTTTCCACACTGTCTGCACACTTTTTCCTTGAACCAGCAATCATTATGGTCGTGTGTTGTTCTGCCGCAGCGATAGCACTTCACTGTTCCGTATGACATTTCATTTGTGCCATATTCTTGCGGTCTCCGTTGTATCTCTGCCGCGCCCCATGCTGCTGCTTCGTGTGATACTGCAATGCTGAAAGCCTTGTCCAGCGTAAGATCCTTTTCTGATAGAAGCCGTTTCTGGGTTCCGTCACTTTGAAGTCCACACACAAACTTGTCCCTTAAAGTATCTGCTAGTCCTGCTCCAAACTGGCAGTGTTTCGATAGCTTGCGCAGTTCCGTTAAATACTCAGCATTACTTTCATCTTTATGCTGGTTCCTTTTGTGAAACTTAAATCTTTCTGCTATCAGCAGCGGTGTGGGGTTTAAGTGGTCCTGTAGGATTGATACTATGTTTTCAAAATCCTTTTCTACTGGCTTCTCTGGGGTTACTAGGTTTCGTAGTAAGCCATACGTTTTTGCACCCATTGAATTCAACAATACCAGCGCTTTCTTGTCATCTGGCACTTCATTTGCCTTGCAGTATACTTCTATGCGTTCGACATATGTCGTCCAATCTTCGACTTCATTGTCGAACGCTGTGATACTGCCACTCTTCGACATTTTTGGGTGTGGTTAGACTGGCTTAAAATGGCGTCTCCCACGCTTTCCTTTCTTCCCCGCTGCGGCTTAAAATGGCGTCTCCCGCACTTTCCTTTCTTCCCCGCTGACGCTGCTCGGCCCTTGAACACCGGCTGCGCTCTGCGCTCTCTCACCTCTCTCTCTCCCGTTGACGCCGCTCGGTCCTGAACACTGGCTGCACCCTGTGCGCTCTACCCTCTCAACTCTCCCCCGTCGACGCTGCTCTGCCTTTTTCTGTGCCGTCGGTCGGCTCTAGCCGCCGCTGTCCGGGAAGGGTCTGCGCAGTACCTGTTGCCAGCCTGTTTCGCTGGACCACCGTGACTGGAAAGCCAAACCTGGCTCTCGACAGCCTCCCCTGCGATGCCCAAAGCTCCGCTGGATGACTGGGGGGTTTCTCGTTGTCGACGCCTGTGCTTCTGGACTCGGCCTTCTTCCACTGTTCTCCAGGAGCGAATCCCTGGGAGGTGATGCAGAGTTGCAGGTAGGTTTGAATCTGCTCGTCGCCAATGTTAGATCCGTGTATCTTGATGTTGTGTCCTTCAATAATTAGACAAGAGACTGCAGGGAACGATCAACAGGTGTTTACTGAATGAGGGTTACTCTAGAACTAATTGTACAGATCACTACTCAGGGTTTATATACAGGTGTGGTCACTGCCGGTACTACAGTATACAGGAGCTGTAAAAAGTAGTTCTCCCCTTAAAGGTACATACATTACAGTAACCATTCTATTATTCTAAGAATACACATTCAAACTGAAGCAACTAACTGTGACTTTGGTCATTGCAAAGCTACAATAAACTGCTGGGCCCTCTAGAAGCAAAAGGAGGCAGGAAAATGATCACCACCTCTCTTTCCCTCCACCCCCACCCCCACCCCCACCCCCACTTGTTATTCATAATTATTGTTTATAATATTTGCTGTGGATTCATACTATTTCTTCACTGAAAACATAGATACTTCAAACACTTATCAGATCAGGTTGAGTCAAAAATATTTCTGCAGTCAAAATGAATCTGGGCATCAGGAAGAAAAGTTAAAGGATACAATAAGATAATTGGGCAAAATCAGTGACACGCTGTAACTTCCCAGATTGAGGTTAAGGACAATGAAGCATGGAGACAAAACTTCAAAGTGACTGAACTTATTATTCACAGAAAATAAATACTTCAAACAGGAAATGCATGGAAAGCCAATCAAGATGAGAATAAATCTAGAGAGATATAAAACAACTTCAGTATGTTCATCTGCAAAAGTATTTGAGATTCTGTGATTCATTTTTATTTGCGTAAATCAAACTCTGATTCCAATGCATTAATAGCTGTTTGCAATGAGAATATGCATTGTTGGATCCTGAGAGGGGAACAATGGAAATTCTTTCATTGTGTGCCAAGGAACCATTGCCTAAAACTTCTGCTCAGTCATATTCCATTGTCAGAACACATTTGTTCAAACTAGCTGTTTTACAAAGTCTGTAATGTTGTGATCCCATTAAAAAGGGTCACCAGAAGATTTATTTTGGAAGTTATAAGTAATGGGTAGTTTCAAAATTCTTTGAAAAATAATCAGCTGCACAGCTTTTGTTTTCTTCTTAAAAAAAAATAACCTCCTGTAAATGTTAATTTACTCAGTAGGACCAAGAAAAACACAAGCTGGCGTCGTTATTTGCACTTTTCTGAACAGATTGATTTTAATAATTAAAATAAAGGGAATTGGAATTAATTCTAAATCCACTGTAAATAATGCTACAGAATGAGACTTCTAACTGAAACTGTTTGTCATTGGAAGAATCTGTTGTTTATGGCTCCTTATGCAAAATCCAGCACTGTCAACATAATAGGTAGATCAGTACACCATCAATTCAGTCACAGTTGCCCTGTGTCAAATGCAATGTAGAGTACTTAAAGTTCAGCATTTCAAAGGAGATGTGACGTTCTTTAATAATGAAGCAGAGAGTGGAATCCAGAAAACATTCCCTTTGTGGTTAAGCAGCTCTCTGGCATTGCACCCCAAATTAATCCTTGAATCCTCTCAAAAAGTAGCACTAAGGGAATTAACGTGCACTTATCCTAAAGTGCATCACAGATCTTTCCTAGAATGTCTAGAATGCATGAAGCAATATAGGTTATGTGCAATAAATTACCTACTTCATTTGCCCTCACGCTATTGTACTCAAGAATGTCCAGTGTTTGACTCAAGGTAAGCAAAAGTTTCCCCCATTTTAAAAATCTGTCAGTAATGCAATTAATCAGGATTTCTTTGTGTCCTTTGTGTTACAGGTACTACGGAACAATTTCTAAATCGATGTCATTGGGCAGTAGGAATTTGTCACCCTTTTCCTAATGGCTCCAAATTCTGTTGACATTGTCAGACCTATGCCAGGGGTATTTAACAGTGGACAACACCAACTCATTCTCTGGGGTCTGCTTGCCATTGCTTGTGCCTTTTTGCTCCTGGCCATTCTCATTTTTCTGTGCAATAGCTGTGACAGGTAAGAAAAACAACATTTAACAGAGAAAATAGATTCCAATATCATACTCTCTTACACTAGAAGGTGATGATAGCAAGCATTAAACAATTCCACGCCATCCAGCTTACACTAGCTCACCAGTAACCAATATGTAGCTCTTCTGTTGCTCAAGTGCAACTTTTCTATTTTCCAACATAATTGACATTAATGTGGCCCTCTGGGTACCTGCAGCAGTCACTGGCACTACACTCAAGGAGTTTTCAGGGGAGTGGGACCACATTTTCTTCAGAGGGAAGTAGTGGGCAATGTGGTGAGGCGGCGATGGTATCAAGAGCCGTAAGCAAAGTGGTGTGTGGACCCTGGTGATTTGGCAGTGGATCAAAGCAAAGATGATTTTAACTTCTAATGTATGACGTGTGAATAATGCTTTGTGGGATTCCAGGATTAATCATTTTGAAACTTTGAAGTGAAGTTATCTCTTTGATCCTTGAGATTTTTTTTAACTAACTTTGTCTTTGTCCCAATCTGGGTCTCTGCCACTCTGAGGTCACAGAGCCTCTGTGGGTCTGGCGCCCTGTTGCATCACTGCGGGTGTCTGCCCCTATTATTAAATCCGTAGGATTTAGGACAGGATCAGTGGCAAGTTGAGGCGGCAGGCAGAAGTTCTGCCCATCTCTTTCCCTGCATCTAGGTAAAGCACCAGAGGACAATAGTGCCCTTGGAACTGTACTCCCAACAAGGAATCATCGGAGGGAATGTTCCCAGCCCTGGGTAGGCGGGTATGGAGGAGGGACTGCCAGGAAAATGGCAGAAAGTGGGAGCGGGTACCGACCCCGCTCCCAACCCGCCTCCGTGCCATCTTCCCGGGAGGCGGGTCCCCGAGTTGCGCAGGGACCCGTCTCCTCGAGGTGGGAAGGGGGTAGTTAACAAGCAGTTTTGAGGCTTTTCCCCATTTTACGCCTGCAATTGCGGGCTTCCCGACTGCTGCGAACCTTGCCAGGGTCAGCGAGGCGAGCAGTGGGTCTGTGGGAGTGGGAGGGGTCGAAATGTCAGCTGTAGAGGTGAGTGATGGATGCAAGTGTGGACAGGTAAGTATGAGAGGTGAGTGTAAAGTGTTGGAAAAAGTTTCCTTACCTTTGCTTCTTTCTGCAGGCTTCAAATTTTGAGGATCCAGAGGTGCCTCATCTCAGCAGCAGAGATGAGAGAATGGCTGCTGCATTCTCAGATGCAGCAGCCATCTGCTCTCTGCTGAGGAGAGAGGTCTTACATACATAGAAATATAGAAGATAGGAGCAGGAGTAGGCCATTCGGCCCCTCGAGCCTGTTCCGCCATTTAATGAGATCATGGCTGATCATCCAAATTCAGTACCCTGTCCCTGCTTTCTCCCCATACCCCGTGATCCCTTTAGCCTTAAGAAATATATCTAAATAAACGTCACTCCTGCCATCCCAGGTATCAGTCTGGTGAATCTTTGCTGAACTCCCTCCATGGCAAGAACATCCTTCCTCAGATAAGGCGACCAAAACTGCACACAATACTCAAGGTGTGGTCTCACCAAGGCCCTGTACAACTGCAGCAAGACATCCTTGCTCCTGTACTCAAATCTTCTCGCTATGAAGGCCAACATACCATTTGTCTTCTTAACCGCCTGCTGCACCTGCATGCTTACCTTCAGCTTACCTTAAGGCTAAAGGGATCAAGGGGTATGGGGAAAAAGCAGGGACAGGGTACTGAATTTGGATGATCAGCCATGATCCCATTAAATGGCAGAACAGGCTCGAGGGGCCGAATGGCCTACTCCTGCTCCCATCTTCTATGTTTCTATGGTGCACAAGGACACCCAGGTCTCATTGCATCTCCCCTTTTCCCAATCTATTGCCGTTCAGATAATAATTTGTCATCCTGTTTTTGCCACCGAAGTGGATAATCTCGCATTTATCCACATTATACTGCATCTGCCCAATCACATAGAAACATAGAAGATAGGAGCAGGAGTAGGCCATTCGGCCCCTCAAGCCTGCTCTGCCATTCAATGCGATCATGGCTGATCATCCAAGTTCAGTACCCGGTCCCTGCTTTCTCCCCATACCTCTTGATCCCTTTAGCCTTAAGAAATATATCCAACTCCTTCTTGAATATATTTAATGAATTGGCCTCTACTGCCTTCTGTGGTAGAGAATTCCACAGGTTCACCACTCTCTGGGTGAAGAAATTCCTCCTCATTTCTGTCCTAAAAGGCCTACCCCTTATCCTTAGACTGTGACCCCTGGTTCTGGATTCCCCGACCATCGGGAACATTCTCCCTGCATCTAGTCTGACCAGTCCTGCCAGAATTTTATAAGTTTCAATGAGATCCCCTCTCATTCTTCTAAACTCCAGCGAGTACAAGCCCAATCGACCCAATCTCTCCTCATACGTCATTCCTGCCATCCCAGGTATCAGCCTGGTGAATCTTCGCTGAACTCCTTCCATGGCAAGAATATCCTTCCTCAGATAAGGCGACCAAAACTGCACACAATACTCAAGATGTGGTCTCAGCAAGGCCCTGTACAACTGCAGCAAGACATCCTTGTTCCTGTACTCAAACCCTCTCGCTATGAAGGCCAACATACCATATTGCCTTCTTAACCGCCTGCTGCACCTGCATGCTTACCTTCAGCGACTGGTGCACAAGGACACCCAGGTCTCGTTGCACTTCCCCTTCTCCCAATCTATTGCCATTCAGATAATAATCTGCCTTCCTGTTTATGCCACCAAAGTGGATAACCTCACATTTATCCACGTTATATTGCATCTGCCATGCTTCTGCCCAATCACCCAACCTGTCCAAATCATCCTGTAGTTTCTCGGCATCCTCCTCACAGCACACACGCCCACCCAGCTTTGTGTCGTCTGCAAATTTGGAAATATTACATCTAGTTCCCTTGTCTAGATCATTAATATATATTGTGAATAGCTGGGGTCCAAGGACCGATCCCTGCGGTACCCCACTGGTCACTGCCTGCCACTCGGAAAAAGACCCGTTTATTCCAACTCGTTGCTTCCTGTCTGACAACCAGTTCTCTATCCAAGTCAATACCTTGCCCCCAATCCCATGTGCCTTAACTTTACACGCTAATCTCTTATGCGGGACCTTATCGAAAGCCTTCTGAAAGTCCAAATACACCACATCCACTGGTTCTCCCTTATCTATTCTACCAGTTACATCCTCAAAAAATTCCAGTAGATTAGTCAAGCATGATTTACCTTTTGTAAATCCATGTTGACTTTGTCTGATCCTGTCACTGTTTTCCAAGTGCTCTGCGATTACATCTTTTATAATGTACTCTAGCATTTTCCCCATTACCAATGTCAGGCTTACTAGTCTATAATTCCCCGTTTTCTCTCTACCACTTTTTTTAAATAGTGGGGTTACATTAGCTATCCTCCAATCCATGGGAACTGTTCCAGAGTCTATAGAATTTTGGAAGATGACCAGCAATGCATCTACTATTTCTAGGGCCACTTCCTTGAGTACCCCAAGATGTAGATTATCAGGCCCTGGGGATTTATCGGCCTTCAATCCCGTCAATTTCCCTAACACCATTTCCCTACAAATACTGATTTCCTTCAATTTCTCCCTCGCATTAGACCCTATGTTCCCCGACATCTCTGGGAGGTTATTTGTGTCCTCCTTTGTGAAGACAGAACCAAAGTATGTATTTAATTGGTCTACCATTTCTTTGTTCCCCATTATAAATTCCCCTGATTCTGACTGCAAGGGACCTACACTCGACTTCACCAATCTTTTTCTCTTCACATATCTATAGAAGCTTTTACAGTCAGTTTTTATGTTCCCTGCAAGCTTACTCTCATACTCTATTTTCCCCCTCTTAATTAGTCCCTTTGTCCTCCTTTGCTGAATCCTAAACTGCTCCCAATCCTCAGGTTTGCTGCTTTTTCTGGCCAAATTATATGTCCTCTCCTTGGATCTTATGCTATCCCTAATTTCCCTTGTTAGCTATTGTTGAGTCACCTTTTTGTTTTATTTTTATGCCAAACAGGGATGAACAAATTCTGTAGTTCATCCATGCGATCTTTAAATGTGTGCCATTGCCTATCCACCGTCAACCCTTTAAGTAACGTTCCCCAATCCATCCTAGCCAACTCGTGCCTCATAACATCGTAGTTTCCTTTTATTTAAATTCAGGACCCTAGTCTCTGAGTCAACTACTTCGCTCTCCATCTTAATGAAGAATTCTATCATATTATGATCGCTCCTCCCCAAGGGGCCTCACACAACAAGATTGCTAATTAATCCTTTCTCATTACATAATACCCAGTCTAAGATGGCCTGATCTCTAGTTGGTTCCTCAACATATTGGTCCAGGAAACCATCCCGTATACACTCTCTAGGAATTCCTCCTCCACAGTATTGTTACTAATTTGGTTAGCCCAATCTGTATGTAGATTAAAGTCACCCATGAAACTGCTGTGCCCTTATTACACACGTCTCTAATTTCCCGTTTAATGCCAATTCTCAACCTCAGCATTACTGTTTGGGGGTCTGTATACAATTCCCACCAATGTTTTCTGGCCCTTGGTATTTCTCAGCTCTGCACATACAGATTCCAAATCAGAGCTAATATGCTTCCTTGCTATTGTGTTAATCTCCTCTTTAACCAGCAATGTTACCCCACCTCCTTTTCCTTTTTGCCTGTCCTTCCTGAATATTGAATACCCCTGGATGTTGAATTCCCAGCCTTGGTCACCCTGGAGCCATGTCTCCGTAATCCCAATTATATCATATCCGTTTACATCTATTTGCGCAGCTAATTCATCCACCTTATTACGAATGCTCCTCGCATTAAGACACAAAGCCTTCAGGCTTGTTTTTTTAACACTCTTAGTCCTTTTAGAATTATTATTTACTGTAGCCCTGTTTGATTTACACCCTTGATTTCTCTGCCTTCCACTTTTGCTTTTCTCCTTCCTGTCTTTTGTTTCTATCCTTGAATCCCTTTCCACTGTCTCCCTGCACAGGTTCCCAACACCCTGCCATTTTAGTTTCAACCCTCCTCAGCAGCACTAGCAAACACTCTCCCAAGCACATCGGTCTCAGTCCCGCCCAGGTGCAAACCGTCCAGTTTGTACTGGTCCCACCTCCCCTAGAACCGGTTCCAATGTCCCAGGAACTTGGTGAGCCTGTGTGCAAGGGCTCACCTTAGAACAGAGATTGTCAGTGTTTGACAGCTTTGCACTCTGGGGGCTGCACTCTGAGCTCTTTCCCTGGTCCTCGCCATTGTTCTTTCCAGCAGATTTGATGTATAAGTCTGTCCAGTCCGAGATTCAAGGCTGCAATCAACAGGGTGTGGATGGAGAGCAAGATCAACCCTCCCCTTTAAGAACTGGCCAGCGCCAATATGTCTGTGTTCCATTGCTGACTGACATCACATGAGACTCACCAGCGTTCTGAGGTAGCGGCTCACTCCTCTGCATTAACGCCTTGAGAGGGGTGTAGTGCCTGATTTAGCGCTCCAATCATCTCCAGGGGCGATAGAAGCCAAGTTTGCAGTCAGAGGCGATAATTAGTGTCAGCCGCTAAACTTTGCGCCCGGCTGATCATTGCACCCCAAACGGGGCGATACTGAATTTCTCCCCCAAAATGTCTTCTCTAAGTGCTGGTGTGCAATATGTGACTGCTGTGAGGAGAACATTTTAGCAATGCGCTTGAGTAACTGGGCTGTGAAATTTAAGGAATTGAATAGTTACAAACCTTTGTTACCTGCTTTGTATATTAGAAAGGAGACCAAGTCAATTTAATTTTAATTATCCCCTAAGAAATCTCATTGCAGTAAGGATTTGTGTGACCTAGATTTCAGTGTCTTCTTAAAGTAAGATATTTGTTACATTACAGGCAGAAGATTAAAGGGCTTACCTAGAAAGGGCTGTCTTCTGGTAATTCTCCAGCAATCTATTATCAGTCTATGAAATCTGCCCCGAACAGAAATTGAGAACCTATGGTTGTAGTGAGTCTACAATTCTCTTTTCCTTTTGAGTTTGCCAATACAGACTTGCAGTAGATGGCAGTCTGGTTATAATGCAACTGGGCAGACTTTGGCATTGCAAATTCATTTATTGAACAACTTATTGACTTTTTGTTGAGGGCTGTGCATCCATCTAATGTAAAACTCCAGCATATAATGATATAAGGATTCCTTCAGAGTCGTTTTTTATTCAAGATGCATTGTTTGCATGACAAAACATCTAATAATTGGACATTATTCAATGCAAGACGCTCCTATTTCTTTAGCACTAAATATACATTATTTCATGTATATTTAGTATTTAATTATATTGAATATTAGTATTTTATATGCAGTATTAAAGCTGGATTGTGCAATTACTAATGGAAAATTATGTAGAAGCAAAACACCAACACTCATTGATTAACTTATTCAATAACGGTTTTTTAAACTTTAAACTCTGTTGACATTTTTATAGTGGAAGAAGTACACATCATAAAGCATAAGTAATAATATACATATAATTTGCAGAGATAAAATAACAATCCAGATGTAAAATGTAGTGGCAAGTAATATTGTGTCCAGATATTTTTATTGTACTGTCCTAATGGGGAATTTAGACATACTAACTACCCCATTCATTAATTCTACCATTATAACAAACTCATTTCAAGTATGGTTAGAACAATATCCTAAAGTGAATAAATTGGAGAGGTACAGAAAGCTCTGTGGAATGATCTCCAGAATACAATCATTCAGATATATTACTGTATGATCCCCAACTATATACAGTGAACCAGAATGGGGGACAAGTTGTTCAGTACCATGCGTGCCCAGACTGCAGGCAGTGCATGATCTTTCCCATAATTAGCTTTTTCTTGAGGTTAGGGAAACTCAAATGAGTAAATCGAGAGTGTTCCATTTAGTAAACACACTATGTACGGACAACTGCTAGTAAGGTCCCAATGCTCCAGAAAAGGCCGCACCCCAGGAACAAGGTAAGATTAGTGTGTGTTGGAGGTAGAGATCGTGGGGGTGGGTAGAACGTGGTTGGAGGGTCGGAGGAATCAGAGGCGGGTCGGAGATTGGGGACAGAGATGGGGGAATTGGAGAGAGTTGCCGGGGGGGTCGGAGATCACGGGGGGTCCATAATCGCAGGGGTGTTCGGTAATGGGTTGGGGTGTTGGGCGGAATTCTTGGGGGGTGGGGGTTGTTTTAACTAGGTAAGCTTGTTGGGCCGGGAGGAAACACTCTTGCTTCTTCTGACCTTCAAGCAGTGCAGTAAAGGCACTCACCTTATGAATCCACCCTTTCTCGCTTTCTTTGCCCTGCTGGATTTTCCAAGGCCTGTGGTTAAAAATAGAAATCCCATTAAATTGAAGGCATGCAGCCTCCTTAAAAGATTTCAACGACTGACCCACCTCCTGAGAGCGGGTTGGTTGCCCGCCCCTCTTCCAACCTATGTAGATTTTTAACATTTTAATTTCCCACCCAACCCAAACCCACCTTATTTTTGGGGTTAACATTACACCGAGTCCAATTTAAAAAAAATTCTGCTTTTAAGTAATAAGTGGTCTGATCATATATTACAAAAGTAATATCTGAAAAGGTGCAATATTTACTTTATACTCCCATTTTCTCCCCGTTTTTCTACTCCTCTTCTGTCTGAAGACTTTGTTTAGATAACAATCTGAAATAGGAACCTCAGCTGTTTCTTTCCCCCCTCCTCCCATAGCCCAGGAAAATCAGGGGCTAACTGTATTGCCCTCACTACTTGCTTGGCTTAGGTCAGCGCAGACCAATGGATTTCTTTTGATTTGTTTTTTTGAATGAACGGCTCTGTAAATTGTGACCAATGGTTTATTAATTTAGGCATCTTGTAATCCATTTAATTTATGAGCCTGTCTCATTGTGATTCTCTTGGGGGGAGGGAGAGAAGGTAATGGTATGTTTTTATTTTCAAATGAATGTACTGCCTCCTGATTATGCTTCATGTACTACCGGATGTTCAAAGATTTGTAGTTACACATTATATTCCATCATATTCTGTGCACTCACCAAAAATTTTATCTGTTTTTATTTGAATGTTTGTGTTGGGGGAGGTTTAAAAATGTAACACAAGTCAGCTCCTTAGCTGTCGCTACCACTCGTGTGACAATGGACAACTCAACGAGCTGTTCGATCTAGAAACTATGGATTGGAAAAACTCTTCATGCATCAAGCTGGATTGCAGAGAACATCTCAACTGCTAAAGTACCATTTTTTACCTCCATTCACAATTTATATTATTTTTATGCAAAAAAGGAGACTTCTATTAATATGTATCAAAAAGCAACTCCGATTTGTGATAGCTTCATGAATGATCTGATAAACCTGACTCAGTAAGTGATTACAAACTTTGCATGCAAGGGACAGTTGCCAAGGATGCATTCTGGAGTAATGTTGACAGCTCCTCTTTACTTTTTTATACTTTTTTTTCCTCGCCCATAAAGTCTCGTTATAAAGTGGTTTGGGATCATTAGTATAGCTGATATGTTAAGATTGTATTTTGTGCTATATTATGGAGCATTCAAACAAACACATTTCATTATAATGCACAAATCTCTTAACTGTCACGGGTCAATTAGGAGTGAAGGGTAACTGCTATTAAAAAAAAATTCCGTCTTGTTTGAGCACATCTTATTTATGTACATATATATGGGATGATCTAATGTTGCATGTGCTTTTCTATTACCAGACACTTGAAGACTCCTGAGCAGAATGGGGATAATGAGAATCTAATGAGTATGGTATGTGTTGTACAATTAGCTGCTTTATGTTAAAATCTAGCAATGTACTAAATACCAATGTACATGGTCTCCTAATTATATTAAACGTAACAACTAAAAATGAACTTATTGCTCTGACATCCTTTCACATGTAAGTTATAACTTTAGTTTGTCTGGGAGATTCTAGACAAACTTTAATCAGAATGGGGTATACTCCAGGGAAAATGGAATTTATCGTGGTTTTGATGGACCACATTTTTCAATGTCGTGGAGTAACGCAGATGATACTTTTCTTCAACAACACACACTTGCTTCTCTTTTGATGCTTTCTAAAAAAGTCAAAATCACAGTGTCCATTTCATATTAAAATTTTATATTCCAAAATTCTGTGGAACATTATGCAATATAGGAAGGATGTCCAACCTTTTTAAAGCAGTGAGTGGACAGCTTCTGATTAAGGATGCATTTACACCATAACTTTTGTGGGATGCAAAACAGAAACTGCTTTGTCCCAGTGCCAAAGTTGCACTGCAGATGCACCTGAAATAGTTCTCTCTGTCCCCCTCTCTTTTCTCCCCCTCTCTTTTCTTCCCCCCCTCCTTTCTTTCCCCCTCTCCTTCCTTCCCCCCTCTCCTTCCTTCCCCCCCTCTCCTTCCTTCCCCCTCTCCTTCCTTCCCCCCTCTCCTTCCTTCCTCCCCTCTCCTTCCTTCCCCCCCTCCTTTCTTCCCCCCTCTCCTTTCTCCCCCTCTCCTTTCTTCCTCCCCTCTCCTTTCTTCCCCCTCTCCTTTCTTCCCCCCTCTCCTTTCTTCCCCCTCTCCTTTCTTCCCCCCTCTCCTTTCTTCCCCCCCTCTCCTTTCTTCCCCCCCCTCTCCTTTCTTCCCCCCTCTCCTTTCTTCCTCCCCTCTCCTTTCTTCCTCCCCTCTCCTTTCTTCCCCCCTCTCCTTCCCCCCCTCTCCTTTCTTCCTCCCCTCTCCTTTCTTCCTCCCCTCTCCTTTCTTTATTTCACTTTCTGTGCATGGGTTTACATTGAATTAAATGTTCTAACTGATACTTCCTGGTTTAGACTCTGCAGGCCTCAGTGAGGATTCTTCAATCTTATTGGTTGAAGAGACACACTGTTGCTTTCCCTGTTTCCACATGCCCCAGATCCCCTGTAGAGGGCACCATGCTGTTTTGACTGCCTGATAACCGCAAGTTGTAGCATAAAAGCCCACAGAAATTCCGTAGGCAAGTAGAAGTGCAATGAATGGCGAGCGCCATTCATTTGCTGCTGACTTTAAAATCCGGGCCAATATATTTAATTTTTGAACCGTTTTTTTTAAAGTTTGTCTCCATATTTATTTCCTACTTTTAATTAGCCCTGGACAGCATATTTTTCCCCAACCTAGAGGGCGAGCAAGTGACCTGTGCAAGTACTTTGTGAGCGTCACTTTTGGGTCAGTTATTAGGTGCAAAAGAGGGAACAAAATGATTCACCATCTAATCTATCTCCTACTGTGAGGACACGCCCGGCCTCTCTCGTCTTTCCCTTGTGTCACAGATTTGATTTAATTTTAAACTTGCCATGTGGAGAATTACAAGCGTCTATATCCTGCCACTCTGTTGAATTGTGCCACCATACTACTGCTTCATATTTTTATTTTCAAAATGGTTACAGTTTCCTTTTAAAGGGACTGTGTTCTTTTGTGGAACATAATCTTGCAAAATATTAATTTCCTAGGAACAATTTCAATATTACAAAGCAACATATATCTATTAAAATTATCACAACATTGACAAGACCATGAACACATGAATTATCTGGAAGTCAACCAGCTAAGTTTCAGTATTGCGAGACATTTTTCTTTCGTTTTTTTTTTAAAGACAGCCTATTCTCTTTAAAATTTTACCGAGCTGGTATGGAGGTGAAATAAATCTTGTAAGGGAAAGCACCAGAGAAAGTGGAAGAGTCAAGTCCCTGTTGTAATCTATATTTCCAAAGCACAGTTCATTTTGCTTGTTTGAAGTAATATCATTTTAATGTAGATCTTAAATTAACTTTTTTTTACCAGAACATGACACTGATATGCAAATATGTTTTCCAGCCTTCAGAGAAAGAAACCAACAGTTATTCAGTCACGAGTTTTGGAAATGAGGTGCCAGCAAATGGTCACGCTGACAGTCTTGCAAATGGAGATGGTAAGCCAGCAATTTAGTATTTAGTAATCTCGTGGCATTTAAAGTAACATTTTAATTATTTGGCTTGAAGCAACCCTAAAATAGGTGGCACACATTAAGATTTAATAACATAGTATTTTTTTCTTAAACTAATTTGTAATGGGGAGATTCCTGGTTACTAAAACGGATTAAATGCTCCATTTGGGAAATGTCACTTTAAAATTTCTTCATGTATTTGTCAAAGTGTTGGTTCTTTTGTCATTCTCATTGCCTGATACTCTGTTCATTTTATATCAAAAGCATCTCATTGGCACTTTTTCATTTGTTGCTTCTGTTCACTCTCACCAACAGTGGTCTCTGTTTACATTTCTTTCATGTTGGTTGTTAGATCTTGGGAGTAATTTTTACCCAAATGCAAAGAATTTTACATGCCTCATAATAATATTGATTTTTAAAATGGAACTGTTGGTAAATGATTTCACTTTGACAGTTCTTTCAGATGAGAGTGCAACTGTTCATTCTTCTGAAGATGCATTGCCTCCAATTGTAGCAAACCAACAAGATAGTTCTTATAAGTCTTCAAAATGTCCTCAGAGTAGAGAACTGCCACAAATACCTGGGAATGATTCAGTACCAAACACAGGATCTACAGAAGTGACTGAAGGCAAGACCTCTCGTGGAGCACATGACACCTATGAAGTGCTAAAGGACAGCTCTTCACAGGACATAATCACTGAAGATTCTCTCTATGAAACTGTGAAGGACCTGAAAGAGGAATCTGGCAGTGTGGCCAATGAAATTTATGATCAGTCAGAAAATGCAGGTTCGAATATCATGGTACAAGGTCAAAATCCTGAACTTGCTGATGGTACTGCAGAATATGCTACAGTAGGCAAGGTGAAAATGAATCGGCAGAGTATTTCCACAGAGCAGATAATGATTACTGAAGATGATCCTCCGCCACTTCCAGTAAAGGAGCTGGGTGAGAATGAGCATGTGGAGGGTGAAGATGCAGAGGTGAGCCATTTTGTTTATTGTTTTTTGTAGCTCATTCAAACCTGTTTCTTAGAAGTGCTGATTCTCCTACATTTGGTCGAGGAGGATCTGGCAAACGGGGTCTCCTCGTCTTAGTCAACAGTATTATTGAAATACTGTTGTTTTCAAAATTGCACACTGTTTATGAATTCCTTTTATATTTCCTCATCAGAGTGATTGAATTATCCCATACCAATGCTTATTTTCTTTCTTGCTTTTAGATACCCGTAACACCCAAAACAAAACTTTTACAATGTACTTTTTTTGGGAAAATATTTTCATAACCAAATTTAAAGTGATTTGTAGCTGGATATTATTCACCTTCATACTAAAATTCAAACATTTTTTGAACTACAAGCTCAGGTCCAATTAATTTATAACCCTGCTGTATTAAATAGCATAGGTCTTTAGTTCTCTACAATTTATTTTACCCAGCTATGATCAAGCTTGTGTAAAGATGGGTATTTTTTCCAATGGACAATTATTTTTAATAAAGTGACTAGCAGATCTCAGTTGGTGTTGCTTACAATGAGTTGAAGGATAGGACGTATTGCACTATGTAACACACAACATATCACACTGCAAAGTGTAGCAGTATATAAGGTAGCTTGTCCCTTTAAGTCACAAGGTCTGATTGATGTAAATAGATGCATCTTGAGGTCAATTAGAGACCACTTGTTCTTGGGCACAACCTAGGCTCACTTGGAAGGTACTTTCTGTTGCTGGAAAAGTTTCTCTAGATGGGCAGCTGCTTGTAAATCTTTGACTCTTCACAAAAAAAAAGTGACTTCCTTGCTTTTTTATATTCATTTCAAGTGTGACACAGAACTTCAGGCTTGTAACCAAGTGTGATACCCAAGTGTTGGACATCTCAAAACTTTTATATGCACAGTTGACCTCTAGTGGGGTTACTCATGGGTAGTCCAGGACCTAGAGTCCGGTTTGTGATACTGAGGTCAGTGGCAGGGTATGCCGATCAAACAGGTGATGTTGAGCTTCTTGAGTGGTGTTGTGTGCGGCTGCACCCATTCAGGTGACTGATGAGTCACACTTCTGACTTGAGAGCTGCTGTGGGGAGAGTGTGTGGTGACTGGAGCTAAAGGTTGGAACATGGGATAAAGTAAGTGGAGATAGCTACGGCGGGGCTTTAAGAGCAGAGGAGACTGTCCGCGTGTGTCAACAGAAGGTTGATGCCACTTGGGATGGATAGAAAATGGGGAGGGCCTGTGACATCGCCTTCCAGCTATGTGCCTATTTCTCTTGTAACTCCTTATTTGAATTGTTCAGTCCGCTTCCCTCCTTCTCAGTGCCAAAACATCCCCAGGTGAATAAAATGTTGAATTATGTTGCAGCTGACCAGATTGAGAGGCCGGCTGGGTGCCATGTGGGAAAGCCTAGTGTTCAAGGCTGCAACCAGGGACCGGAGACGAGAGATCACGGGGGGCGGGGGGGGTGGGAGTTCGGCTGATCGCGGGGAGGGCAGCTGATTGTGGCAGGTAAGTTTGGTGGGCTGGGGGAAGCAATCTTCTCCTGGCCCACAAGCAGTGCTGAAGAAGCACTTAACTGCTGGATCTGTCATTTCTCGCCTCCCTTTAACTGCTGGATTTTCTGAATCCTCGGAAACCGGGCTCGCAGCCGTTCAATTCAAATGGCTGCTAAAATCTGAGGCATGCAGCCTCATTAACATATTATAATTTCTGACCCGCCTCTCGAGGGCAGGTTACTCACCGGCCCCAACCCGCCCCAGTTAAACTGGAAGTAGGCATGTTTATGGCAGGTTTGGGTCGGGTTTCCCATTTTTTCAAATTTAATGTCCCCGCCCCCCCCAATGATTTGGAGCTGTGCCATGGAACAGTAGAATGAGTTTGCATCACAGCTTCCTACATGTTGAGTCCTGATCTCCTGAACTGATCATGTGGAAAGGTCAGTAATTTCCCTCTTCCATAGGAAAGGAGGTAGAATTAGAGGGACAGCCACTCAGAGGGCTCCTGTATGCCCTCTTAGCAGCCAGTTGCAGAATGACAATAGCAAAGGTCTGGGAGCAGGTCCTTTTAAGGTCATCCTTTTAAGTAGAGAATGGACTTGTTTTGTGTTGTGTTATGTTATATTTTTGGGTCTTTTTAAAACTTTCCTAATTATTTTAGATCCCTCTTGTGGGTAAGTACCAACTGCCCAAACCTTTTGAGAATGGCAGTTCTTGCCTTCAAATTGTGCAAAGTTATTGGTAATATGCCTCGGTAAATGAATATGAAACCTTGGTTATTAATTGATGTTGAGTAAGAGATTGCCATTGAGTAAGAGATTGCGTTATACCTCTAAAGACTTCTTCAGTGTTTGAAAGACTTTAAAGTTTGAACTATAAAACAACATATTAAAGAAACCAGAACAAGCAAATAGTTTAGCAGTGTAATTTTTACAGTAGAATATCTTTCATCTCGAGTGGACAAATAACAAAGATTGCAATTCTAATCTAATACTATACTAGCCTCTAAAGAATGCGTAGTGCCAGTATCTGAGCTGGTGCCTGCGGGTGAGACATACAGTGACGCGGCGTGTTCTTCCGCCTCCTCTTCCCCAGCCTCGCTTTTTATGGTGCCCTCCGGGACAGGCTGCTCAAGTGCTTGCTGATTATGTGTAAGCATAAAGGCACAAGAGTTGGGTTAAGGTGAGGGGAGTTGGGCAGAAAGGGAGAAATCCATGCATACAGCATGATTAGCTGGAAAGTGCGAAACACTTGTGGGGTGAGGGGGAAGTAGGATGTGAGAAGGAGGAGTAGGAATGAACATACCGTTGTTGTCCCCAAGGGGGTCAACATCACTGATGGCCACAGCGCCCACCACCTGGCACCCAATAATCTGCAGCACTCTATTCTCCAGCGCAGACAGTGGTTGGGTGTCAGCTTGTACCCTGCCTGTGCACTCCTGCTCCCTCCAGTTGTGAGCCACCTTGACCTGCAAGAGAAAGGAAAGTGTGTGAGTGAGTGTGGAGCAATGTGTTGGGTGATGTGCCTGGCATAGTTGAATAGCTGTCATTGTATGCAGGGTGTGAGTGTTGGTAGGTAGATATTGTTGGTGTGTAAGTGCTGGGGGTGTGGTGCTTTGGGCAGTGTGTGTAGACTGAGGTTCAGATGGTGGTATGTAGCATTTGTTGAAGCATTCACTCACCCTGACCACCCAAGTGAAGTCATTACATTTCTTCCTGCACTGTGTGTGGGTCCTGGGGACCACAGTGCTGCCCGAGACGTGCTGCGCCACCTCCCTCCACATGGTGCAGAAGACTTGCAGTGAGGGCCACCTGCCACTTGCCGAGTAGAGCACCGCCCTCCTTCCCTCCACAGCGAACACCAACACCTCCAATGCTTTTGATCGCTGAATCTGCAGGCTCTCTCCCTGGGGTGTGAATCTGCCATGAGTACAGCTGCTTCAATCCTCCGGTTCCTTCTCCTTTACCTGCAGCTGCACAGCCAGCAATGCTGAGAATGAGGTTCTGCAGCATCAATGAACCCCTCCTTTTAAGAATTGGAAAAAGCCTGTGGCAATCATGACTTGCAATTAGACTGCACCTGATATTGGTCCATCCTGATATTGGTAACGCCAATGAGCTTGAGCTTAAAGACTTGAATTAGCGCTCCAATCATTTTATTGAGCAGTGAGCACGAATTTTTTGTGCAGTCTAAAGCATTTGCGCCAGGCGCTAATTCTCCAACTTTTCTACTGACCCCATTCCTTGGCTATAATGAATTTCTAGCCCGAAACTTCTTGTCCTATTCACAAATGTCACACATCCCTTGTAGAGGGCGCTGTGCTGGATCAGATGCCTGATGACAGAAAGTCTGCGCTCTAAAGCTGGTCAAATCTTTGAGGGCAGCTATCAGCGAGGTGAACGGCAAGTGCCGGTCATTCACCGCTGACTACAAAATCCGGGGCTCTGGGACTTGAATTTCCTGCCTATTTGTGACCAGAAACATGCGTAATCAGGGCACAAATCAAATATGCAGCTTAAAAGATTGGGAAATTTTGGGCATAAGTGAGTTACGTGTGTAACTAATTTACGGCTAAATATAGTCATTTTTTTACATTTGTCTACAGATCCCTTTCAATAACTTATCTCCGCCCATAAAACTAGCCTCGTCCCCCAGTTACAAATGTGAGTATCCTGCAATTGCTCTGGTCCAGAGGCCGCCCTCCAAAATGCAACCAGATTTTCAGGCGCATAGGCATGCGCAGTCATCTGAAGCAGGCACAAATCAGGTGCTGCAAGAGGAATGAAGACTTTATCATCTTTGTTACTGGAGACAGCTATTTAAGCTTGATTTTAGAGATTAATAATGGCTCTTTTGGTGGATCGATGCCTGCTTTGTGCACTAATGGAGGCGGAGGAAGAGAACCAGAGACAGGAAGCCAGGAGAGTGAGGCATCACCTGCGGTTAGACCACCCAATTCGCAAGTACCCAGACCTGACAGTTGATGGGCCTCGACTGACATTTGAGGAGATGTCTGAGGAGCTGACTGTTGCAATGGCTTTGTTTTACAAAAGAGGCCATCGACTGCGGTATGCTCCATGAGGACTTAAAGCCCTGGTCCAAGTGCTGCGGAGCATAATGAGTACAGTTGAAGGTGATCACTATTCTCAACTTCTACAAGTTTGGATCCTTCCAGGCATCCACGGGGGACCTGTGCAGGATTAGTCAAAGGGCCTGCATCCAGCAGGAGACTGACACCCTATTCCGTAGGGCTGGGGAGTTTATTAAATTTGGGATGTCTACGAAGAGCAAAATCAGGGGGGTGTCTTCCAATATTCCCCAGTGAGAGTAATGAGGATAGACATTGTGTACTGTGTCCTCCACAACTATGGAATGACACAAGGTTTGGAACTTGACATACCCAGAGAGGAGCCAATTGAAGAAGATCCTGTACTGTGGTAGCCAGAGTCAAATGATGCTGTGTGTCCGCAGGAGGCAGGGTTTTGAGAGGGTCGGGTGGTCAGAGTGTGGTGCAGGCTTTCACCCAATGAGCGCTACCATAGAGGTCACAAACTGAAGAGACAGACTTTGATTTATTTAACTTAAAAGCTTTATTATTACAAGAATTTTTGCATAACCAGGTGAAATTATTGCAATATGTACAATTCTTTTCAAAAAAAGTTAAACTACATGGAACTTGCAACAAATTAAGTAAACCCTGAGAAACATATTTTACTTCCAACAGTTTTATTGCAATGTTAAACTCTATGAACAGCTAGTAACAAACATACAACTTTCAATGAGCAATATCAATAGTTTGGAACCGTTGCCAACCTGAGTTACAGTAATGCAAACATTGGGTATTATATATTTTGAAACCTTTGAATAATTTAAATAAATATTTAACTGTTTGAAACAATGAGTTTTTGATTCGCAGCAATAACGCATAGCACCAGCGAGGGTCACAATGTTCCAGCCAGGCTGCTCCCCCCACCCTCCTGATGAGACGTGGACATGTGGTTGTTCCAAGACCAGGGCTGCTTCTATCTGCATCCCAGAAGGATGACCCAGAACTGCCTCATGCAGCCTGCTGTGGAAATGTAGCACGGTGCTTGCTGTTGGAAGGCCAGAGACCAGGCTGGTGGTGCTGCCCGGAGAGGTGGAGGCAGCAGGCACCTTCACCACAACACCCACCCTTCCAATGTAGATTTGATCTGGAGCAGCACTCGGCACCCTCATAGGTGGAACAATGGCAGCTGTTAGATCCCGCAAGGCTGCCTTCCAGCGTCTAAGGTGATCTGTCAGAATCAAAAACTGAGGGTTAGAATTGCCAGCACTGTGATGCCCCACGGGGAGAATGGGGGGGGGGGGGAAGTGGGGGGGAAGCCTGTGCCCCTGTCCTTGAGCATTGAGAGTTAACAAATGGACAGGTACTTACTTACCTGGATCTGAACTCTTTCCTCCTCTGCAGTGTTGAATCCGTGATTCTTAAAGTATGATGTTTTCCAATAACTAGACGGAGGCTGTAAATTAACAATCAACAGGTGTTTACTGAGGAGGGTAGTCTAAAGACTAACAGTACAGAGGCATGCTCAAGGCTTATATACAGGTGTGGTCACTGCCGGTACTACAGTATACAAGAGCTGTAAAAGTAGTTCTCTCTTAAAGGTACATACACTACAATTCCTCCCCTTTTAGATTAACAGTACCCATAACATTCAAATAACAGTTAACACTTTAACATGCACATTAAACTGAAATAGTCCATTTATAGATTCAGTCTTTGGGGCGGCTTCCTGATCCTTTCTGGATAGCGCCTTTCCTGAGGTTCTTGTTCTTGGTGCGGAGGCGATTCTGGCCCCCTTTCGTCGGTTAGTTCATCAGGTTCCGCTGCTACTGTTTCTGAGGTAGATGCTACCGGTATGTCGGGTTCATCCCCAGGTACGCGAGACATGGGGTTGACTTGTTCCTGTGACGCTAGGATCTGGTCGACGTGGCGTCTCACAATGTTCTCCCCGACATCCACTGTGTACATTAATGGCCCCTGCCATGTGCATATCATTCTGGGTTGCCATTTCTCTGTTCGGAAGTCGCGGGCCAAGACTGGTTGTCCTACATTGAAGCTCCTTGTCGGCTTTTCATTGATGTGCTGGAATTGCGTATCCTCAACATTTCTTCGCACATTTGGTCTGAGCAAATCCAGATGAGATCTCAACCTTCGGTTAAAGAACATCATGGCCGGGGTCTGATTGGTAACTGCATGTGTCGCATTTCTGTAGGCTAACAGGAAATTGTCCACCTTATGCTGTAGTGGAATTTCATCATTGCACATGGCCCTTATCGCCTTTTTAAAGGTTTGTACGAACCTCTCAGCCAATCCATTTGTGGCTGGATGATACGGGGCGGATGTGTAATGCCTTACCCCATTCCTTCTCATAAATTTCTGAAACTCTTCTGACACAAACTGTGGTCCGTTATCAGAGCAAATCTGCTCTGGCAAGCCGTTCCTGGCAAATATGGTCCGTAGGACTGCAATCGTTCTCTCTGTAGTGGTTGAGGACATTTTGATCACCTCCGGCCATTTTGAGTGCACATCCACTGCTATTAAGAACATTGAGTCCATGAATGGACCAGCAAAATCAATATGCACCCGTTGCCATGGAGAGGAGGGCCACTCCCATGGGTGTAGAGGGGCATGTGGTGGTGCATTTTGGACCTTCTGGCATCCTGAGCAGCTCTTTGTAAGGTCCTCGATTTGTTGATCGATCCCCGGCCACCACAAATAAGCCCTAGCAAGGCTTTTCATTTTCACCCCTCCCAGATGGCCTTCGTGAAGCTCATTGAGCACTCTCTCCCTTAACTTGGGTGGAATTACCACTCGGGATCCACACATCACTGTCCCCTGGCATACTGACAGCTGTTCTCTTCTGGATGAGAACGCTGGCAACAGTGAGTCGCCATGTGTTGGCCATCCCTTCACCGTCAAATCATATACCCGAGACAGTGTCGGATCATTGCGGGCCTCCTCTATATCCGCGTTAGTTACTGGCAATCGTTCAATTATCGACGAATAAAATATTTTGATAGGCTCCACTGCTGGTGCTTCCTCCACAGTAGGCAGTGGCAGGCGTGATAGCCCATCAGTGTTTCCATGCTGTTTCGTGCCCTTATACTCTATTTCATATTGGTTCGCCCCTAGAAAAAGGGACCATCTTTGTAGCCGTTGTGCAGTCATCACCGGAACGCCCTTCTTTGGATTAAAGATGGAGACAAGTGGTTGGTGGTCAGTCAGCAAGGTGAACTTCTGCCCATGCAGATAGTGGTTGAATTTTTTTACTCCCCATACTAGGCTGAGGGCCTCCCTGTCGATCTGGGCGTAGTTGCACTCGGCTGAGGTTAGTGACCGAGACGCAAAGGCTACTGGCCTCTCCAACCCGTCTGGGAATTTGTGCGACAGCACCGCTCCAATACCATAGGGTGATGTATCACATGCCAACCGAATTGGTAGTGCTGGGTTGAAATGGGCCTACACCTCTTTTGATGTGATCAATTCTTTGCACTTCTGGAAAGCTCGTTTACATTCGTCATTCCACTTCCATGGTACCCCCGTTTGCAGTAGGGTGTTCAGTGGGTGTAATACTGTAGACAAATTTGGTAAGAACTTATGGTAGTAGTTCACCAGCCCTAGGAACGACCTCAGTTGTGACACATTTTCCGGTGCTGGAGCCTTGACTACTGCCTCAATCTTTTCAGGGGACTTATGTAACCCCTCTTTATCAATAACGTGGCCACAATACGAGATCTGCTTCTGGAAAAACTCGCACTTGTGGCGATTAGCTCGTAGCCCATATTCCTTTAATCTAGTGAGCACCTTCTCCAGGTTGGCGAGGTGATCACTGTCATTTTCGCCCGTGACCAGGATGTCGTCCAAATAACACTGGGTCCCTGGAATCCCTTGCAGGACTTGATCCATTGCCCTTTGCCAAATAGCCGGAGCCGATGCTACCCCGAACACCAGCCGGTTGTATTGGTAGAGACCTTTATGAGTGTTGATCGTGAGGTATTGTTTCAAGGTTTTTTCTACCTCCATTTGCAGGTACGCCTGGGCCAGATCAATTTTGGTGAAGCGTTTACCTCCAGATAGCGAGGCGAAAATATCCTCAATCCGTGGAAGCGGATATCGTACCGTGTGAAGGACTGGGTTCACTGTCACCTTAAAATCCCCACAGATACAGACCTTCTTTGGTTCCCCAGGCGTATTACTCAATGACCTCTTCATTACAGGAATGATGGGTGTAGCCCACTCGCTCCAGTCTACTTTGGACAGTACTCCTGAACGTTCCAACCCTTCCAGCTCTGCTTCGACGGCTGGTCGGATCGCATAAGGCACCGGTCTGGCCTTCAGAAACTTTGGGCTTGCATTTTCCTCTATTTTAATTGTTGCTGTTATGCCTTTTAGTGTTCCAAGTCCCTCCTGGAACACTTCTTGTGCGTCAGTTAGCATTTTTGACAGTCGTCCATGTGTGACGTCGTCATCCTTTTTGGCCTCAACCTTCAGTGCCTGTATGGAATGCCAATCTAATTGTATCTTCCGGATCCATTCACGTCCTAGTAGTGGTGGTCCTCCATCTGGCAATACATATAGGTCCATTTTGGGTATTTCCTGGCCTTTGTATATCACGTTCACCCTTATTTTTCCTTTGGGGTAGACTTTTTTGCCCCGTGTACGTCTTCAAGACAATCTCTGTAGCTTTCAAGGGTATATGTGAAAATAGCCACTTGTAGTCCCTTTGGTTTATGACTGTTAGGGCTGATCCTGTATCCAATTCCATTTTCACTTGGACTCCGTTTATCTTGAGCGTGACCCAGATAGTCTGGTGATCCTCCATTTTGATTACCTTATGTAGTTTCAGACAACCCAGCTCCTTGCTTCCGGAGTCTGTATCACTTTTCTGTTCGTCTGAACTACTGTCCATCACCTTATGTACCTTTTTGTACTTCTCCTTTGGAGATTTCTTGCTGCTGGTTTTCTTCCCTGACCTGCAGACTCTTGCTATGTGTCCTGCTTTTCCACACTGTCTGCACACTTGGTCCTTGAACCAACAATCCTTCTGGTCGTGTGTTGTTCTGCCGTAGCGGTAACACTTCCCTGCTCCATATGACATTTCATTGGTGCCATATTCTTGCGGTCTCCGTTGTATCTCTGCAGCGCCCCGTGCGGCTGCTTCGTGTGATACTGCCATGCTGAAAGCCTTGTCCA
Organism: Somniosus microcephalus; assembly: GCF_052327205.1. NCBI lineage: Eukaryota > Metazoa > Chordata > Chondrichthyes > Squaliformes > Somniosidae > Somniosus > Somniosus microcephalus. Next base: position 175,872,937 of record NC_140993.1, on the reverse strand, counting down.
GCGTAAGATCCTTTTCTGATAGAAGCCATTTCTGGGTTCCTTCACTTTGAAGCCCACACACAAACTTGTCCCTTAACGTATCTGCTAGTCCCAATCCAAACTGGCAGTGTTTCGATAGCTTGCGCAGTTCCGTTAAGTACTCAGCATTACTTTCGTCTTTATGCTGGTTCCGTTTGTGGAACTTAAATCTTTCTGCTATCAGCAGCGGTGTGGGGCTTAAGTGGTCCTGTAGGATTTCCACTATGCTTTCGAAATTCTTATCCACTGGCTTCTCTGGGGTTATTAGGTTTCGCAGTAAGCCATAAGTTTTTGCACCCATGGAAATCAACAAAACCAGTGCTTTCCTAGCATCTGGCACTTCATTCGCCTTGCAGTGCACCTCAATGCGTTCCACATATGTCGCCCAATCTTCGACTTCATTGTTGAACGTAGTGATACTGCCATTCTTCGGCATCCCTGGGTGTGATTAAACTGTCTAAAATGGTGTCTCCCACGCTCTCCCTTCTTCTCCGCTGGCACAAAATGGCATCTCCCGCGCTTTCCTTTCTTCCCGCGCTCGCCCTTCTTCTCCGCTGCGGCTTCTACAATGGCGTCTCCCGTGCTCTCCCTTCTTCACCGCGGCTCAATGGCGTCTCCCGCGCTTCCTTTCTTTCCCCCGCGGACGCTGTTCAGCCCTTGAGCCCTGGCTGTGCTCTGCGCATTCTCCTGTGCGCCTCTCTCGTTGCCACCGATCGGTCCTGAACCCAGCTGCTGCTTTACCCTCTCTCTCTTTTTGTTTTCCGTCGACGCCGCTCGGTTTTCAACCCCCGGCTGCGCCCTGTGCGCTTCACCCTCTCTCTTACCCCGTCGACGCTGCTCGGCCTTTTCTGTGCCGTCGGTCGGCTCCAGCCGCCGCTGTCCGGGAAGGGTCTGCGCTGTACCTGTTGCCAGTCTGTTGCTGGATCGTCGTGGCTTGAGAACCAAGCCCAGCTCTCAACAGCCTCCCCTGCGATGTTCACTCTCTGCCAGATGACTGGGCAGTTGCTCGTGGTCGACGCCCGTGCTTCTGGCCTCGACTTTCTTCCACCGTCCTCCCGGAGCGAATCCTTGAAAGGAATGCAGAGTTGCAGGTAGATTCGAATCGACCTCGTCGCCACTGTTGAATCCGTGATTCTTAAAGTATGATGTTTTCCAATAACTAGACGGAGGCTGTAAATTAACAATCAACAGGTGTTTACTGGAGGAGGGTAGTCTAAAGACTAACAGTACAGAGGCATGCTCAAGGCTTATATACAGGTGTGGTCACTGCCGGTACTACAGTATACAGGAGCTGTAAAAGTAGTTCTCTCTTAAAGGTACATACACTACATGCAGCACCCCCCCCCCTCCCCGAACCTCAGCATCTACCGCGGCCACAGTGGTGCGGCAGTCCAGCAGATCCATCGCCTTCTTCTAATGGGTAGGGTGAGGGGGTGGAGACGGATGTGGGGGAAGTCAGAGGGCGGAGCCAGGTGTTACACACATTTTTACCCTGCAAACACAAAATTAGAGAAAAATTAGTCTTTTGTGTGTTAAGTCTGTGTGTTATAACGAGAATTATTACACAGACCACAAGAGTAAATTTTAACAGGTCTTTACTAGTTGAAGGTCAGGGCGGAACTGCCCAATAAATCATTACACAGCACTTATATACCGGTGTGGTCACCACCGGCATTACAGTATACAGCAGCTAAGATAAAGTAGTGCAACCCTTAAAATAGTTCTCTTAAAGGTGGAACGGTTACATACACTACAAGTCTTTTGTGTTACATACACTACAATCCTCCCTTTTTAGGTTAACAGTATATATTCCCATTAAACATAACATCATAACATATATACACAACTTCATGTAAAAACAGTTCACAGATTCAGTCTCTCTGGAGGCTTCCTGACTCGGTCCGGATAACGCCTCGGTGGTGTAGTAGTTTTCGGTGGTGTAGTAGGTTCTTTTGGCAAGGTCGGTTCGGCTTGAATGTCAGTGTCGGGTTCATCTGGTTCCAGTATCACCGGATCGGAGGTAGATACTATGGGTATCTCTGCTTCATCATTAGGCGTATAAAGTTGTGGTGTAGGTTGTCCCTTTTCGGATGACGCTATGATCTGGTCAGCATGGCGCCTTATTATGCTTTCACCAATGTCCACGGTATACATCAGCGGTCCTAGTCGTGTGCAAATAGTTCCAGGCTGCCATTTCTCGGTACGGTAGTCCCGGGCCAAAACTTGTTGACCTATCTGGAAGGTTCTAGCTGGCCTTTCATTCATGCCTTGAAATTGCCGGTTCTCTACGTCCCTTCTGATGTTTGGCTTGATCAAATCCAGCCGGCATTTTAGTCTTCTATTGAAAAACATCATGGCGGGAGTTTGGTTTGTGACCGCATGTGTTGCATTCCTGTACGCCAACAAGAAGTTATCTACCTTATGTTGTAGATTTATGTCTTCATTACCCATGGCCTTTATGGCCTTCTTGAAGGTCTGGACAAACCTTTCAGCTAATCCATTGGTGGCGGGATGGTATGGGGCGGACGTGTAGTGCTTAACCCCATTGTTTTTTAAGAACTTCCTGAATTCTTCGGACACAAATTGCGGTCCATTATCAGAACAGATCTGTTCCGGCAGCCCATTCCTGGCAAATATGGTCCTTAATACTGTGATGGTTTTTTCCGTGGTGGTGGAGGACATCTTTATTACCTCCGGCCACTTGGAGTGTGCATCCACCGCGATTAAGAACATTGAGTCCATAAATGGACCAGCAAAGTCGATATGTACCCTTTGCCATGGAGATGAGGGCCACTCCCATGGATGCAGAGGAGCTTGTGGTGGGGCGTTTTGGACCTTCTGGCATCCTAGACAGCCCTTGGTCATTTCTTCGATGTCTCCATCGATACCTGGCCACCACACGAACGCTCTGGCTAGGTTCTTCATTTTCACTCCATCCAGATGCCCCTCGTGAAGCTCCTTTAGCACTTTATGCTGGAGTTTGGGTGGAATCACCACTCTGGATCCACACATCAAAGTTCCTCGGCACACTGACAGCTGTTCTCTTCTTTGCGAAAATGCTGGCAACAGTGGTTCGCCATGTGCTGGCCATCCCTTCACCGTTAAATCGTAGACTCGTGAGAGAGTCGGGTCATTTCTTGTTTCCTTTTCGATCGTAGAATTTGTTACTGGTAGACATTCCACTATGGTTGAGTGGAACATCTCCACTGGGTCCACTGTAGGCGCCTCTTCTACCGTTGGCAACGGTAGGCGTGATAAACTGTCAGCATTCCCATGCTGTTTTGATCCTTTGTATTCTATGTCATATTGGTGTGCCCCTAGGAAAAGGGACCACCTCTGTAGCCTTTGCGCTGTCATAATGGAAACGCCCTTTTTAGGGTTGAATATGGATACCAACGGCTGGTGGTCTGTCAGCAGTGTAAACTTCTGGCCCTGCAGGTAATGATTAAACTTCTTTACTCCCCACACCAGGCTGAGAGCCTCTCTATCTATCTGAGCATAGTTGTGCTCAGCGGAGGTCAATGATCTGGATGCAAATGCGACTGGCCTTTCCGAGCCATTTGGCAACTTGTGTGAGAGTACTGCTCCAATACCATAAGGAGAAGCATCACAAGCTAAACGAATAGGTAGCGTTGGGTTGAAGTGAGCCAACACTTCCTCTGAGGTGATCAATGTCTTGCTTTTGCGAAAGGCCTTCTTACAGTCCTCGCTCCACTTCCATGGTACTTCTTTCTGCAAAAGAACATTCAGCGGGTGCAGCACCGTGGATAGATTTGGCAGAAACTTATGGTAATAGTTAATCAACCCTAGGAACGATCTCAACTGGGATACATTTTCCGGAGCGGGAGCCTTCACAACAGCTTCGATCTTGTCAGGTGACTTGTGCAGCCCCTCCTGGTCAATGACATGACCACAGTACGAGATCCATTTCTGAAAGAACTCACATTTCTGGCGATTAACTCGAAGGCCATATTCCTTCAACCTGGTGAGCACCAGTTTCAAATTTGCAAGGTGTTCCTCATCGTCATCTCCTGTAATCAGGATATCGTCCAAGTAACATTAAGTGCTTGGAATTCCCTGTAATACCTGCTCCATGGCCCTCTGCCAAATTGCCGGAGCCGAAGCCACTCCAAAAACCAGTCTATTATATCGATACAAGCCTCTGTGCGTGCTGATTGTGAGATACTGGCGCGACTCTTCCTCAACTTCCATCTGTAAGTACGCTTGCGCCAGGTCTATCTTGGTGAAGCATTTCCCGCCAGACAATGAAGCAAAGATATCCTCAATCCGCGGAAGCGGATATTGCACCGTGTGAAGCACCGGATTAACTGTGATCTTGAAGTCTCCACAGATGCGGACCTTCCCCGGTTCCCCTGGCTTGTTACTCGATGAACGCTTCATGACGGGAACAATGGGCGTGGCCCACTCACTCCAGTCCACCTTAGACAGTACTCCTGAACGTTCCAGCCCTTCCAGCTCAGCTTCCACAGCAGGTCGTATCGCATACGGTACCGGTCTGGCTTTGAAAAATTTTGGGTTTGCATGTTCTGCAATCTTGATTTTTGCCTTAATTCCTCTCAGTGTTCCCAGTCCCTGTTGGAACACCTCTTTAGCCTCATCCAATATTCTGGACAATCGTTCAGGTTTGACATCTTTTTTTCCGGAATCTACCGTTATTGCGTTTAGGGAGTGCCAGTCCATATTTATTTTTCTGATCCACTCCCGTCCCAGAAGTGGTGGACCTCCCTCAGGTAGTACATATAAGTCCATTCCTTGGTGTTCTTTGCCCTTGTGTATCACCTTGACTTTTATCTTTCCGATGGGGTATACTTTTTGCCCCGTGTATGTCTGCAATACTATCTCCGTATCCCGTAGGGGAATATGTTTGAATAACTTTTTGTAATCTTGCTTATTCATGACCGTCAACGCCGATCCGGTGTCCAATTCCATCTTCACTTGGACTCCTGCTATCTGCAGTGTGACCCAGATAGTTTGTCGGTCAGCTTCCTTACTCACGTTGTGAATTCTCAGACTACCCAGTTCCTTGCTGTTGGAGTCTGAATCCGAATTCTGTTCATCCGAACTCTTCTCAGCCACCTTATGTACCTTTCTGCACTTTTCCTGTGGTGACTTTTTGTTGCTGGTCTTCTTTCCTGACCGGCATACTTTAGCTATGTGACCAAGCTTGCCACATTTTCTACATTCCTGGTTTTTAAACCAGCATTGGTTCTGATCGTGTGTTGTCTTTCCACAATGATAACATTTCGTTGTACCCAAAGCCATTTGATCTACGCTGAGTACCGCTGCCTTCAGCTGCATTTCCGCAGTGCCTCTCGCTGCGGCTTCGTGCGATGCTGCAATAGTGACAGCCTTATCAAGTGTAAGATCATTCTCTTCAAGTAGCCGCTTTTGTGTTCCTTCTTTCGACAACCCACACACGAATTTGTCTCTCAGTGCCTCTGTCAGGCTTTCCCCAAACTGGCAGTATTTCGCTAGCTTACGCAGTTCAATTAAATACTCCGCGTTGCTTTCCTCTTTCAGTTGCGTTCTCGCATAAAATTTAAATCGTTCCGCTAACATCAGCGGTGTGGGGTTCAAATGATTCTTCAGGACAGCAACAATTTTAGCGAAAGTCTGATCCGCCGGTTTAGCTGGTGATAGAAGATGCTTCAATAGCCCGTATGTCTTCGCACCCATTGAGTTTAGTAAGGTTAGTGCTTTATCTTCATCTGATATTTTATTTGCCTTACAATATATCTCTATGCGTTCTACATACGTGGCCCAATCTTCAACATCTGGATCGAAATCGTTGATGTTACCACGCGTAGGCATCCTCGCGATCTTCTTGAGAAACAAAAGAATTATTTTTTTTAATTTTTTTTCTTTTACAAAATGGCGGTTTCCCGCGCTTGTCTTCTTCCCCCGCCTCCGAAAATGGCGGCTTCCCGCATTTGCCTTTCTCCCCCGCTGGCTGTAATGGCGATTGCCGTATTGCTGCGTTCGCCCTCCCCCAGCGGTTTTCAAATCGTGCCTCCCAGCCCCTCTTGCAGTCCGGTCTTTTCCCTCCAGCTGCGGCTGAGTTCTCCGCGTTTTTTAAAAAATTTCTCCCGCGCCTTACGCTGACCCGGTCGCTGCGCCTCGCGGCCTCGGTAGCTGCCCGGCCTTTTTCACCGGTCGCGGTCGAGCTCTCTCTCGACGCTGTTGCGTCTCCCAGCCCGCTTGCAGCCCGGTCTTTCGCACCGGCTGCGTTTGCATTCACCACGGCTTCCGTGCCTTACGCTGCCCCAGTCTCAGCGCCTCTGGCCCCGACTTCTGTCCGGCTCTTTTCCCCGGCCGTGGTCGAGTTCTCCGCCCTTATATCCTCCGGTTTTTTTTTGTTATTTTCTCCCCTACTCACAGTCAACGTGGCCGACTTGCTGCTCGTCGCTGATCGCCTTACCCACCACCGTGATAGAAGGGATGATCACTGCCTGTTGCTGATGGAAGGCTTCATGTCAGAATTCTTCCTTTGCTCTGCAGACCCGAGTCTTTTCTCAGCAGAATGATGAGGGCGGATGCCTCCTCTCGACGCCCGTTAAACTGCCTTGGATGTATCTCTGCCGCAGGGTAAGATCGTACTCGTCGCCACTGTTAAGTCTGTGTGTTATAATGAGAATTATTACACAGACCACAAGAGTAAATTTTAACAGGTCTTTACTAGTTGAAGGTCAGGGCGGAACTGCCCAATAAATCATTACACAGCACTTATATACCGGTGTGGTCACCACCGGTATTACAGTATACAGCAGCCAAGATAAAGTAGTGCAACCCTTAAAATAGTTCTCTTAAAGGTGGAACGGTTACATACACTACAAGTCTTTTGTGCTACAAAGGAGCTACTTGTTTGCATCTTCGGGGGGTTTCTATGCAAAGTCACTGATCAGACTTGAGTGTGGCGCCCACAGTGGGCAAGGAAGAAAGGGAGAGCATGATGAGTGCCTACCTTCCCTGCTCTGGTCAGGTCATTAAACTTCTTTCTGCACTGCTACACCATCCTGGGCACAATGGATGGTAGTACTCAGTACCTCTGACTATGCCCTCTTCCTCACTGCACATGAGGACTGGGATATTGGGGAGGGATTGAGCCGATTCCATCTTTCTTTAATTTCTTCAAGAAGGGCTTGGACTTCCTCATCTAAGAAAATAAATGCCCTCATCTTTCTGCATTTTTTCTGTGCGTAAGTCATCTGTGAGAAGGGAAAGATTTGAGACAAATGAGACTCTGTACAGAGCTATTTAAATTAATTGCTTAAAAATCTTGAGGACTGAGAACTGTGTGCTACTCCCCTGCCTCACTCAGTAGGGAAAAATATTTTCTCTTCACCTAACACCATTGGTTCTGTTCCAATTACATTCAAATCTCATTGGGCAATTATGCAAATGTATGCCTTTTTTTTGCATTTGGGCGTATTCTAATTAGATTGCCAGGATTCCGCCGTTTACCAATCTAGAAAATAGCGTTTTCAGTTCTAACTTCCGGGATGTGGCCATGCTGGAAATTCAAGGCCTGTGTGTTAGACTCTCAAGTCTATTACCAAGGAGACCACAACAGCAAGCTATACAACATTGTATCAGAAATTAGTTCTGCAGGATCTCTAACTTTATGCTATTAAACTTTGTATACACACTGACTGATGTCTGAAGGGATATTTACCACAGTACCACTAGACAAAAATTTGGTCCAAGTGTAAAATGAGTATTCTTCGGGTAGAGGGAAGGAGAAAACAGGAATCCCTACATTACAGTTATCAGAAATGAGAAGTGATTGATCCTCAGTATATTACTTATGAGGTTTTCTTTAAACTCACATTTGGCACTAAAAGCTAATTTTTCATGTTTGCTAACAAGAATAAGATGAAGGATAAATATTACTTCTAAATATTTTTTCTTTCATCCTATTCTTGTGCCTCCAAATTAATGCAACAGTATTGCAAGGAACAGAACTTGGACTCACCTATATTGTTAGACACTGCATAGTGTTTTAACAAAGCAAGTTAGCCTGCGGGAGCAGAGTGCAACTACTCAAGGTCTTGTGGTGCAGTTATTTTGCTAATGTTTTTACAGTTAAATACCTATACTTTAACCTGCTTTCAGACCTGTCTCTTTCTGATTTCCTCCTCCTTCCCCCCCCCCCCCACGATTATTCCTCCTGCATGTGTGTGTGTGTATATATATATTTTAAAACCGTTGAAATATTAGATCTTTTCTACTGATGCTACAGGCTGGGATCTTTGTACATAAAAGTTACAACACAAACAGGCCATTCAGCCCAACCAGTCCATATTGACATTTACCCTCCACATGAGCAAATAGTCCTAATCACATTTACTCACCCTGTTCTCTAATCTCTTCATCTTCTTTTCCTCCATCCACCTATCCAATCTAACCTTCAACGTTGACATAGTTTGTGCTTCAATCACTAACCCTGGAAGTGAATTCCACAGCCTCACAACTCGTGTGTGAAGACGTTTCTCCTGCTCTCTGTTCTAAATCTCTTGCATTTAATCTTGTATCTATCGCCCTCATTCTAGACCCCTCAACTGCTGGAACCAGTCAGCTTCTTTCTACCCTGTCCCATCCTTTCATAATATTAAACATTTCTATCATAGTATCTGTTATCTATATTTTTAAAATCCCAATTTTTCAAGTAACCAGGTGCAAAAAAGAATGGCCTTACTGTATCATCATGCGCAACATATACATTTTACTTTTCTTACTGTATAAAACCTAATTGCACTGCCAAAACTTAACAAAACACCTCCTGTGATCTAGTGCAGCTGGAAAGTTATGAGAATTACGTTTAACATATGTGGGAGACTAGTGGTTATGGCATTTCCTGTAAAGTTGGGCTATGAGAGCCTTATATAAATAGATTATGTAAATGTTTTCTGAGCAGTCTGATTTGTTTTATTTTGGTGATATAGGGATAATCTCTGATTTAAAACATACTGTAATAGCATCTGTAGCTAATTAGCAATAGTGTGATTATTAAAAGTGTTTATCATTGGGAATAGATTGTGAATGGATTGGACATTGACCTGTCACTTCTGGTACTGGGTTTGAATCAAATCCAGACTGATGGGATGAACGTTGCCTTTGGCTGCTGGTGTAAGAGAAATGAAATGTGAAATGGATTTTGGGCAGACTCCATCTCATTCCTTCACAGCAAAGAACTGCCCCTAATTTGGCACTAAATTGGTAATCTTATTCAAAGATGTCAAAGGATAGCTAGTATGGGAAATAGAAAATGTCACACTGGAGCAGTGTGGAGTGCTCTTCTGAGGTCAGGACACTTCATACCTAACCTGGGCGTGCTTGGTGCTAACACTGGTTACCTATTCCCTACCACAAACGGCTCTCACTTTGAAGAACGCATAATTAGTGCTCACTTTGAAGAACGCATAATTAGTGCTTCTGGGGTTATTTTGGCTGGAGAATAGCATTCAATATCGCATGCGCATACTGATAATGGTTTTTACAGACCGTAAACCAAACTGAAAAGCAAAAGGCAGCCTAGTGTTTAAATTCACAAGAGACTGAGAAATGCCATCAGTTTATTGCAGAAATGACTCCTCAGTTTCAGTATTGGACTTAAAGTGTTTTCAAACATCATTATTAGAGCATTTCTTTCCAGCCCCTTTAATGGGCCCACACTGTTTCTCCTGAGATGCTGTGTATCTCGCTATAATGTGCATTTTGGCTGGCTCCCAAGTAACATATTGTTGACTGTGTTGCTATTCTAAATGTGTTTACCTTCTCTTTCATCCAACCTCTCTGACTGCCCACCCAAGCACTTTGCCAGTTTTATTTCCCCCTGCAAGGCCTCTTGTCACTCTTGGCTGGACCAAAATGACACTTGCCAGCATTTTCTTTCAACTGTAGCTGGAGGGTGGTCACATGATCACAACTGTTAATGACTGGCAGGCAGATTTATGTGACTAACCATCCTGGGAGTGGTTAAGAACCATGCCCATAATTAAAAATCTATTATCAGCAATTGCTGTAGTTTACATGCTATTTGCTTTCTTGTAAATTATATATCTGTCTGGAATTTGCGGTTTGGATGACAGCAAACTGGCCACTTTTTAAACTGACCGCAATTTGGAAATCCTGAAGTTGCGGTCTGTCATTCACAGCTCCGACACAGGCTGCGCTGTGCCCCCCAAACAGAGCCGACAATCAGTGTAATCACTCAAATCACTAAAAGTTAGACTCAAAAGGATTAGGTGTAACTGGGGTTTTAACAGTGTATATTGACTGCTAAACAAAGGTTTTAGACTGAAAAACTAATTTTAATTTTGTGCAGTGTTAAATTTATCAATTTTAATTAAAAAATAGAATTTTTAAGAAACTTAGTTTGTTCATCTTATTTCAGGTTTTCTTTTTCCCCATATGAGAGCCCCAATCTTTATTTTATTCTCCAACATTTTTTTAAAAGTTAGAATTTTAAGAGCTTACCCACTTCCTGGTTTGCTGTCTGAGAATTCTGCATTTTGATTGGCTGCTTAGACAGCTTGTTGACATCACAGCAGCTCGCACAAGGGGATCCCCACTAAACACCATTGATTTGAATTGAACATCGGAAAACCCTAACTTCTCGACACAGAGATGGCGAGATCCTTGTGTGAAGCTTACTTCAGGGCCAGCGGTGAACGCCTTCACTTCGTCACTGACTGCAAATTCTGGGCCAATATCTCTTTTACCTAGTTTATTGTAACTACTAGCTGGGGGGAGCCCGGCTTTGCCAGGGCTGTTTTGGGGCGGGCGGTTTAAATCGAGTGCCAGGCTTTGGGGCCCTGCCTGTGATCCCTGAGATGAAAACGATTAGTCCCGCCCACACACACACTTAATACCTTGAAAGATGAAAGTGAAAGTACTTATAAAACGTTTTTGGTAAATCTTATGTTATTTTTAAAAGAGATACTAACTTTCAAAGTAGTTTGAGCTGGAAGCTGAAGGCATGGCACTGAAACAATGGCTGCCAGATCCCCGAGATGAAAGCGATTAGTCCCGCCCACACACACACACACCGATTGGCCAACCATCAGGGGACCGTACTGTAGGATTGGTCAATCGTGACGGCACAGGATTGGTGGAACCTTGACGTCAGTCAATTAATGCTAAGTAGCAGATAATGAGTTTAATTTTGAAGGTTTTTTGCATAAGGCGCGAATAATTTTCGTCCGAGCGAAAAGTAAATACGCTTACCAGCGTCCCGGAAGCGTAAGCTTTCTTCGGGGGTAACGCGCGCGTAGGTACGCCGTATAACTTTCGAGCGCATAGCCGGACAGACGCACACCCGAGGACAGACAGAAGGACAGATAGACAGATCGACTCCTTTATATATATAGACTAGCTGGGGTGAGCCCGGCGTTGCCGAGGCTTTTTCGAGGGCATGTTGTTGTTGGAAGAGAGAGAGAGAGCGACTGGGGGGGTGGGGGGGCGGCAGAGAGAGACTGGGGGGGGGAACAGAGAGAGACTGGGGGGGGAACAGAGAGAGACTGGGGGGGGAACAGAGAGAGACTGGGGGGGAACAGAGAGAGACTGGGGGGGGAACAGAGAGAGACTGGGGGGAACAGAGAGAGACTGGGGGGAGGGGGGAACAGAGAGAGACGGGGGGGGAAGAGAGAGACTGGGGGGGGAACAGAGAAGCTCTCCCCCCCCCCCGCGATTTCCCGAGGCTCTCCCCCCCCCCCGCGATTTCCCGAGGCTCTCCCCCCCCCCCGCGATTTCCCGAGGCTCTCCCCCCCCCCCAGCGATTTCCCGAGGTTCTCCCCCCCGCGATTTCCCGAGGCTCTCCCCCCCCCGCGATTTCCCGAGGCTCTCCCCCCCCGCGATTTCTCGAGGCTCTCCCCCCCCCCCCGCGATTTCCCGAGGCTCTCTCCCCCCCCCCCCCGCAATTTCCCGAGGCTCTCCCCCCCCGGCGATTTCCCGAGGCTCTCCCCCCCCGCGATTTCCTGAGGCTCGCCCCCCCCCGCGATCTCCCGAGGCTGTGTGCTGGCGTCACGGGGGCCGTGCGCATGCGTGCCGGCGTCAAGGCGGCTGCGCAACTGGCGGCCTCTTCATTTTTTTTAAACTCATGTCACGGGGTGGCGGGCCGTGCGCATGCGTGGTTTCAAGACCGCCGGCGTGCCCCGTTGCCGGGGTAACGGGGGCCGTGCGAATGCGTGCCGTCGTCAAGGCAGCCGCGCAACTGGCGGCCTCTTTTTTTTTTTAAACTCATCTTTCGCCGATTAAATAAATAGAGAGCAGCAAAAGAGGAGGAGGGAGTAGGAGTCGCTCGGTAGGCCCATGCAAGAAGGACGGTAGATGTGAATAGGAGGCAGGGCTCGGCTGCCGGTTAACTAAGTGGCCCCTCGGGTTGGACGCAGGCCTGGTCTCAAACGAGGAGCCAACTGCCCCGCCCACCGCGTGCGCATTTGCTAAACACAATTTAAAACACAAATAAATTGTTATTTAATTCCCTAACACATCATTAAAATATTTACCTTAGTTCCCTAACACACAGAAAGTGTGGGGGAAAAAATCGTGAAAAATCAAGATGGCGGCCACTCACCTCGGTTCAGAAGGATAAGGCCCGCCCACACACGCACCGATTGGTCGACCGGTCAGGTCACCGAAGCGTAGGATTGGTCAATCGTCGAGTCACTCGACACTCAACTGTAGGACGGCACGCGCCAGGAACCCGCCGTCCGATTGGTCGACCTCGACGTCACACGGTCGCTAATGAGATGCTAATGAGCGGAACGCTGAACGTTTTTCGGATACCGCGGGCGGGATTTTTGTCCGGCCGAAACGTAAATACGCCTATGACCGGTCCGGAATCGCAAGCATTCTTTTGAGGTGACGCACGTGTCGGTACGCTCTGTAACTTTCAAACGTATAGAGAACGGACAGACAGACATCGGGACAGACAGACAGAAGAGCCGCTTTATATATATAGATACTAAACTTTGTTAATCCTTTTCTTACATGACATTTAATAATCTAACCAGTAAAACCTCATTGTAAACTAGCCAATTTCATGATTAGTGTCACCTGTGGCTCAGTGGTTAGCATTCTCACCTCTGTTAGAAATTGTGGGTTTAAGTCCCACTCCAGTGACAAAAATCTAGGCTGACTCCAGTGCAGTACTGAGGGAGTGCTGCACTATCAGAGGTGCCGTCTTTTGGATAAGATGTTAAACCGAGGCCCTGTCTGCTCTCTCAAGTGGATGTAAAAGATCCCATGGCACTATTTCGAAGAAGAGCAGAAGAGTTATTCCCAGTGTCCTGGCCAATATTTATAGCTCAATCAACATTACTAAAAACAGATTATCTGGTCAGTATCACATTGCTATTTGTGGGAGTTTGCTGTACGCAAAATGACTGCCACGTTTTCTACACTACAACAGTGACTACACTTCAAAAATTACTTCATTGGCTGTAAAGTGCTTTGAGACATTCTGAAGTCATGAAAGGCGCTATATAAATGCAAGTCTTTTCTTTTTCTTTCAACTGCAAATTAGTTCTATTCATTTTTCCAGTTATTACATGTGGTGAATTTTCATTTCTCGCATTCCTGGCGCATAGCTCTGCTTGCTGGGAGCACATTCAGTTTTATTTCCCCAGACCCTTCATGATTTTCCATCTGTTCGTTTTAGCCCAATGTAAATTTTAATTTAGTTTTAGATGAGGCCAGCTATTTGGTATGTTTGTGCCTTAAATTCTGTAATCTATATGTGGTAGCCTACAGTACGATAATGTAAGAGCAGACACTGATAAATGACAGACTTGCTCTCTTAATAAATAATAGTGGTGCAACATGTTTGAATAGGCAGTTATCTTTAATACCACTGAAGAGGAGTTTAAGTTCAGTCCAGAGACAAGTGCGAAAATGGGTCTTGATGATTGATGCTATCAGTTCCAATCAGCCCTCGTCTCATTCAGAGTAGGTATTAATCCCTATTCATAATTTGGTTCTTGTGTTTTGTACTTGAAGCTGCAAAAATTGTCACTTCATTTGATTTTTGGAATAACAACAACAACTTGTATTATATTATATTTATATAGCGCCTTTAATTAGTAAAATGCCCCAAGGCGCTTCACAGGAGTATTATAAGACAAAAAAATTTGACACCAAGCCATATAAGGAGAAATTAGGGCAGGTGACCAAAAGCTTGGTCAAAGAGGTAGGTTTTAAGGAGCGTCTTAAAGGAGGAAAGAGTGGTAGCGAGGCGGAGAGGTTTAGGCAGAGAATTCCAAGCTTAGGGTGCAGGCAACAGAAGGCACGGCCACCAGTGGTTGAACAATTATAATCAGGGATCCTCGAGGGCAGAATTAGAGAATCGCAGATATCTCGGTGGGGGGGCGGGGGCTGAAGAAGATTACAGAGATAGAGGAGGAAAGGCCATGGAGGGATTTGAAAACTAGGATGATAATTTTGAAATCGAGGCTTTGCTTAACCGGGAGCCAATGTAGGTCAGCAAGCACAGGGGTGATGGGTGAATGGGACTTGGTGCAGGTTAAGACACGGACAGCCATGTTTTGGATGACCGCAAGTTTACGTAGGGTAGAATGTGGGAAGCCAGCCAGGAGTGCGTTGGAATAGTCAAGTCTAGAGGTAACAAAGGCATGGATGAGGGTTTCAGCAGCGGATGAGCCGAGGCAAGGGCGGAGACAGGCAATGTTACAGAGGTGGAAATAGGCGGTCTTTGTTATGCTATGGATATGTGGTCGGAAGCTCATTTCAGGGTCAAATATGACACCAAGGTTGCGAACAGTGTGGTTCAGCCTCAGACAGATGTTAGGGAGAGGGATGGAATCAGTGGCTAGGAAACGGAGTTTGTGGCAGGGACCGAAAACAATGGCTTTGGCCTTCCCAATATTTAATTGGAGAAAATTTCTGCTCATCCAGAATTGTATGTTGGACAAGCAGTCTGACAATTTAGACACCATGGATGGGTCAAGAGAAGTAGTGAGGTAGAGCTGGGTGTCGTCAGCGTACATGTGGAAACTGACGCTGTGTTTTCGGATGATGTCACCAAGGGGCAACATGTAGATGAGAAATAGGAGGGGGCCTAGGATAGATCCTTGTGGGACACCAGAGATAACTATGTGGGAGCGGGAAGAGAAGCTGTTGCAGGTGATTCTCTGGCTATGATTAGATATGAATGGAGCCAGGCGAGTGCAGTCCCACCCAGCTGGACGACGGTGGAGAGGCGTTGGAGAAGGATGGAGTGGTCAACCGTGTCAAAGGCTGCAGACATGTCGAGAAGGACGAGGAGGAATAGTTTACCTTTATCTCAGTCACAAAGGAGTCATTTGTGACTTTGATGAGATCCGTTTCAGTACTATGGCAGGGGCGGAAACCTGATTGGAGGGATTCAAGCATGGAGTTGCAGGAAAGATGGGCACGAATTTGGGAGGCAACAACACGTTCAACGACTCTGGAGAGGAAAGGAAGGTTTGAGATGGGGTGGTAATTTGCAAGGACGGAGGGGTCAAGGGTTGGTTTTTTGAGGAGAGGGGTGATGACGGCAGATTTGAGGGAAAGGGGGAGAGTACCTGAGGAGAGAGAACCGTTAACAATGTCAGCCAGAAAAGGAAGTTGGATACATTTAATATATATTGAGGGGTTATGGTTGCATGTCCATAGATCCCTGAAGGTAGCAGGACAGGTAGATAAGGTGGTTAAGAAGGCATGCGGGATGCTTTCCTTTATTAGCTGAGGCATAGAATATAAAAGTGGGGAGGTTATGCTTGACCTGTATAAAACACAAGTTAGGCCACAGCTAGAATACTGTGTACAGTTCTGGTCACCACATTACAGGAAAGATGTGATTGCACTAGAGAGGGTACAGAGGAGATTTACGAGGATGTTGCCAGGACTGGAGAATATTAGCTACGAATAAAGATTGGATAGGTTGGGGTTGTTTTCTTTGTAACAGAGGAGGCTGAGGGAGACTTAATTGAGGTGTATAAAATTATGAGGGGCCTAGATAGAGTGGGTAGGAAGGACCTATTTCCCTTAGCAGAGAGGTCAATAACCGGGGGCATAGATTTAAAGTAATTGGTAGAAGGATTAGAGGAGAGTTGAAAAGAACTTTTTTCACCCAGAGGGTGGTGGTGGTCTGGAACTCATTGTCTAAAAGTGGGTAGAGGCAGAAACCCTCATCTCATTTAAAAAGTACTTGGATGTGCACTTGAATTGCTGTAGCCTACAGGGCTATGGACCAGGAGCTGGAAAGTGGGATTAGGCTGGATAGCTCTTTCGGCCGGCACAGATACGACGGGCCGTATGACCTCCTTCTGTGCTGTAATTTTCTATGATTCATAGTGGTTATGTTACTGGACTATTAATCCAGAGGCCTGGAAATATGATCCAGAGACATGAGTTCAAATCCCAACACAGCAGCTGGGGAATTTAAATTCAGATTTTTAAATAAATCTGGAATAAAAAGCTAGTATCAGTAATGGTGACCATGAAACTACCAGATTGTCGTAACAACCCACTTGGTTCACTAATGCCTTTTAGGGAAGGAATTCTGCTGTCCTTACCCAGTCTGGGCTATTTGTGACTCCAGACAACAATGTGGTCAAGTCTTAACTGCCCTCTAAATGGCCTAGCAAGCCATTCAGTTGTACCAAAACCTCTCTGAAAAACTATAATAAAAGTAAAACCAGCTGCACCACCCAGTATCGATCGAGGCACACCCAGCCCAGTCGACCCTGCAAAGTCCCCTCACTAACATTGGTGGGAGAGCTGTCCCACAGACTGACGTAGTTGTACTCTCTCCTTTCAGCCAATGTCCTAGACTCCTCCATCACCATCCCTGGATATGTCCTGTCCCACTGGCATGACAGACCCACCAGAGGTGGCAGCACAGTGGTGTACAGTCGGGAGGGAGTGGCCGTGGGAGTCCTCAACATTGACTCTGGACCCCATGAAGTCTCGTGGTATCAGGTCAAACATGGGCAAGGAAACCTCCTGCTGATTACCACCTAACGCTATCCCTCAGCTGCTGAATTAGTACTCCTCCATATTGAACACCACTTGGAAAAAGCAGTGAGGGTAACAAGGGCACAGAATGTAATCTGGGTTGGGGACTTCAGTGTCCATCACGGTGGCTCGGTAGCACCACTACTGACCGAGCTGGCCATGTCATGAAGGACATAGCTGCCAGACTGGACCTGCGGCAGGTGGTGAGAGATCCAACACGAGGGAAAAACCTACTTGACCTCATCCTCACCAATATACCTGTCGCAGATGTAGCTGTCCATGATGGTACTGGTAGGAGTGACCACCACAAAGTCCTTGTAGAGACGAAGTCCCGTCTTCACACTGAGCACATCCTCCATCGTGTTGTGTGGCACTACACCATGCTAAATGAGATAGATTCAGAACAGATCTAACAGCTCAAAACTGGGCATCCATGAGGCGCTGTGGGCCATCAGCAGCATCAGAATTGTATTCCACCACAATCTGTAACCTCATGGCCTGGCATATTTCTCACCCTACCATTACCATCAAGCCAGGGGACAAACCCTGGTTCAATGAGGAGTGTGGAAGAGCATGCCAGGAGCAGGTCCAGGCGTACCTAAAAATGAATTGCCAGCCTGGTGAAGCTACAACACAGGACTATGTGGATGCTAAACAGTGGAAGCAGCATGCGGTAGACAGAGCTAAGCTATCCCACAGCCAATGGATCAGATCAAAGCTCTGCAGTTCTGCCACATCTAGTTGTGAATGGTGGTGGACAATTGAACAACTAACGGGAGGAGGAGGCTCCATGAATATCCCCATCCTTAATAATGGCGGAGCCCAACACTTGAGCGCAAAAGACAAGGCTGAAGCATTTGCAACCATCTTCAGCCAGAAATGATAAGTGGACGATCCATCTCTGCCTCCTCCTGAGGTCCCCACCATCACAGAAGCCAGTATCTAGCCAATTCGATTCACTCCGGGTGATATCAAGAAATGGCTGAGTGCACTGGATACAGTGAAGCCTATGGGCCCCGACAACATTCCGGTTGTAGTGTTGAAGACTTGTGCTCCAGAACTAGCTGTGCCTCTAGCCAAGCTGTTCCAGAACAGCTACAACATTGGCATCTATTCGACAAAGTGGAAACTTGTCCAGGTATGTCCTGTCCACAAAAAGTAGGACAATTCTAATCCAGCCAGTTACCACCCCATCCGTCTACTCTCAATCATCAGCAAAGTGATGGAAGGTGTCATCGACAGTGCTATCTAGCAGCACTTACTCACCAATAACCTGCTCATCGATGCTCAGTTTGGGTTCCGCCAGGACCACTCGGCTCCAGACCTCATTACAGCGAAACATGGAGCTGAATTCCAGAGGTGAGGCGAGAGTGGCTGCCCTTGACATCAAGGCAGCACTTAACTGAGTGTGGCATCAAGGAACCCTAGTAAAATTGAAGTCGGGGGAAAACTGTCCACTGGCTGGAGTCATACTTAGCACAAAGGAAAGCGGTTGTGGTTGTTGGAGGCCAATCCTCTCAGCACCAGGACATCGCCATCGCCGCAGCAGTTCCTCAGGGCATTGTCCTAAGCCCAACCATCTTCAGCTGCTTCATCAATAACCTTCCCTCCATCATAAGGTCAGAAATGGGAATGTTTGATGAAAATTGCACTGTGTTCCGTTCCATTTGCAACTCCTCACAATGAAGCAGTCCGTGCCTGCATGCAGCAAGGCCTGGACAACATTCAGGCTTGAACTTCTTTTTTTTATTCGCTTATGAGATCTGGGTGTCACTGGCAAGGCCAGCATTTATTGCCTATCCCTAGTTACCCTTGAGAAGGCGGTGGTGAGCCGCCTTCTTGAACTGCTGCAGTCCGTGTGGTGAAGGTACTCCCACAGTGCTGTTAGGTAGGGAGTTCCAGGATTGTGTCTATTACAAACTCAGATACATCCTACAGAACGTCTCACTTTGCCTGGCACTTAATGACCATCTCCAAAAAGCCAATGTCGAACCACCTCCCTTTGGAATTACCATCGTCAAATCCCCCACCATCAACATCCTGGGGGGGGACACCATTGACCAGAAACTTAACTGGACCAGCCACAGACATACTGTGGCTACAAGAACAGGTCAGAGGCTGGGCATTTTGCAGCGAGTGAATCACCTGACTCCCAAAGCCTTTTCACCATTTACAAGGCACACGTCAGGAGAGTGATGGAATGCTTTCCACCTACCTGGATGAGTGCAGCTCCAACAACACTCAAGAAGCTGAACACCATCCAGGACAAAGCAGCCCGCTTGATTGGCACCCCATCCACCACCTTAAACATTCACTAACTCCACCACCGGTGTACCGTGGCTGCAGTATGTACCATCTACAAGATGCACTGCAGCAACTCACCAAGGCTTCTTCGACAGTACCTCCCAAACCTACCACCAAGGGCAGCAGGCACATGGGAACACCATCACCTCCAAGTTCCCCTCTGAGTCACACACCATCCTGACTTGGAAGTATATCGCTGTTCCTTCATTGTCGCTGGGTCAAAATCCTGGAACTCTCTCCCTAACAGCACTGTGGGAGTATCTTCACCATACGAACTGCAGCAGTTCAAGAAGGCGGCTCACCACCACCTTCTCAAAGGCAGTTAGGGTTGGGCAATAAATGCTGACCTTGCCAGTGATGTCCACATCCTATGAATGAATAAAAACATTAAAATTTTTCCCCCTGACAACTTGTCTTTCAAGTGTTGTCCTGAATTAGCTAACAAGCGGAGTAATCTGCTCTAATAATTCATTGTGCTGTACTATGTTCAAAGTATTGTAACAAATACCAGCAGGTTCACTGATTTATATTAAAATATCCAGCTTTATTCCTCTTGGCCATTTACAAGTGTATTACAGGAAACTCTTGTTTAAACGGCACCTAAATATCCGGAATTCTCTCTTAACCGGCAAAATTCATACTCCAAAAACAACACCTCAATAACCGGAAATGTTGCCGAGTCCGAGTCTCCCGCGGCGGCCAAGTTAGTCAGTGGGGGTAGTTCTCCAAACTGCCACTACTCGGCTTCTTGGCGCTGTCGGAAGTCGGAACACCTCAATAACAGGAGTCTGACTCTCCCGCGCTGCCAGTAGTCTCTTCCGATCCGCCATTTTTCTGTTAACAGTAAAACAAAACTTATACAGTAAAGTAATTAAAGAGTTATGGATTACCCTCAACTGGCAGTCCTGTACTTAATCAAGCATCTTCCACCATCCATTTAACACAACATTCTGTCGGTGAGGACCCAATTACTGTGTACTGTACATTTCTGGATTTTTTTAATTTTTGTTTGTTAAAAACCCTCTCCGTCATCTGGAATTTTTAATCAACCAGCACCATCCTGGTCCCGTCGGTGCCGGATACCAGAGAGTTCCCTGTAGTTCCCAGCTAGATACCTTAATAAAACATTTTCTGCAAAACTCTGGACTAACCTTACAAAATAAATACTAAGTTCATAAACTAATCATATTCATCTCGCAGGTTAGGATAGAGAACAGTATCCTGCCACTAATGTATCAATGTGAAGTAGATTCAGACAAACTTATACAAGAAAGTGGTAGTGTAGCACGGGAGCCAGGTTCTGATCTGACTGCTGAGCACTCTGAATAAAGTGAGGCGTTCTGCAGGATGCATCTGAGTTTGTAATAGACACAGCATAACTCTAGCTTGGTGTGAAACTGCATTTTAAAAATGCCATACTTACTTTTCAATGGCCTTAATATATTAAGAAAATCCTATCTATACATTCCTGATGGACGATCATACATCTGTCTTGTCCGTTTACAAATTCTGATTGAACTGCTATTAAATTAACGTGTATTTTCTAACAATTTATCTTATTAAAATGCTTTAATATTAATATGTACATGTACTGACGGGTATGTTCATTAATAATGTCAAGTTGGCTCAGTGCTGCCACTCTTGCCTGAGTCAGAATGTTATGAGTCAAACCCAACTGCAAGACTTGACTGCATAATCTAGGCTGACACTTCAATGGAGTACTGAGAGTACTGCACTGATCAGAGGTGCGGTCTTTCAGATGAGATGTTAAACCCAAACCCCATCTGCCTGCTCAGGTGGGTGTATAAGATCCCATGGCACTATTTGAAGACGAGCAGGTGAGTTCTCCTGGTGTTCTGGCCAACATTTATCTCTCGACTAACACTGCCAAAAAACAGATTATCTGGTCATTTATCTCAGTGCAGTTCGTGGGATCTTGTGTAGAAATTGTTGTTTGCTTACAAAACAGCTTTGGGACATCCTGAATCATAAAATATGCTATATAAATTAAAGTTCTTTCTTAAATTACCATTAAAAGTAATTTATCAGAAAGTTTGAATAAATTAAATTGCTTTGATTACAAGCCAAAATTAATTGCAATTTTTTCTATATAACATTTCTCCAAATGTCAGCCCGGAATATACTGCATGAAAGATAATCTTGTTTCTATGCAACATTGGAAACATGGTTTAGAATCCTGAGTAGAAGATTGAGTGTCTAGTATTTTTCTTAAATGCAGATCAGGTCCCTTTCTGACCACTGGAAGATGTTAAAATTATTTCTGTCAACTCCATAGTAAGTCAAATGTTTGCATCAGATGGGCTGCAGAGTGGTACTGCTGGTTAGAGTTGAGTTTGCAAACTGCCAATCTGTTCTCTAGAAACAGAAGAAGGTGTGCCACTGTGGTAAAAAATATAGTTACGTCCTTCTTTCACTTTTCCATCCTTCAATGCAGTACTGGTTTTGATTCTAAGCATATTTTTATTTAAATAAATAGTGTACTATTTTCAGCCAATCACTGTTGACCTGATAAATGCTTTGCAAGGTTATAAAAACACAATGGGCTGGATTTTGTCAATGGGGACGTGATGGAGGCGGGACTCCCACTTTTTGGGTTGTAGTCCCGCTTCCATCGATTTGTGGCCAACGCATGCGATTTTCCCTTGATTGACCTTGTTGAGCCCGCCCAGCGGGCTCAGCAGGCCAATTAAGGGACACCCGGTTACAGGTGACGTCCGGGATTGACATTTCATCTGTTAAGAGCATTTGACAGCTCTGTGAAGCTGTCAAACACTGACAATCTGACTTCTAACTTGAGTCCTTCTCCACAGACTCAGTTAGAAATCTCTCCAGAACAGAAAGCAGAATGCTGCAACTTTTGACAGCTCGCAGCCATCCTGCTTTCTGTGCCGGTGAGATAAAGGACTCCCGAGACCTGAAGGAAGGAAGCCTGCATTAGTAAGTAAAGGTAAGTAAAACTTATTTAAACACTTTACACACACCAAACACACTTACCTCTGCACTCATGCACCCATCACTCATCTGAACACCGGACATCTCGAACCCTCCAAGCCCTTCAGCCCGACGCTCCACCTCGCTAACTTGGCGTGGTTTGGAGCCGTCGGGAAGCCCACACTTCAGGGCTAAAAATAGGGATTAGGCCAAAAACTGCCTGTTAACTACCAGTTAATTGGCACTAATCCCCTTCCCGCCTTGGGGAGCCGGCTCCCAGCACAGGTCGGGTACCCGCCACCTGGGAAACGGGCATGGAGGCGGGAAGGGTTCGTGCCCCCCGATTCTGCAATTTTAATACCCCACACACCTCCATTCCCGCCTCCACAGCCCTGGGAAATTCGAGCCCAATATATTTCTATTACAACAGCTGAAGGATCCTAGCTTCAGAAAAAACAAAACATGACATTTTGAAGAAATGTGCATCATAACATCAGCAATATTGCATCTGAAAATCAGCACTATCATCTTGGTTACAGGAGGCAGGTGATTTTTTTTCCCCAAATGCCGTCATTTCCTATAATACATTTTCGTATCTCCTTCTTTGCCCACTTCTGATTGGCTTTAAATTACTGCATCATCTAGAAGTTGTCATGTATAAGTAAAGAAAGACGCTGCATCGGAATTAAAGCTTTGCAGACTATCAAAATGGCAGGTAGCGTTCTTGAAAAGTTAGAGCATCCAATAAGCAATATGTTTGTTTGTCCAGGGTGTTTATTGGATAACTATTAGCTTTATATCTTTACATTTCTTTTCACTTAACTACAAAGATAATTCAATATTATTTGAATTAGTTGTTTGACCCAAACAGGTATCAAATGACTTCCAGTGTTAAACCTCAACTAATGGTTTCAACCACCACCCTGTAGACTGGCTGGGAAACAACAAAAAAATTGTGCTCATAACTGTACTCTCCTTAGGAGGTCAAGAAAGAACAAGAGTAGGCCATTCAGCCCCTTGAGCAGAGTTCTAGGAGGCTTGTAGGACTGGAGGAAGTTACAGAGATAGGTAGGGTGAGGTCAAGAAGGGACTGTAACACATGGATGGGAATCTTAAATTGGAGGCGTTGGGGAACCAGTGTAGGTCAGCGAGCACGTTGGTGATGAATGAGCGAGACTTGGTTCAGGTTAAGATATGGAGTTTGTGACAGGGATCGAAGATGATGGCTTCGGCCTTCCCAATGTTTAACTGGAGGAAATTGCAGCCCATCCAGGACTGGATGCTGGAGAAGCAGGCTTACAATACAGGGACAAGAGAGGTGGTGGAGAAGTAGAGCTGGGTGTCATCAGCATACATGTGGAACATGTCACCATGTCTTTGGATGATGTCGCCAATGGGCAGCACGTAGATGAGGAAGAGGAGGGGGCCAAAGATAGATCCTGGGGAGACTCCAGAGATGATAGTGCAAGAGCAGCAAGAGAAGCCATTGTTCATGATGCTCTGGCTATGATTGGATGGGTGAAAGAAGAAACAAGCAAGAGCACCGCCACTCAGCTGGACAATGGAAGAGTGACTTTGGAGGAGGATGGTGTAGTTGGGCTATGTTAAAGGCTGCAGAGAGTTCAAGAAGGATGACTAAAAATTAGTTTTAATTGACTGAGGGCTGTAATAAAATTAGCATTAGCACTAAATTGGTAGCTGGAGACTTGAGTAAGATCCAAGTCAATAAAGCACCTGGGCCAGAAGGGAGCCACCCAAAGGTTTTTAAAGACATCGATGACGTGCTAGCAACGTCACTGGCATAAATAGTTTGGAATTTTCTAGAAAAGGGTAATATAGGATAACTGGAGAAGGGCAAATATAATGGGCCAAATTTTGCTGGAGTGGGGCATCATGTTAGTTAGTTAGTTAGACTTGTTTGTGCATGTTTAGGTTTTAAATTTTTTGCCCACAAAGTTGCTGGAAGGGTGAGCTGATAATGGCGCAGTGAGGGCAACAGGACATCTGGGATCTTGATGAACAATAGGACAAACAGTGTATCTCCTTAACCAATGAGATTAAAGGATTGAGAAATAAACAGACAAAGGACTGAGAAGGAGGGTGAATTAGAGTGGGTGAATTCAATTTCAAATCAGGTACAGAAAGAGAAATAAAGGGAGGGAAATAAGGATTGGATTAAGAGAGTGAGAAAAAAAAGACAAAGGAAAAGTAAGAATAAAAATTTTAAATGTGGCATTTTTAAAATCTCCTAAAACAATTCACAACAAGAAGAAATGAGACTCCACACTTATACTAATTTACTTTCCGGGTAAGAGAGATTGGCAGTCATTAACATTTATCACACCGTCAAAAAGGTATTTGCGCTGTTAATTACAAGACTTAACTTTTAATGGGAAATTAACATGCAAATGCAGCAACTTCATGAAACTCACGGGGCGGTTAAGCGTGAGATTCTGTTTTCACAAAACTAACAGTGGTGCAGCACAAAGCAGCCAGCAATTTGTGGCGATTCGCAATTCACGGAGTATCTCTTCCTCTCTACAAGTTGCTGGAGGATTTGCGCATTAATATCGGCGTGCATCGTTCACACCAATGTTCCCTCTTTCTTGGTACGTGGCCCATTCAAATTTCCGCACATGCGCAGTCTTTCCCCTTGCAAAGCCGTTGAGCAACCTGCGCGGGACCTCCAGACTGCGCGGCCATACAGGTTAACGGGAACATCGATTCACACGCTGTTATTTGTTCAGCAAAATATGGCCAAGTGACTTATTTAAAAAAGAGGATTGGGAGGAATCCAGGTAATAAAACTCTGGAATCAATTGTTCAGGACATCAATTGTTCAGGACAAAGTAGTAGAACACTTCAAGAAATATAAATTAGTAGGAAAACATCAGTTCAGATTTACAAATGGGAAGCTATGCCAGAGAAATTTAATAGAATTTTTTGATAAAGTAACACAGATGTGGATAAGGACAAGAACACATAACGTAAGAATTAGGAGCAGGCGTAGGCCTTACGGCCCCTCGAGCCTGCTCTGCCATTCAATAAGATCATGGCTGATCTTCGACCTCAACTCCACTTTCCTGCCCGATCCCCATATCCCTTGATTCCCCTAGAGTCCAAGGGGGCTAAATTCGGTTGATTTGCGTCCCCGTTAGTGCCCTAAGGGCGCTAACGGGGCACAAATCAACTAGCGCCTAGGCGTGGCGCTGCTAACACCTCCCGTGAAATTCAGCGGGAGGTTAGTGGTGGCGCTAACCGTTAGTGCCGCGCCGCCGGCGATGATGTCATCACCGTGCGCGGTGCCCCGCTCGCGCCCCAGCTGTATATTGGGTGGCACCCCCCGACATACTGCCGGATGCTATGTCTGCTGGGGTCAGGGGAACCTACCTGCGGCCGGGGTGGCGCTAGTTAAAGGGGAGGCCATTTTTGTTGCTGGCCGCCTGCCAGCACCTGCCCCCGTTGCTGTCCCCGGCCCCCGTGAGGCCCTCCCTCGGGGTGCCGGCTGCTCTCCGTGAGTGCCGGCTCTCCTGATCCCTGGTGGCCCAGCTGGGCCCCGGCTCATGCTGCGGCAGGCCCCTCCCCTTTAAGAAGGGGAGGAAGGCCTGCAGTACCACGGCGCGATGTGCCGCAGAGCCGCAATATTGGCTCACAGCGTCCCAAGAGGGATGCGGGGCGCTTCCAGTAGCGCCCCTCCTCTCTCGGGGCGCTACCTGGGAAATCAGCAGCGGGGGCGCTAACTTTTTCAGGGCGCTAAAAACCCCAAAAAATCTATCCATCTCCACCTTGAATATACTCAAAGACTCAACATCCACAGCCCTTTGGGCTGGGGAATTCCAAAGACACTCAACCCTCTGAGTGAAGACATGTGATATGCTAACATTTTTGTAAAGATATTCCTAAGATACCAGTGGCAAAATGAAGCATGTTTAATTTTAGTTTTGTAGAGATTCCTTTAATTCAGTCACAATAAATAAGCAGCTAAAAAAAAAATCACCGAACAAAATTGATGCAGATGTTGCAAGGACTGTTCTGTTTGGTCTCCAAGCAGATAGCTTCAGGGAGGAGCGAAGCCATACAATTCAAACAGATACAACTGTGATCTGTTCAGTTATGTGTATGATGAATAGATCCTTTGCAATTTAGCTGACAATTATTCAAACTCACAAAGCATTGGCAAGTATTTGGAGGGTATTTAATGAGCCTATGCTATTCAAATCAATGTGTCAAGCCAGTTTGTAACTTTCAAAGGGATTAATTAGAGCAGTTGATAAGAATGTAAGAAAAGAATAACTGCATATATAAAAGTCAATAATAAAAATATAGTTTAGAATAGATATTCTGAACCATTTATTACATCTCTTTCTAATATATATTGTACTATTATTACTGTTTATTTATCTGTGTGTTCATCTTCTGGTAAATTAATATGGTAGTTAAAGCCTAAATTGAATTCTGGTGTTGTGATAGTCTGCCACTTCTTGGAAGATGCAAGCAGAATCCCGTGGATTCAACAGAGGTTTTCTGCTTGTTTCCCTGAGTACGCTATCAAAATTCATCTAGATTTCATCAGAACCATTAAAAAAAACTCTTGAGGTTGTAGAGAACCAAGACTTGCCTATGAGAGGTTGTTGAGGCAAGTAGCTTAGATTTATTCATGGAAAAATTGGGCAATTATTTTGGGAAAAAACCATGCAATCAGATACAACTGTTTGGGACTTTTTGAACTGATGGGGGTAGATTTTTAACTTGTCGCTTGGATGTAAAACCATCATTGCGGATTGGCCACCCATTACAGAAATTGCGCCATTTTTGAAAAGTTCATTTATGGGATGGTGGGCCTCACTGGCAATGCCAGCATTTATTGCCCATCCCTAATTGCACTTGAGAAGGTGGTGGTGAGCCACCTTCTTGAACCGCTGCAGTCCATGTGGTGAAGGTACTCCCACAGTGCTGTTAGGGAGTTCCAGGATTTCGACCCAGGATGGTGTGTGACTCAGAGAGGAATTTGGAGGTGGTGGTGTTCCCTTGCGCCTGCTCATCTTGTCCTTCTAGGTGGAAGAGGTCGTGGGTTTGGGAGGTGCTGCTGAAGAAGCCTTGGCGAGTTGCTGCAGTGCATCTTGTAGATGGTACACACTGCAGCCACCGTACACCGGTGGTGGAGGGAATGAATGTTTAAGGTGGTAGATGGGGTGCCAAACAAGCGGGCTGCTTTGTCCTGGATGTTGTTGAGCTTCTTGAGTGTTGTTGGAGCTGCACTCATCCAGGCAAGTGGAGATTATTTCATCACACTCCTTACTTGTGACTTGTAGGTGGTAGAAAGGCTTTGGGGAGTCAGGAGGCGAGACACTAGCCACAGAATACCTAGCCTCCGACCTGCTCGTGTTGCCGTAGTATTTATGTGGCTGGTCCAGTTAAGTTTCTGGTCAATGGTGACCCCCAGGATGTGGATGGTGGGGGATTTGCTGATGGTAATGCCATTGAATGTCAAGGGGCGGTGGTTAGACTCTTGCTTGTTGGAGATAGTCATTGCCTGGCACTTCTGTGACGCGAATGTTACCTGCCACTTATCAGCCCAAGACTGAACGTCGTCCAGGTCTTGTTGCATGCAGACATGGACTGCTTCATTATCTGAGGAGCTGTGAATGGCATTGGAACACTGTGCAGTCATCAGCGAACATCCCCATTTCTGACCTAATGTTAGAGGAAAGGTCATTGATGAAGCAGCTGAAGATGGTTGGGCCTAGGACACTGCCCTGAGGATCTCCTGCAGCGATGTCCTGGGGCTGTGATGATTGACCTTCAATCACCACAACCATTTTCCTTTGTGCTAGGTATGACTCCAGCCAGTGGAGAGTTCCCCCCCCCCCCCCCGATTTCCACTGACTTCAGTTTTACTTGGGCTCCTTGATGCCACACTCGGTAAAATATTGCCTTGATGTCAAGGGCAGTCACTCTCACCTTACCTCTGGAATTCAGCTCCTTTGTCCATATTTGGACCAAGGCTGTAATGAGGTCAGGAGCAGAGTGGTCTTGGCGGAACCCAAACTAGGCATCAGTGAGCAGGTTATTGGTGAGTAAGTGGCACATGATAGCACTGTTGATGACACCTTCCATCACTTTGCGGATGATTGAGAGTAGACTGATGGGGCGGTAATTGGCCGGATTGGATTTGTCCTGGTTTTTGTGGACAGGAGATACCTGGGCAGTTTTCCACATTGTTGGATAGATGCCAGTTTTGTAGCTGTACTGGAACAGCTTGGCTAGAGGCGCAGCTAGTTCTGAAGCACAAGTCTTCAGCACAATAGCCGGGATGTTGTCAGGGCCCATGGCCTTTGCTGTATCCAGTGCGCTGAGCCATTTCTTGATATCACGTGGAGTGAATCAAATTGGCTGAAGACTGGCTTCTGTGATGGTGGGGACCTCAGGAGAAGGCCGATATGCATCATCCACTCTGCACTTCTGGCTGAAGATGGTTGCAAATGCTTCAGCCTTGTCATTTGCACTCTTGTGCTGGGCTCCACCTTCATTGAGGATGGGGATATTCATGGAGCCTCCGCCTCCCGTTAGTTGTTTAATGGTCCACCACCATTCACGACTGGATGTGGCAGGACTGCAGAGCTTTGATCTGATCCGTTGATTGTGGGATCGCTTAGCCCTGTCTATAGCATGCTGCTTCTGCTTTTTAGCATGCATGTAGTCCTGTGTTGCAGCTTCCCCAGGTTGGCACCTCATTTTTAGGTAAGCTTGTTGCTGCTCCTGGCATGCTCTTCTACACTCGTCGTTGAACCAGGGTTGGTCCCCTGGCTTGATGGCAATGGTAGAGTGAGGGATATGCTGGGCCATGAGGTTACAGATTGTGGTGGAATACAATTCTGCTGCTGCTAATGGCCCACAGTGCTTCATGGATGCCCAGTTTTGAGCTGCTGGATCTGTTCTGAATCTATCCCATTTAGCACGGTGGTAGTGCTACACCACGTCATGGAGGGTGTTCTCAGTGTGAAGATGGGACTTCGTCTCCACAATGACTGTGCAGTGGTCACTGCTACCAATACTGTCATGGAAGATGCATCTGCGACAGGTAGATTGATGAGGACGAGTTCGAGTAGGTTTTTCCCTCGTGTTGGATCTCTCACCACCTGTCGCAGGCCCAGACTGGCAGTTATGTCCTTCAGGACTTGGTCAGTAGTGGTGCTACTGAGCCACTCTTGGTGATGGACATTCAAGTCCCCCACCCAGAGTACATTCTGTGCCCTTGCTACTCTCAGTGCTTCTTCCAAGTGGTGTTCAACATGGCGGAGTACTGATTCATCAGCTGAGGGAGGGCGGTAGGTGGTAATCAACAGGAGGTTTCCTCGCCCATGCTTGACCTGAAGCCATGAGACTTCATGGGGTCCAGAGTCAATGTTGAGGACTCCCAGGGCCACTCCTTCCCGACTGTAAACCACTGTGCCACCACCCCTGGTGGGTCTGTCCTGCCGGTGGGACAGGACATACCCAGGGATGGTGATGGAGGAGTCTGGGACATTGGCTGAAAGGTATGATTCTGTGAGTATGACTATGTCAGGCTGTTGCTTGACTAGTCTGTGGGACAAGTCTCCTAATTTTGGCACAAGTCCCCAGATATTGGTGAGGAGGACTTTGCAGGGTTGACTGGGCTGGGCGTACCGTTGCCGTGTCCTTAGCCGGTGCTGAGGTCAATGCTGGGTGGTCCGTCTGGTTTCATTCTTATTATTTTGTTTCGTAGCGGTTTGTTACAACTGAGCGGTTTACTAGGCCATTTCAGAGGGCAGTAAAGACTCAACCACATTGCTGTGGGTCTGGAGTCACATATAGACCAGACCAGGTAAGGACGGCAGATTTCCTTCCCTAAAGGACATTAGTGAACCAGACGGGTTTTTATGACAATCCGATAGTTTCATGGTCACCATTACTGATACTATTGATTTCAATTCTCAGTGCCTGTTTTACGACCATGTAGCAAGTTAAAATCTACCTTGTGGTCTCTTTCATTCTGGAGATTTGATTGTTTCCTTTTATCATAAGTCGGATCTGCTATAACATACTGTTCAAGAAATGCATTTTCAAAGATTGACAACATTACAAAAATCTAAAATGACTCTAAACCTAGTTTCTGCCATCTAGTTATTGTAGTAAGTTTAAAAGAATAAGTATCAAAATCCTATATTGAATTTTTAGATTTTTTTAAAATATTGCCACTTTTTTTTCAGGCACAAAGCTACAAGTTTCAAGATGAGGCTCCATCATTGACGCAGGTTGAGGTGGGTGATGTTTCACTATTTTATTAATTTATGGGATGTGGACATCGCTGGCAAGGCCATGCATCCTACATCTTAAATGTCATGTTCGTTTTATCATAATATATGCTTTTAAATTCCCTTCTGGTCTGTATTCTATGTATTATGTTATTCTTAAAAAATGTAAAGTATCTTTTTTTTATATTAGAATATACAAGCATTTGCAATTAAAGGCTAGTTTTTCCAGTAGCTGCTATTTAGAGCTCTTTCTATCCATTGGGCTGTTGTGGTTACTTTATCACATTCCCTGATGTTGGTGAGAAGAGCTTTGAATTAGTCCTTTGAACTGTGGGTCTGTCGTCCTTTGCTTTTACCAAAACTACTTGTCTCCATATCAACTGCCATTTTTGGACAGAGTTAACCCTGCATGTTTTGACATAACCTGACATGGCAGGAATCTTGAATGAAAAGTTATGTACATAGTAATAAGGTATTCACATTAAATACAGCATACACAGTAAGAAATGTCTTAAAATCCACAAGTTAACATTTTTACATTTTATCCCTCCTTTGTAGTGAATTTGCTATACTGTACATTTGTGTGGTATCCAGAAATTGTCTGTTGTGATGCTAACAACCATATGATCAATGGTCATATGACATCACTTTCAGGAGCAAACATTTCAGGTCATTCATCGGCACAGTCAGCATTTGAGGTCTGAGCCAGCAATACATTAAACAATGAAGAGCAGCTCCAGATTGACAACTGGAGAAAAACACAACTTTAATCCTCTTTCTGTTAGTATTTGTACTTTTGTTCCCAGGCATTGATTTATCCAAATCATAATTTTGCAGGAACACCTTGGGAAAGTATAATAAAGGTATATTTCAGCCAGTTGTGATCACATATACGCTATACTTTAACTTTGCAGCATGTAATGGCAATCCTTTGTCAAAGGGCACATCATGGAAGCATCAGTGTATATTGAAATATATCACACATATACTCAAAATCTATAGTTTGTTTATTCTGAATCTATCTCTTTTTTGTCTCCCCCAATCACATGACCAATCACATAGCATATGATGGCACTACTTTAAAATGAGTCCGCCATGATGATGGCTATCAGCCATTGACTGAAACAGTCCATGTGGCAAATGCTTATAGGCAAATACAGAAATCTAGCAAAAAGCTGATGCCCCCCAACAAGCTAACTGCTCAAAAACAACACTTAATATAGACTTTATGGCACATGAAGACAAGGGGTTAGACTGAGATGCTTAATCTGCAAGTATGCCCAATATTCCATTACTTTAATTTCAGTACACAGAAACACAGTTAACAGGAGTGGTGATCTAGACATTACTGAAATAGGATGTGAGTGCTGAAGACATGAGATTTATTTTCTATGGGGATGCCCCCTCAGAACACTGAACTTTGACACCTGATTTGGTACATTTATTGGCATTTTGGAGCCTACAGTAATTCTAACTGTCAGTTTCAATGTACATTTTTTAAATTAAGTAAAGCATATTACACCTGTAGCCCCAATCCTATTTTGAAAACTTGGTTGTTCCACATGAATACTGCCAAGAATACTCAAATAAGCATGCTACACTTAACCATATGTCATGTCACAAATTATCATGTACTGTATCCCAAAATGTTATATGCTGAAATAAATCTATCTGACTTGCATTTGTATGAATCAACACATTCTACTTCCACCATCCTCCTATGGAACGTGTTCCATAGATTTATCAGTTGCTCACTGAAATAAGGTTTTCGATACTACCAATTTCTAATCTCAGTGAAAAAAGTAGATCGTTCTTGTGAAATGCTGACAATTGGCAAATGCTCCTTTAGTTATCTCTTTCTCTTTTTCATAATTTATTCTACAATTTTCATAACTGCATGTTCAATCCTTGTGCTTTGTGAGCACCTAGTTTGGCTGTACATTGAACTCACCCACTGTCGCATGATCCAAACTACTACAGCAACCATACAGAGCAACATTGTGTTGCAATGGAAAGTCTGATTTAAAAAGGAGTCTAAATAAGGTGCATGATAAGCTGGGGATTTACAGAAAAATAAACCTTCAGTGAGTCAGGTCTGCATTGGTTTTCCTATAGATTGCGAGTTGATTCATTTATATTGCCAAATAATGTGACGCCTGAACTCTTTAAACACTCTTTAGCCAATTTCTTTCTTGCTCTCATTTTGCGACATGGATCTTTAGATAGTAAGAGTGATGCTACAATAGATGGTACCTTTATCTACTTGATTATCAGATAAGCTAAGATTTTATGAATTTTACAATACAATGGTACTAATCAAGTGGAAGAATACTATGTATTGTTTTGGAGCTTGGTGAAATTTATTTTTGGTCAGTCAGCAACAGAGTGGAAAGTGGTATTTTTGAACTCTTATCATATTAGGCCCAAAATCTACAAAAAAAAAATCTTTTGGTTTGCCTCGTATTGTCCATCTGGAATTCTAATGCAAGATAATGGTTTCTTCTTAGATTGCAGCCATGTACTCCACTGTGAATAAACCAGCACAGCAATGGTATCAAGCAGACACAGAGCAGGAAGGTGGGTATGCCAGCATTGATGAAGTGAACCCTCAAAGACGTCCGTCTACAGCCAGTCATCTATATGCATCTGTAACTGACTATGAAAGAGAACCCAGAGTTACAGGTCAGATTGAATCTGTAGATGCTGTGGGGGAGGACATTGATCCAGGATATGAACCTGTCAGAGCTCTGAAAGAGGCACCTCCAGAACAGGAGACTGAATCTAATGGAAACCAATTCCTGTGCGCAGAAGGAGAGAACCATTACGAAAGCATCCGTGAATTGCAACAGAAACAAAACATGAATAACCCTGAAGTTTAACTGTGGGATGATTTAGCACCTCCTGAGACACACATTCTAGGCTTTTATTTTCAAAATATTTGCTTGGCATTTCTTATACTAGTTACCTTGTAAATAGAATGTAAGGAGGAAATATTTCCTTACTATATCTGCTCCTGCTCATGTGCATTACTGAAAAGGTAATTTATCCCTGTTGAATCAGGCTTTTGGGGAGGGAGAAATTAATTCTGGGCGTATGAATAGGAGGAGTTTCTTGGTAATTTTTTTTCTGTGGGCTTGTTTTTATGCACATAGTAACTGGGATTAAATTGCAGAAATAAGTACCTGCAATTAGTGCAGCTGTGTTCTTTACAGAATGCAGTAGAGTGAACTCAGCACTTTTATATTTGTCAGTTAATTTTATTTGGGGGACAGAAAGATGGGGTGTATTGTCATAAATTAAAGAATTCTGAGTGCACAGTAAAACAAAGCATTTCTCTTATGGTGGAGGTGATTAGTAAATAGCTATGTGGGTCAAAAATCATTAGAAAATGAATACACATAGCAATAAGCACCTAAACCTTAACTTTTTCCTTATTTGCTTATGCTCCAAATAAATTAGAATTGGGTCCATCATTTGACAGGGTGCAACCACAGTGACTGCGTCTCTTTAAGAGATTTTTCTGTTTTAGGCTTGAGAACCATTTAGACTCCACACTACTGAACCACTCTATGAACCGATCCTCAGTTAGTTTTCTCCTATTGGTACCAGTATCTGGCTGTTACTCTAACAGGAAATCCATCATGAAGGATATTGATGCCTTCCATTGAGTTTAAAGTTTGTTTCTACTTTCCAAAAGATGACCATAAGAATGTGTTTAGTGCTAGAAAGTGAACCTCTAAACAAGATGCCTTCACGCCATCCACCACCTAAACATTCACTCCCTCCACCACCGACATACCGTGGCTGCAGTGTGTACCACCTACAAGATGCACTGCAGCAACTTGCCAAGGCTTCTTCGGCAGCACTTCCCAAACCCGCGACCTCTCCCACCTAGAAGGACAAGGGCAGCAGACGCATGGGAACACCACCACTTCCACGTTCCCCTCCAAGTCACACACCATCCTGACTTAGAAGTATATCACTGATCTTTCATCGTCGCTGGGTCAAAATCCTGGAACCTCCTACCTAACAGCACTGTGGGAGTACCTTCACCACACAGACTGCAGCGGTTCAAGAAGGTGGCTCACCACCACCTTCTCGAGGGCAAATAGGGATGAGCAATAAATGCTGGCCTTGCTAGCGACGCCCATATCCCATAAACGAATTTAAAAAAAACTCAACCCATCCACGCACCGGGAATGAACCTGCAGAACTGCACTTGCAGCCCAAATAATAGAAAAGCACAAATTCTAGGTCAGGTTTATTCAACACAGAACATTTGTAATGACTGAAAAGCAAACAAAATTCTCTTCTATATCCCTGTAGTCTTCCTCCAGTTCTGTAGTAATTTCAGGCTTTGCTGAAGAGCTACTAGTTAAGCTGTTGGATCACTCATCTGAAGGAAAACTGCTCTTTGGTTGTTGATGCAATGGAAATATTTAGAAAGAAACTCAGTCATCACACATATCAGCTTCAATGGACAGCACCTCCAAAAACTGCTCACCACTGCCTCCTAGAGATGTTAGAGACAGTGTTCAGTTCCATTCGCAACTCCTCAGATAATGAAGCAGTCCATGCCCGAATACAGCAAGACCTGGACGACATTCAGGCTTGGGCTGATAAGTGGCAGGTAACATTCACGCCACACAAGTGCCAGGCAATGATTATCTCCAACAAGCGAGAGTCTAATCACCACCCCTTGGCATTCAGTGGCATTACCATCGCCGAATCCGCCACCATCAACATCCTGGGGGGTCACCATTGACCTGAAACTTAACTGGACCAACCACATAAATACTGTGGCTACAAGAGTAGGTCAGAGGCTGGGTATTCTGTGGCGAGTGTCTCACCTCCTAACACTCAAAGCCTTTCCACCATCTCCAAGGCACAAGTCAACAATGTGATGGAATTCTCTCCACTTGCCTAGATGAGTGCAGCTCCAACAACACTCAAGAAGCTCAACACCATCCAGGTCAAAGCAGCCTCCATTCACCACCTTAAACACTCACTCCCTGCACCACCAGTGTACCGTGGCTGCAGTGTGTACCATCTACAAGATGCACTGCAGCAACTCGCCAAGGCTTCTTCGGCAGCACCTCCCAAACCCACGATCTCTACCACCTAGAAGGACCAGTGTAGCAGCCGAATGGGAATACCATCACCTGCAAGTTCCCCTCCAAGTTACACAGCATCCTGACTTGGAAAAATATCGCCGTTCTTCATCGTCGCTGGGTCAAAATCCTGGAACTCCCTCCCTAACAGCACTGTGGGAATACCTTCACCACAAGCAGCGGTTCAAGAAGGCAGCTCACCCCCACCTTCTCAAAGGCAATTAGGGATGGGCAATAAATGCTGGCATTGCCAGCGACGCCCAAATCCCAGGAACGAATACAAAAAAAAACCCAGCTGGATTAGTTAATGTAATCTCATTGGAGTAATGTGGTTTGCACTACAGTTCTTTCAGGCCTAAATATACAATCGGGCATGATCTATTGACAAACATGACAGGCAGTTAAATTAAGCATTGATCTGCAGTCATTCTCAAGTCAGATCTGGCACAATTCCTTCAGATTAGTTATTCAAGTAACTAGTTTGTTAGATAAGGGTTTTGTGTTCCCGGACTTAGGCACATATTAGCCATCTTCAACAGCCTCCAAATTAAGGCCTTGGTTTGACTATGAACATGTGGTTTCCATCTTGAACCACATTCTTGTGTAGTTTGCTGTACCTGTTGGGTGCTAGTTCATAATTAACAGATGCCTCCATTACTCTGTTGTATCTCCTGCCCCTTTACATAAGTAAACCAAAAAACCTGAGGTATTTCTTCTGCAGAGTGTGAGACAAGAGAATGCAACAACAATCTGGGCATCTGAAAAAGCTTCCAGAATTTGAAGGTTATTGCATTTAATAATACCTTTACTGCCAAGTTTCGAGCTCCTTTTTTACTGTAACCATTAAAAACAAAGTTTGTAGAACAATTAATTGCAAAGAGAATGCTCCAAGGTCAGGCCCAGCAATGACCCTACTCCTTTGTATTTATCTGAAAAATACACCCTTTTCTAATCATAACAAAAAAATTACAAGCAAAAATACTTTTTTTCCTTTAAAAAAAAATCACTGATCAGCCAGAGTCTCCTTTTTAGGATCATCACCTTCACCACATTTCCACATCTGGCCAGGCTCAAATAATGGAGTGCAAGTGTAGATGGATGTTTTACCGTTTCATTTGATTACCTTTGCAATTGGGGGGAACTTTACAGTGCTTTCCCTTGGGAGATTAGATTAGCCAGCAAGGATTGAATGTTGTAATCTAAGGTCAGATGGAGTTAAAAGACTGCATGGAAAACGA
This sequence comes from Somniosus microcephalus, assembly GCF_052327205.1. Classification (NCBI taxonomy): domain Eukaryota; kingdom Metazoa; phylum Chordata; class Chondrichthyes; order Squaliformes; family Somniosidae; genus Somniosus; species Somniosus microcephalus. The sequence continues at coordinate 175,836,019 of NC_140993.1, read as the reverse complement.
TACTTGCTAGATTTCCTGGGATCATGGAAATAAGCAACTAAGTAGGTTAATGGAAATTATAAAGTTAATAGTTTGGAGTTCTGCTTAATTATCTTTGGACCTTAAAGAGAATTTTACAGGACATTACCTCAGGAAATTTCACAAGTTAGGTAGTCCATGATAAATTAGATTGTACATGGTCTGTTGAAGGAACATGTTCTCATTCTGTTCTTTGTTCTAACATAATCTAAAACATTCTAATGCTGACAGTGTATAAAGTAGAATGCATGAAATATATAAAATATTAGGATAGACTTTCATTACTTGGATTTAAATTAATTAAATTTATCAGTTAATTTTTATTTTAAAAATTAATCTGATCGGCAGTGGAACAGTGGTCAACATTCCCTTAGTGATTAAATAAATTGGGAAGAGTCGAGAACAGGGCAGGTTATAAGAACATAAGAAATAGGAGCAGGAGTAGGCCATGTGGCCCCTCGAGCCGGCTTCGCCATTCAATAAGATCATGGTTGATCATCGACCTCAACTCCACTTTCCCGCCCAATCTCTATATCCCTTGATTCCCCATGAGTCCAAAAATCTATCTATTGCAGCCTTGAATATAATCAAAGACTCAGCATCCACAGCCCTCTGGGGCAGAGAATTCCAAAGATTCACAGCCCGCTGAGTGAAGAAATCCCTCCTCATCTCGGCCTTAAATGGCCGACCCCTTATCCTGAGACTATGCCCCCTAGTTCTAGACACTCCAGCCAGGGGAAACAAACTTTCAGCATCCACCCTGTCAATCCCCTTCAGAATCTTGTATGTTTCAATGAGATCACCTCTCATTCTTCTAAACTCCAGAGGGTATAGGCTCATTCTATACAATCTCTCCTCATAGGCCAATCCTCTCATCCCAGGAATCAATCTAGAGAACCTTTGTTGCACTGTCTCTAAGGCAAGTATATCCTTCCTCAGATAAGGAGACCAAGACTGTGCACAGTACTCCAGGTGTGGTCTCACCAAAATAAAATTTTAGCAAGACTTCCTTACTCTTGTACTCCAACCCCCTTGCAATAAAGGCCAACATGCAATTTGCCTTCCTAATTGCTTGCTGTACCTCCATGCTAACTTTCTGTGTTTCCTGTATAAGGACAACTAAATCTCTCTCAACGCCAACATTTAATAGTTTATCAACATGTAAAAAAAATTCTGTTTTTCTATTCCTACCAAAGTGAATAACCTCACATTTACATTATACTCCACCTGCCACCTTATTGCCCAGTTACTTAACCTGTCTATGTCCCTTTTGAAGTCTCTGTGCCCTCCTCACAGCTTACTTTCCCATCTAGCTTTGTATCGTCAGGAAACTTGGAATCATTACACTCAGTCCCTTCATCTAAGTTATTAATATAGATTATATATAGCTGAGGCCCAAGCACTGATCCTTGCAGCACCCCATTAGTTACAGTCCTGTTTATCCCTACTCTCTTTTATGTCATTAACCAATCCTCTATCCATGCTAATGTATTACCCCCAACCCCATGAGCCCTTATCTTGCGTAACAACCTTTTATGTGGCGCCTCATCAAATGCCTTTTGGAAATCCACTGCTTATCTACCGCCATACCCTTTAATCTAATTTTCCAATCTACCTTCACCAACTCGCCCCTCATACCTATTTAATTGGCTTTATTTAAGTTTAAGGCTCTAGTTTTGAACTTAGGCAAGTTACTCTCAAACTTAATGTGAAATGCTATCATATTATGACCTCTCTGCCCCAGAGGATCCTTTACTATGAGATTTCTAATTAACCCTGTCTCATTACACAATACGAGATCTAAAATAACCTGTTCCCTGGTTGGTTCCATGACTTATTGTTCTAGGAAACTGTCCCAAATGCATTCCAGGAACTCGTCCTCCAGACTACCTTTGCCAATTTGATTTGTCCAGTCTATATGAAGATTAAAGTCCCCCACGATTATTGCATTACCTTTGTTTTACAAGCTTCTACTATTTCTTCATTAATAGCCTGTCCAACGGTATAGCTACTGTTAGAGGGCCTATATACTACTCCCACCAGTGTTTTCCGTCCCTTGTTATTCCTTATCTCCACCCATACTGATTCTACTTCCTGATCTTCCGAGCCGAGATCCTTTCACGTTACTGTCCTTATGTCATCCTTTATTATCAGGGCTACTCCCCCTCTTTTTCCATTCTGCCTGTCTTTTCAAAACGTCAAGTACCCTGGAACATTTAGTTCCCAACCTTCGCACCTTGCAACCATGTCTCTGTAATGGCTATTAGATCAAACCCATTTATCTCTATTTGTGCCACTAGTTCGTCTATCTTGTTAAGAATGCTTCATGCAATCAGATAAAGAATATTTAATTACATTTTTTACCATTATTCCCTGCTTTGGCCTTATTCTCTGCTGCACTGCTACCGTTAAACTCTCTGTCCCTTCCTATCATACTCTGCTTATTTTTACCCAAATCACTACACTGCTCTATTGCCTTGACCTTTCTCTTTAGCTTTCTAAATTTCCCCTCACCTGACTTCACCCCCCCCCTTTTTTTAGTTTAAAGCCCTATCTCCAGCCCTAGTTATTCGATTCACCAGGACGCTGGTCCCAGCCCAGTTTAAGTGTAGCCCGTCCCAACGGAACAGCTCCCTCTTTCCCCAGTACTGGTGCCAGTGCCCCATGAATTGAAACCCCTTCTTCCCACACCACTCTATGAGCCACGCATTTAACTCTCTGATCTACTTGACCCTATGCCAATTTGTGCGTGGCTCAGGTAGTAATCCAGAGATTATTACCCTTGAGGTTCTACTTATGAATTTAGACCCTGGCTCCTCAAACTCCCTCAGCAGATCTTCATTCTTAGTTCTACCTATGTCGTTGGTTCCTATATGGACCACGACAACTGGATCCTCCCCCTCCCACTCCAAGTTCTTCTCCAGCCGCGAGGAGATATCCTTAACCCTGGCACCGGGCAGGCAACACAGCCTTCGGGACTCTTTCGCGGCTGCAGTATCTATCCCTCTGACTATACTGTCCCCTAATACTACCACATTCCTTCCTTCTCCCCCCCACTTGGATGGCCCCCTGTACCACGGTGTTGTGGTCAGTTTGCCCAGCCTCCCTGCAGTCCTTTTCCTCATCCATACAGGTAGCAAGTACCTCGTACCTATTGGACAAGGTCAAGCGCTGAGTCTTCTCCATCACTACATGCCTGATTCACAGTCACACCCTCCTGCCCCTGACCACTGATGAAAGTACTACTTAACCTAAAGGGTGTGACTGTATCCAGGTAACTCTCCCCCTCCCTGTTGCCTCGCAATGTCTGCACCTTGTACTCCAGATTAACAACTCTGAGCTGAAGTTCCTCGAGTTGCAGTCACTGCAGATGTGGTTGCTCAGGATCGCGATGCTCGCCACAAGCTCCCACATGCTGCAGTTACAACACACCACCTGCTCTGCCATCTCTAACCTTGTTTTATTTATTCATTAATTAGTTAAAGCTATTATTCAATTGATATTTTTGTTTTATTGTTTGATTATATTATCTAGTTTAAGTTATTAATTTGTTATTAATTTAATATGTACTAGCACGTTACAGCTTCTCAGCTCTTAATTTAACCCCCTTCCCTAACTTAGAGAGCAAAAAAATGCTGTAATACTCAGCAACAAATCACCTACCTGCTCTCCTGTGACGTCACTCTTGAATTTTTTGTTGTTTTTGAATCGGAGCCTTGGCGCTGCCGCTGCTTTAATTCAGGTCCGCTCTCTGTCTGCTCTTTATCCTCTCGCTGCTGCCGCTACTTTAATTCAGGTCCATTCTCTGGTTGTTCTTCATCCTCTTGGCGCTACCGCTGCTTTAATTCAGGTCCACTCTCGGGCTGCACTTTATCCTCTCGCTGCTGCCGCTGCTTTAATTCAGGTCCATTCTCTGGTTGTTCTTTATCCTCTCGCCGCTGCCGCTGCTTTAATTCAGGTCCATTCTCTGGTTGTTCTTTATCCTCTCGCCGCTGCCACTGCTTTAATTCAGGTCCATTCTCTGGTTGTTCTTTATCCTCTCGCCGCTGCCACTGCTTTAATTCAGGTCCATTCTCTGGTTGTTCTTTATCCTCTCGCCGCTGCCACTGCTTTAATTCAGGTCCATTCTCTGGTTGTTCTTTATCCTCTCGCCGCTGCCACTGCTTTAATTCAGGTCCATTCTCTGGTTGTTCTTTATCCTCTCGCCGCTGCCGCTGCTTTAATTCAGGTCCATTCTCGGGCTGCTCTTTATCCTCTCGCTGCTGCTGCAGCGGCGAGAGGATAAGTGAAACTTGATGGGTCAAAGGACCTTTCATCATTCCATGTTTTGTTTCCTCAAATATGACAGGAACAACCCCCCACACCTCCATGGTCAACTAAAAGTAGTGAGTAGTAAAGGGTTTTGAGAGCTGAGGCCAAATGAAGAAATGTCCATATTTCAGTGTCTCAACTTAAACGTGAGCGTTGCAGCTCCAAATAAAAGCAACCATTGCATGGCACTTTAAAAAAATCTTTTTCTTTCTTTTTAGTTACAAATGTATTTTTTAGATGAATACTGAAGAATAAAGGCATCATAGAGCCATATCCAGAAGTATTTCTTTGTCAAACAGAACGTTGTTTAAAGATCCCAAGTAAAATCAGTGACTTTTTTGTAAATGAGGTCCTAGACTAGCTAAATGGGCTCAAAACAAATTCCTAGGAATAGGTGGTAATTATCCCAGAGTGCTGAGAGAGACTCGGGAGATGATTTTGAGGTACTGGTGATGATTATAAAGGAATCACTGTAAACAGGGGGCTGGGGGTGGGAGGAGGGGGGGGCTGGCAGTAGATTGAAAAGAAAGCTAACAGAGAGTCTATATTCAAGAAGGATGACAAATCCGAGATAGGCAATTGCAGACCCATTAGGCTCAACTCGATACCATGTGAAATATTGGATATTCAGGAGTAAATTTAAGGATCATATGTACAATCAAGTTAACAGCAATCAGCATGAATTCAGAAGCGGTAGATCCTGCATAACCAATCTATTTGACTTCTTTGAGGAAGTGATAAGCCAAGTTAGTCCTACAGCAGACTGGAATATGCAAGCTTCCATATTCCATAAGCTTATTTACCAACTGCACCTGTTATACTGCAGTATTTGTGAACCTCTGTTATTTGTGTTAATAATAAGAAAATATGGTACTCATTACATGAAATAACTTTTGTATTCACTTTTTAAAAAATCTTTTGTACTTTTTTAAATTACAAGATATGATATTTACATACAGCTGGTTTTACTGAAGACTAATGGATAAATTTCTATTCTAAATCATTTCTTATTGTAAAATAATCTGTATTTTATTTTAAATGCTTAACAAATTCAATAAGTGTATTTAGTAAAAAGGGAATAGTTTTGATGAAAAGGTGTTTGGCAAACTTTTATCGCGCTGGGGCGGGAGAAGAGTTATGCATAGTTTGTGTTGCAGTCATGCCCTATACAAGTGATTTGACCTATTTCAATGTGTTTTACATCATGTTTTTTGGTGAATAAAAATTGACACACTTTTTTCACAAAGACAAGTTTATAGCTTTAAATATTTTGGGCATTACTCTTTATCCCAAACCTCTTAATCACAAAATCTGTACTTCACTTTGGTGAAATTTGACCTTCTGTTACGAATAGATTTAGAATTAATCATATTGATTTTCTAAATTTGCCAAGTAGTAACCCTTCTTCCTCGTGGCTTTCCCTGGTATGTAAATATACAGCTAATATGTGTTGGAACCTTTGTTTAGATCTGCCGTCATAAGTCTGATGATTTACTATAATAGTGTTTGTTGTCACATGACTATAGTAATGGGACCATGCCGTGATCTTCAGTATAAAAATCTAATTGGTCAAACAACTACTGTGATTAATGAAAACTTTTTATTCAAGCAGTTATCAATTGGTGTCACATGGTAACTATTTCCTAATTTACCTAGTCCTGCATTTGGTCCGTTACCATGGTTTCTGTGTAAAAAAATATCTGTGTGGGTATTGACGTGCAAATTTGTGGTAATTGGCAACATTGTTAAATAAAGATAAAATCTGTTTAGATTAGATTTTTTATTGTATGCATTAAATCCTTTTGATCCTCATTTGAAACCTGTAAAAGTGGTATTTTCACTAAAGTAACTGCAAAAACCTTTCATTGTTGTACTGTAAAGAAAGTAAAATAGCACACAAGACAATTAGTTAACAAAACTAACAATTTCAAGTCAAACAGCTAACTGTTTAAAGATCGCAGCCAAGTCCAAAATGTTCTTTTGCCCATAGTGCCAAAAAGTACCATGACACATCAGAAAGGGATTCTTGCTACAAAACTCCTGAAGATGGCTACTGCTAGATATTGTCTGTGGGACAACATGTTAGGTGGGAGCATAAAGTGGTTACACAGTTAGAGTCATAACAGCACAGAAGGAGGCCATTCGGCCCATCGAGTCCATGCCAGCTATCTGCAGAGCAATCGAGCCAGTCCCATTCCCCCGCTCTATCCCCGTAGCCCTGCAAGTTTATTTCCCTCAAGTGCTTATCCAGTCTTCCCTTGAAAACATTGAGGGCTGGATTTTCATTGAGGAGGCGGGACTACAACTTTCGGGGTTGTAGTCCCGCCTCCATCGAGTTCTAGCCAACCCACGTGATTTTGACTTGATTGACCTTGTTGAGCCCGCCAATTAAGGGCCACCCGGCAACAGGTGACATCACAGATTGATATTTCATCTGTCAAGACCTTCTGTACTCCAGGTTAATTCCTTCCTCTCAGGATGATTTAGAGATCTCCCCGGAACAGAAAGCTGAACGCTGGAACTTTTGACAGCTCGCAGCCATTCTGCTTTCTGTGCCGGTGAGATGAGGGACTCCCGAGACCTGAAGGAAGGAAGGCTGTAAAGGTAAGTACATGTAAGTAAAACTTCTTTAAACACTTTACACACACCAAACACACTTACCTCTGCACTCATGCACCCATCACTCACCTGAACACCGGACACCTCGACCCCTCCAAGCCCTTTATCCCGATGGCCTGCCTTGCTAACTTGGCGTGGTTTGGAGCCATCGGGAATCCCACATTTCACCAATGAAAATAAGGATTAGGCTAAAAACTGCCTGTTAACTACCTGTTAACAGGCAGTTAATTGGCACTAATCCCCTTCCCGCCTCGGGGAGGCGGGTCCCAGTACGGGTCGGGTACCCGCCTCCATTGAAACTGGCATGGAGGCGGGTTGGGGGCGGGATGGGTTCGTGCCCCCCCCGATTTTGGGATTTTAACCCCCCACATGCCTCCAATCCCGCCTCCACGGTCCAATGAAAATCCTGCCCCGAATGTGTCCGCTTCCACCACTTCCGTCAGCAGCGAGTTCCAGGTCCTCACCACTTACCGCGTAAAAAAAAGTTTTTCCTCACATCCCCCCTGTATCTCTTGCCCAAAACCTTAAATCTGTGTCCCCTAGTCCTTGTACCATCAACTAGTGGGAACAGCCTTTCCCCGTCTAGCCTATCCAAACCCGTCATAATCTTGTACACCTCTATCAAATCACCCCTCCACCTCCTTTGCTCTAATGGAAACAAATCCAGCTTTTCCAACCTGTCCTTGTAGCTAAGATCCCCCATCCCTGGAACCATTCTGGTAATCTCCTCTGCACCCTCTCAAGGGCCTTCACATCCTTCCTAAAGTGTGGTGACCAGAACTGGAAGCAATACTCCAGTTGTGGCCTAACCAGCACTTTATAAAGGTTCAGCATAACTTCTCTACTTTTGTACTCAATACCTCTATTTATGAAATCCAAGATCCCATATGCTTTGCCACCTTCAGGGACCTATGCACATTAACTCCCAGGTCCCTCTGTCCCTGCACACTCTTTAAAACTGTGCCATTAAATGTATATTGCCTCTCCTTTATCCCCCTTTATCTGGTAATGGAAGAGGAGTTTGCTCACAATAGGAGGGAGAAGTCCACACATGTGCACTTTATAGGAAGGATCACTGGCTGGCAATCAGAAGCAGGAACTTTGGCTCATTTTTGTTTCCTCCCCTGGTCCAGGGACATTGAGACCAAATGTGTAGTTACCACACCATTGCCCCAGCTAAAATCCACTAACTCGGTCATCGGTCAATCCCCTCCACTCTTCAAACAACATGTACAGTAAATAGTCACCCAGTTGAAGAGCCTAAATGCCACCCTGTGAAATATTTTCCCATGCATGCACATTTCCTGCTGCCAAAACTAAAAGTGCACAATTTGCAGCTGTTCTGCATTGAATATGGACACTAGTTAAATGAGACACAAGTCCCAGTGGCCCTTATTCCTTGCCTTTTCCAGCCATTCTTTCCCTCCATTTTCCCACATAAGCAGCATTTAATTTAGGTGATGTGAACAAACAGCCCCACCATACAACAACAACAACTTGCATTTATATAGCACCTTTTAACATCAAAAAACATCCCAAAGTGCTTCAGAGAGGTGTAGTCAAAAAATGGATGCGAAGCGAAAGGAGGAGATATTAGGAGGGCGACCAAAAGTTTGGTCAAAGATGGTTTTTGAGGAGGGTTCAAGGAAAAAGGTCCAGAACAAGGAAGCCAGGCAGCTGAGGGAGGAAGCATGCACAAAAGGTCAATTCAGAGGAATGGAAAGTTTGTACGGGTGGGGGGTTGGGTTGTAGGGCTGGTGGAGGTTACAGACATAGGGAGGGGCGAGGCAATAAGACATTTAAACACAAGGATGAGAACTTTAAATTTTGAGGCGTTGGGGGACTGAGAGCCAATGCAGATCAGTCAGTACAGGGATAATGGCCCTGATATTTACAGGGAGGTGGGGGGACGTTGTAGTGGCCGGTAAATGTGGGTCATGCAGAGGTCTTGCTGAATTTAACGGCAGTACCCCATTTGATTTTTTTTCTCCATTTCCTGGCCGGCAGCCAGCCAGATCGAGAGGCTGGATGGCTGTCGGGCTGGAAGGCCGCAGCCGGGGAGCAGAGGGAGGAAGGGAGAGATTGCAGGGGGTGGGGGGAGATAGCAGTTTTGGGGGCAGGGGGTTGGCGGATCGTGGAGAAGATAGCAGGTTTGCTTGGGGGGCCGAGGGGAAGCACTCCTGCTCCTCCTGGCCCACAAGCAGTGCTGGAAAGGCACTCACCGGCTGGATCCGGCCGTTCTCGCCTCCCTTCAGCTGTCGGGTTTCCCGAGCCCTGGGAAAGCCAGCCCACAGATGTTAAACCTAAACGTCTGTTAAAATTTGAGGCGTGCAGGGTCATTAGCATATTTAAATAACTGACCCGCCTCTCGAACAGGTTAGTTACCCACCTCCCCCACATCCCCCAACCCAACCCAGTTAATACCAGAAGTGGGTGCATTCGAGGTGGGCTGGGGTCGGATGTCAGATTTTTGACATTTTAATTACCCCCTCACCCCTCTCCCGCTAGTTATGGGGGTGTTAAAATTTCCTCTCATGGGTGAGCAGGACTTGGGTGTGTGATGGGATACAAGCAGCAGAGTTTTGGATTAGCTGAAGTTTACAGGCTTCTACAGTTCACTCTACCACTGCAGTGGTGATGCTTTGAAACTTTCCTTTTCCTTTTAGTTCACTAATGCGTGGTCTGAACTGGTATAGAATATTAATTTCTTTCTTTGACTATGCAAGCCTCCAAGTTGTTTTTTAATGAGAGAAAAAAAGACTTGGTGCACATTTGTTGCTAAAGTTTCTTGATCTAGAACAGCGCTAAACATGGTCTGGCACTCCGTCAGCACTATCTAACAAAATTACACCACTCGCATCTACTTTCTCGTTAAAATTATGAAACACTGACAAATATGATCTATGATGTCTTGGTAGGAAACATTTGTTTCCTATTCATGGATTTTTTTCTTTTTGGATGTTAGTTCAGACAGCAGAACCAAATATCATAAGCATTATTCCAGCCTGTGTCAAAACGTTCTTTAAGTTATTTCTAACTTTCTAATAAATGTAGAAATAAGAGCTGGCTAATGCTTGGGGCACAGGCTCTTTTCGGTGTGAAAATGCATTTTGTGTTGTATTTTTATAATGTTCTGCTACTGGTCTGCCTGGTAGTGGTGCCAGTTTCTAGCCAAGTGAGAGAACCAGCACATCTACAAAAATTGGGAAGTTCTGCTTTCCAGAATGTTTATTTTTTTTGGCAATCAGATACTGTCTGTCCTTTGGCAATTTACAAATCACAGTAGCATTCCTTTGAGATTTTTAAACACTGTTGGGATTTTTAAACATGCCTTTGCAGCAAATCCCAAAGTTGCGGTCAATTTTAAAGGCGGAATGACAGAACGTTGCCAGTTCGCCATCATCCCAACTGGCTCATGACTTTAACTGTTCAACTGTCTGAATTAGCTTAATACCGAAATTTCTCCTCTTAATTTTAGAGGCCTCAGTCTTGGAACTATTCTCATTGATTTTCTCTGTCCTTATCCTCAGATTCAGGATGCATTTTTCATCAATGCTACAGTTATAGTATAAATGCACCCTTAAGCACAACAAGCACATTTGTAACATTGCTTATTTGAGAATATATTGTGTATTAAAGGAAAGTGACATTTTTCAATCTGCTTTATTTTGTGAACCAGCAATCGATCGGATATCCGGGTACTTAGCTGCATTCCTAAATGTTTTGGCTGGCATTTCTATTCAATTTCAAAGCAAGCTGCTCTTACCAGACAGTAATTGAAAAAGCTAATCTTATTTAGGAATGGATAGGGAAGAATCCTTGGCCGTTTTCATTGTCCACCTGGTTCTATCACAAGGTAGGGCTAAAGGAAGTATGAACACAGCTTTCTCCAAAAACAAAATGATCCATGAAGACATCAAAAATCCAAGACCATACTCATTTTGAGGGCTAAAATACCTTTGGGAGCCAATGTAGGCCAGTGACGTCCGTATGGAGTTTGGAATAATCTAAGGTTTTTGGAGATTGGGAGAACACAAATACAAAAGAATTATTAGGAGCAGGAGTAGGCCATACAGCCCCTCGAGCCTGCTCTGCCATTCAAAAAGATCATGGCTGATCTTTGATCTCAATTCCACTTTTCTGCCCGATCCCCATATCCTTTGATACCTATAGAGTCCAAGAATCGATCTCAGCCTTGAATAAACTCAATGATTCAGCGTCCACAGCCCTTTGGGGTAGAGAATTCCAAAGATTCACAACCCTTTGGATGAAGAAGTTCCTCCTCATCTCAGTCTTTAATGGCAGATCCACTCATCCTGAAACTATGCCCCCTAGTTCTAGATTCTCCAGCCAGGGGAAACAACCTCTCAGCATCTACCCTGTCAATTTCCCTCAGAATCTTGTATGTTTCAATGAGATCACCTCTCATTCTTCTAAACTCCAGACGGTATAGGCCCAATCTACTAAATTTCTCCTCATAGGCCAACCCTCTCATCCCAGGAATCAATCTAGTGAACCTTTGTTGCACTGTCTCTAAGGCAAGTATATCCTTCCTCAGATAAGGAGACCAAAACTGTGCACAATACTCCAGGTGTGGTCTCACCAAAGTAAAATTGTGGCAAGACTTCCTTACTCTTGTACTCCAACCCCCTAGCAATAAAGGCCAACATGCAATTTGCCTTCCTAATTGCTTGCTGTACCTCCATGCTAACTTTATGTGTTTCCTGTACAAGGACACCTAAAACTCTCTCAACGCCAACATTTAATAGTTTCTCAACATGTAAAAAAAATTCTGTTTTTCTATTCCTACCAAAGTGAATAACCTCACATTTCCCCACATTATACTCCATCTGCCACCTTATTGCCCACTCACTTAACCTGTTGATATCCCTTTGCAGGCTCTTTGCGTCCTCCTCACAGCTTACTTTCCCACCTAGCTTTGCATCGTCAGCAAACTTGGGATCATTACACTCGGTCCCTTCATCTAAGTCATTGATGTAGATTGTAAATAGCTGAGGCCCAAGCACTGATCCTTGCGGCACCCCACTAGTTACAGCCAGCCAACCGGAAAATGACCCGTTTATCCCTACTCTCTTCTGTCAGTTAACCAATCCTCTATCCATGCTAATACATTACCCCCAACCCCATGAGCCCTTATCTTGCGTAACAACCTTTTATGTGGCACCTCATCGAATGCCTTTTGGAAATCCAAATATACTACATCCACTGGTTCTCCTTTATCTACCCTGCTAGTTACATCCTCAAAAAACTCGAATAAATTTGTTCAACACAATTTCCCTTTCATAAAACTATGTTGACTCTGCCTAATCATATTATGATTTTCCGTGAGTCCTGTTACCACTTCCTTGATAATGGATTCCAGCATTTTCCCGACAACTGATGTCAGGCTAACTGGTCTGTAGTTCCCCGTTTTCTCTCTCCCTCCTTTCTTGAATAGCGGGGTTACATTTGCTACCTTCCTATCCCATGGGACCGTTCTAGAATCTAGGGAATTTTGGAAGATCACAACCACTGCATCCATTATCTCTGCAGCAACTTCTTTTAGAACCCTAGGATGTAGGCCATCAGGTCCAGAGGATTTGTCAGCTTTTAGTCCCGTTAGTTTCTCGAGTACTTTTGCTCTACTGATCTTTATTACTTTAAGTTGCTCACTCTCATTAGCCCCTTGGTTCCCACTATTTTTGATATGCTTTTTATGTCTTCTACTGTGAAGACAGATACAAAGTATTTGTTTAAAGTCTCTGCCATTTCCTTATTGCCCATTATAATTTATCCTGTCCAAGCCTCTGAGGGACCAACACTTACTTTTGAAACATAGAAGATAGGAGCAGGAGTAGGCCATTCAGCCCCTCGAGCCTGCTCCGCCATTCAATGAGATCATGGCTGATCATCCAAATTCAGTACCTTGTCCCTGCCTTCTCCCCATATCCCTTGATCCCTTTAGCCTTAAGAAATATATCCAACTCCTTCTTGAATATATTTCATGAACTGGCCTCCACCGCCCTCTGTGGCAGAGAATTCCACAGGTTCACCACTCTCTGGGTGAAGAAATTCCTCCTCATCTCAGTCCTAAATGGCTTACCCCTTATCCTTAGATTATGACCCCTAGTTCTGGACTCCCCGGCCATCGGGAGCATCCTTCCTGCATCTAGTCTGTCCAGGCTTGACAGAATTTTATAGGTTTCAATGAGATCCCCTCTCAATCTTCTAAACTCTAGTGAGTATAAGCTCAATCGACACAATCTCTCATCATACGTCATTCCTGCCATCCCAGGTATCAGCCTGGTGAATCTTCGGTGCACTCCTTCCATGGCAAGAACATCCTTCCTCAGATAAGGCGACCAAAACTGCACACAATACTCAAGGTGCGGACTCACCAAGGCCCTGTACAACTGCAGCAAGACATCCTTGTTCCTGTACTCGAACCTGTAAAGTCTGTGGGTTGTTTAGTTAATTAAGACACAGACTACCAGAGTAACTTAAAACAGGACTTTACTATTCGAAGGTCAGGGCGAATCTGCCCAATAAATCCTGACACAGCACTTATATACCGGTGTGGTCACCGTCGGTATTACAGTATACAGAAGCCAACAAAGTAGTGCAACACCTAAAGTAGTTCTCTTAAAGGTGGACGGTTACATACAATAGTTCTCTTAAAGGTAGATGGGTACATACACTACAATCCTCCCTTTTTAGCTTACAACATACTGATTCCCCATTAAACATACATTATAACATATATACAACTTTATGCAAGACAGTTCACAGATTCAGTCTCTCTGGAGGTTTCCGGACTCTGTCCGGATAACGCCTCGGTGGTGTCGTAACTCCCGGCGGGGTAGTAGGTGCTTCTGGCAAGGTCGATTCGGCTTGAAGGACAGTGTCAGGTTCATCTGATTCCAGTATTACCAGATCGGAGGTAGGTGTTCTGGGTATCTCTGTCTCAACATTAACCGTGTAAGGTGGTGGAGTAGGGTGGCCATTTGTGGCTGACCCTATGATCTGGTCAACATGGCGCCTTATTATACTGTCCCCAATGTCCACCGTATACATCAACGGCCCTAGCCTTTTTCCAATAGTTCCAGGCTGCCATTTCTCGGTACGGTAGTCCCGGGCCAAAACTTGTTGACCTATCTGAAAAGATCTAGTTGGCCTTTCATTCATGCCCTGGAATTGCCGGTTCTCTACGTCCCTTCTGACGTTTGGCTTAAGCAAATCCAGCCGGCATCTTAGTCGTCTATTAAAAAACATCATGGCGGGAGTTTGATTTGTGACCGCATGTGTTGCATTCCTGTACGCCAACAAGAAGCTATCCACCTTATGTTGTAAGTTAATGGCTTCATTACCCATGGCCTTTATGGCCTTCTTGAAGGTCTGGACAAACCTTTCAGCCAATCCATTGGAGGCGGGATGGTATGGGGCTGACGTGTAGTGCTTAACCCCATTGCTCTTTAAGAATTTCTTGAATTCTTCGGACACAAATTGCGGTCCATTATCAGAACAGATCTGTTCCGGCAGCCCATTCCTAGCAAACATGGTCCTTAACACTGTGATGGTTTTTTCCGTGGTGGTGGTGGACATCTTTATTACCTCCGGCCACTTGGAGTGTGCATCCACCGCTATTAGAAACCTTGAGTCCATAAATGGACCAGCAAAGTCGATGTGTACCCTTTGCCAAGGAGATGAGGGCCACTCCCATGGATGCAGAGGAGCCTGTGGTGGCGCGTTTTGGACCTTCTGGCATCCTAGACAGCTCTTAGTGATTTCTTCGATGTCCCCATCAATGCCTGGCCACCACACAAACGCTCTTGCTAGGTTCTTCATTTTCACTCCACCCAGATGTCCCTCGTGCAGCTCCTTTAACACCTTCTGTTGAAGTTTGGGTGGAATCACCACTCTAGATCCACACATCAGGGTTCCTCGACACACTGACAGCTGTTCTTTTCTCTGCGAAAATGCTGGCAGCGTTGGTTCGCCCTGTGCTGGCCATCCCTCCACCGTTAAATCATAGACTCGTGAGAGAGTCGGGTCATTTCTTGTTTCGTTTTCGATCATCGAATTTGTTACTGGTAGACATTCCACTATGGATGAGTGGAACATCTCTACCAGGTCCACTGTAGTCGCTTCTTCTACTATCGGCAATGGCAAGCGCGATAACCCATCAGCATTTCCATGCTGTTTGGACCTTTTGTATTCGATGTCATATTGGTGTGCCCCAAGTAACACGGACCACCTCTGTAACCTTTGCGCTGTCATGGTGGAAACGGCCTTGTTAGGGTTGAATATGGACACCAACGGCTGGTGGTCTGTCAGTAATGTGAACTTCTTGCCCTGCAGGTAATGATTGAATTTCTTTATGCCCCACACAAGGCTGAGGGCCTCCCTATCTATTTGAGCATAATTTCGCTCCGCGGAGGTCAATGATCGGGACGCGAATGCCACTGGCCTTTCCGAGCCATTTGGTAACTTGTGTGAAAGTACTGCTCCAATTCCATAGGGGGAAGCATCACAAGCTAGACGAAGAGGTAACGTTGGGTTGAAATGAGCCAACACTTCTTCAGAGGTAATCAACGCCTTGCTTCTGCGAAAGGCCTTTTTACATTCCTCACTCCACTTCCATGGTACTTCTTTCCGCAACAGAGCATTCAACGGATGCAGCACCGTGGATAGATTCGGCAGAAACTTGTGATAATAATTAATCAACCCCAAGAATGATCTTAACTGTGATACGTTTTCCGGAGCGGGGGCCTTCACGACAGCTTCTATCTTGTCAGGTGACTTGTGCAGCCCCTCTCGGTCAATGACATGACCGCAGTACGAGATCCGTTTTTGGAAGAACTCACATTTCTTGCGATTAACTCGAAGGCCATATTCCTTCAACCTAGTGAGCACCAGTTTCAAATTTGTGAGGTGTTCTTCCTCGTCTTCTCCCGTAATCAGGATATCGTCTAAGTAACACTGCGTGCTTGGAATTCCTTGTAATACCTGCTCCATGGCCCTCTGCCAAATTGCTGGAGCCGAAGCTACCCCAAAAACCAGTCTATTATAACGATACAAGCCTCTGTGTGTGTTGATGGTGAGGTACTGACGCGACTCTTCCTCGACTTCCATTTGTAAGTATGCCTGTGCCAGGTCTATCTTGGTGAAGTGTTTCCCTCCAGCCAACGAAGCAAAGATATCTTCAATCCGCGGAAGCGGGTATTGTACCGTGTGAAGCACCGGATTCACTGTGATCTTGAAGTCTCCGCAGATGCGGACCTTCCCCGGTCCCCCTGGCTTGTTACTTGGTGAAGACTTCATGACGGGAACAATGGGCGTGGCCCACTCACTCCAGTCCACTTTTGACAGTACCCCTGATCGTTCAAGTT
Organism: Somniosus microcephalus; assembly: GCF_052327205.1. Lineage (NCBI taxonomy): Eukaryota > Metazoa > Chordata > Chondrichthyes > Squaliformes > Somniosidae > Somniosus > Somniosus microcephalus. Next base: position 175,819,682 of record NC_140993.1, on the reverse strand, counting down.
CTTCCAGTTCTGCCTCCACAGCAGGTCGTATCGCGTATGGTACCGATCTGGCTTTGAAAAATTTTGGGCTTGCATGTTCTGCAATCTTAACCTTTGCTTTAATTCCTCGCAGTGTTCCCAGTCCTTGCTGGAATACCTCTTTAGCTTCGTCCAATATTCTGGACAACCGTTCAGGTTTGACATCTTCCTTTCCGGAATCTACCGTCATGGTGTTTAGTGAATGCCAGTCTATCTTTATTTTCCTGATCCACTCCCGTCCCAGAAGTGGTGGACCTCCCTCAGGCAACACATACAGGTCCATCCTTTGGTGATCTTTGTCCTTGTATCTCACCTTGACTTCTATCTTTCCGATGGGGTATACTTTGTGCCCCGTGTATGTCTGCAATACTAGTTCCGTATCCCGTAGGGGAATATGCTTGAATAACTTTTTATAATCATGCTTATTCATGACCGTCAACGCCGATCCGGTGTCCACTTCCATTTTCACTTGGACTTTTGCAATCTGTAGTGTGATCCAGATAGCTTGTCGGTCAGCTTCATTACTCACATTGTGAATTCTCAGACTATCCAGTTCCTTGCAGTTGGAGTGTGAGTCCGAATTCTGTTCTTCCGGACTCTTCCTAGTCACCTCATGTACCTTTCTGTACCTCTTTTGTGGTGACTCATTATTGTTGGTCTTCTTTCCTGACCGGCATACCTTAGCTATGTGACCGAGCTTGCCACATTTCCTACATTCCTGGTTTTTAAACCAGCATTGGTTCTGGTCGTGTGTTGTCTTCCCACAACGATAGCATTTTGTTGTACTCGAGGTAATTTGATCCACACTGAGTGCCGCTGCCTTTAGCTGCATTTCCGCAGTTCCCTTCGCTGCGGCTTCGTGCGATGCTGCAATAAGGACAGCCCTGTCAAGTGTAAGGTCGTTCTCTTCGAGTAGTCGCTTTTGCGTTCCTTCCTTTGACAACCCGCACACGAACTTGTCTCGCAATGCCTCTGTCAAATTCCCTCCAAACTGGCAGTGTTTCGCTAGTCTACGCAGTTCGACCAAGTATTCTGCGTTGCTTTCGTCTTTCCTTTGCGTTCTCGCATAGAATTTGAATCGTTCCGCCAACATCAACGATGTGGGGTTCAAGTGATCCTTCAGAACAGTCACAATATCATCGAAAGTCTGATCCGCTGGTTTAGCTGGTGCTAGTAGATGCTTCAAGAGCCCGTATGTCTTCGCGCCCATCGAGTTTAGCAAGGTTATAGCTTTGTCATCTTCTTCTATTTTATTGGCCTCACAATAGATCTCAATGCGTTCCACATACGTGGCCCAGTCTTCTACCTCGGAATTAAAATCGTTGATGTTACCACGCTTAGGCATCTTCCTGATAACACCACGAATTATTTCTTTAAATTTTCTTTTATTTTTTTTTTCCAAGATGGCGGTTCCCGCGAAAATGGCGGTTTCCCGCGCTTATCTTCTCTCCCCGCCCACTTCAATGGCGGTTTCCCGCTTCTGTCTTCTTCCTCGCCTAATGGCGGCTTCCCACGTTTCTTCCCTAGCGGGAGGGGTACACTTTCCCCACGGGCGACGGCCGCTGGCTTTCAGGTTCACAGCCTGCGCGTCGGCTTCAGGGCTTTCCCTTTTCTCGGCAGGGCAACCAGCGCTGGGTACACCCCGTTGACGGCGAACAGTTTCAGCCGCTGGGCTGGCTCTCGCTCGGTTCCCCTTGCTCGGGCGCTGTCTCTCTCCCGCTCGCTCGGCTCTACCGGCGCTGGGTACACCCCGTTGACAGAGAACAGCTTCAGCCGCTGGACTGGCTCTCGCTCAGTTCCCCCTTGGTCGGCTCTGCCTCTCCCGCTCACTCGGCTCCCAATCGCGCCTCCCAGCCCTCTCGCAGTCCGGTGCTTCCCTCCCCGGCTGCGGCTGAGTTTATCTCTTCCCGCGCCTACGCTCCCGGTCGCAGCGCTTCGTGGCTTCGGTCGCTGCCCGGCCTTTTTCGCCGGTCGCGGTCTAGCTGTCTCACGACGCCGTTGCGTCCCCCAGCCTGTCTGTACCGCGGCTTCCTTGCTCCACGCTGCCCCAGTCTCAGCGCCTCTGGACCCGACTTCTGTCCGGCTCCTTTCCCCCTTGACCGTGGTCGAGTGCACCGCCCTTATCCTCCGGTTATTCTTTTTACTTTCCCTTACAGTCACCGTGGCCGCCTTGCTTCTCGTGCTGATCGGCTCACTCCTCACCGTGGCAGAAGGGACAGTCAGTGCCTGTTGCTGATGGAAGTCTTTGTCTCTAACTTCTTCTTCCTTTCTAGTTCTGCAGCCTCGAGTTTTCTCCCAGCAGAACGACGAGGGCGGTTGCCTCTTCTCGACGCTCGTTAACTGTTTCGGAAGTATTGTTGCCGCAGTGTACGATCGGACTCGTCGCCACTGTAAAGTCTGTGGGTTGTTTAGTTAATTAATACACAGACTACCAGAGTAACTTAAAACAGGACTTTACTATTCGAAGGTCAGGGCGAATCTGCCCAATAAATCCTGACACAGCACTTATATACCGGTGTGGTCACCGTCGGTATTACAGTATACAGAAGCCAACAAAGTAGTGCAACACCTAAAGTAGTTCTCTTAAAGGTGGACGGTTACATACAATAGTTCTCTTAAAGGTAGACGGGTACATACACTACAGAACCCTCTTGCTATGAAGGCCAACATACCATTTGCCTTCTTAACCGCCTGCTGCACCTGCATGCTTACCTTCAGCGACTGGTGCACAAGAACACCCAGGTCTTTTTGCACTTCCCCTTCTCCCAATCTATTGCCATTCAAATAATAATCTGACTTCCTGTTTTTGCCACCAAAGTGGATATCCTCACATTTATCCACATTATTGTGCATTTGCCATGTTTCTGCCCAATCACCCAACCTGTCCAAATCGTACTGGAGTTTCATGACATCCTCCTCACAGCACACCCTCCCACCCAGCTTTGTGTCGTCTGCAAATTTGGAAATACTACATCCAATTCCCTCGTCCAGATCATTATATATATCATGAACAGATGCGGTCCTAGGACCGATCCCTGCAGTACCCCACTAGTCACTGCCTGCCACTCGGAAAACAACCCGTTTATTCCAACTCTTTGCTTTCTATCTGCCAACCAGTTCTCTATCCAAGTCAATACCTTGCCCCCAATCCCATGTGCCTTAATTTTGCACGCTAATCTCTTATGCGGGACCTTATCGAAAGCCTTCTGAAAGTCCAAATACACCACATCCACTGGTTCTCCCTTATCTATTTTACCAGTTACATCCTCAAAAAATTCCAGTAGATTAGTCGAGCACGATTTACCTTTTGTAAATCCATGTTGACTTTGTCTGATCCTGTCACTGCTTTCCAAGTGCTCTGCTATTACATCTTTTATAATGGACTCTAGCATTTTCCCCACCACCGATGCCAGGCTTACCGGTCTATAATTCCCTGCTTTTTCTCTACCACCTTTTTTGAATAATGGGGTAACATTAGTTACCCTCCAATCCATGGATACTGTTCCAGAGTCTATCGAGTTCTGGAAGATGACCAGCAATGCATCTACTATCTCCAGGGCCACTTCCTTAAGTACCCTACGATGTAGATTATCAGGCCCTGGGGATTTATCGGCCTTCAATCCCATCAATTTCCTTAACACCATTTCCCTACAAATACTGATTTCTTTCAGTTCCTCCCTTTCATCAGACCCTATGTTCCCCGACATCTCTGGGAGGTTATTTGTGTCCTCCTTTGTGAAGACAGAACCGAAATATGTATTTAATTGGTCTGCCGTTTCTTTGTTCCCCATTATAAATTCCCCTGATTCTGACTGTAAGGGACCTACGCTTGACTTCACCAATCTTTTTCTCTTCGCATATCTATAAAAGCTTTTACAGTCAGTTTTTATGTTCCCTGCCAGCTTACTTTCATAATCTATTTTCCCCCTCTTAATTAATCCCTTGGTCCTCCTTTGCTGAATCCTAAACTGCTCCCAATCCTCAGGTTTGCTGCTTTTACTGGCCAATTTATATGTCCTCTCTTTGGATCTTATGTTATCCCTAATTTCCCTTGTTAGCCACGGTTGAGTCACCTTTTTTGATTTATTTTTATGCCAGACTGGGATAAACAAATTCTGTAGTTCATCCATATGATCTTTGAATGTTTGCCATTGCCTATCCACTGTCAACCCTTTGAGTGACATTACCCAATCAATCCTACCCAACTCGCGTCTCATACCATCACAGTTCCCTTTATTTAAATTCAGGACCTTAGTCTCTGAGTCAACTACTTCACTCTCCATCTTAATGAAGAATTCTATCATATTATGATCGCTCCGACCCAAGGGGCCTCGCACAACAAGATTGCTAATTAATCCTTTCTCATTGCATAATACCCAGTCTAAGGTGGCCTGATCCCTAGTTGGTTCCTCGACATATTGGTCCAGGAAACCATCCCGTACACACTCCAGGAATTCCTCCTCCACAGTATTTGTTACTAATTTGGTTAGCCCAATCTATATGTAGATTAAAGTCACCCATGATGACTGCTGTGCCCTTATTGCACGCTTCTCTAATTTCCCTTTTAATGCCATCCCCAACCTCTGCATTACTGTTTGGGGGTCTATACACCACTCCCACTAATGTTTTCTGCCCCTTCGTATTTCTCAGTTCTACCCATACAGATTCCACATCATCAGAGCCAATATCTTTCCTTACAGTTGTGTTAATCCCTTCTTTAACCAGCAATGCTACCCCACCTCCTTTTCCTTTTTGCCTATCTTTCTTGAATATTGAATACCCCTGTATGTTGAGTTCCCAGCCTTGGTCACCCTGGAGCCATGTTTCCGTAATCCCAATCATATATATTCATTTACCTCTATTTGCACTGCTAATTCATCCACCTTTTTACGAATGCTCCTCGCATTAAGACGCAAAGCCTTCAGGCTTGTTTTTTTAATGCTCTTAGACTTTTTAGAATTATTTACTGTGGCCATATTTGATTTAAACCCTTGATTTCTCTGACTGCCACCTTTGTTTTTTCTCCTTCCTGTCTTTGCTTCTATCCGTTTCCCTTTCCTCTGTCTCCCTGCTCAGGTTTCCGATCCCCTGCCATTTTAGTTTAAATTCTCCCCCAGAGCTCTAGCAAACACTCCCCAAAGGACATCGGTCCTGGCCCTGCCCAGGTGCAGACCGTCCCGTTTGTACTGGTCCCACCTCCCCCAGAACCGGTTCCAATGTCTCAGGAATTTGAATCCCTCCCCCTTGCACCATTCCTCTAGCTACGTATTCATATGAAATATCCTTCTATTTCTACTCTGACTAGCACGTGGCACTGGTAGCAATCCTGAGATTACCACCTTTGAGATCCTATTTTTAAATTTACCTCCTAACTCCCTATATTCAGCTTTTAGGACCTCATCCTGTTTTTTACCTATATCGTTGGTACCTATATGCACCACAACAACTGGCTGTTCACCCTCCCCTTCCAAAATGCTCTGCAGCCGCTCTGAGACATCCTTGACCCTTGCACCAGGGAGGCAACACACCATTCTGGAGTCTCGTTTGCGGCCGCAGAAACGCCTATCTGTTCCCCTTACAATAGAATCCCCTATCACTATAGCTCTTCCCCTCTTTTTCCTCCCGTCCTGTGCAGCAGAACCACCCCTGGTGCCAGGAAGTTGGCAGCTGCTGCCTTCCCCTGGTAAGCCATCCCCCCCAATCAGTATCCAAAGTGGTATATCTGTTTGAGAGGGGGATGGCCACAGGGGACTCCTGCACTACCTGCCTGCGCCTACTACTCTGCCTGTTGGTCACCCATTCCCTTTCTGCCTGTGCAACCTTTACCTGCGGTGTGACCAACTAATTAAACGTGATATCCATGACGTCCTCAGCCTCGCGAATGCTCCAGTGTGCATCCATCCGCAGCTCCAGCACCGTAATGCAGTCTGCCAGTAGCTGCAGCTGGATACACTTCCTGTACACATGGTCACCAGGGACACAGGAAGTGTCCCTGAGTTCCCACATAGCGCAGGAGGAGCATACCACGGGGCCGAGCTCTCCTGCCATGAATTACCCTTTAATTAATTTAAATTAAATCAAAACCACCAATTAAATGATATACTCAATGGCCCTTGTTTACCAACTGTCCCCGCTACACCACAGAGACCCTAGAAACTATAAAACACAGAATTTAAGCTTGTAAAAAAGGAGAGAGAAATACTCACCAACCAATTACTTACCTGCTTTCTGGTGACGTCACACTTCAATTACTTTTTACTTCTCTCTCCCGCTCTCGGAGCTCTGAGATTGGTAAATCTACCTGGTCCTCGGGGTCGCTTTTGTAGTCGCTCCGCCGCCGCCAACTGCTCCACTCAGGTCCGCCGCCGCTCTGGGGCCTACCTGGTCCTCGGGGTTGCTTTTGTAGTCGCTCCGCTGCCGCCACCCGCTCCACTCCGGTCCGCCGCCGCTCTGGGGCCTACCTGGTCCTCGGGGTCGCTTTTGTAGTCGCTCCGCCGCCGCCCGCTCCACTTGGGTCCGCCGCCGCTCTCTTTGCTGCTCTCTTGCTTTTTACATACTTGTCAAAGCTCTTACAAACTTTTTATATTTCTTACTAGTTTACTCTCTTTCTATTTTCTCGCTTTTTATCAATTTTTTGGTCATTCTTTGCTGGTTTCTAAAGCTCTCCCAATCCTCAGGCTTACTACTATTTTTCTCCACATTATAAGCCTCTTTTAATCTAATACTTCTTCTTAGGCAGTCCCCCCGGAGAAGAGGATGACTTGCTTCCACTTTAATATTGTGGGTTCTGAGGTGACTAATGAGTCCTATATGGGATCTTCAGACTCTGCCACAGGTGGGGCAGGTAGTGGTTGAAGAGATGAGTGGGTGGGGTGCTTGGTTTGTCATACGCTCCTTCCGCTGTTTGTACTTGGCCTCTGCATGCTCCCGACGAAGAAACTCGGTGCTTGGCGCCTTCTCGAATGCTTCTCCTCCAATTTGAGCGGTCTTGGGCCAGGGATTCCCAAGAGTCAATGAGGCTGTTACATTTTTTCAAGGAGACTTTGAGAATGTCATTGAAGCAATTTCTCTGCCCTCCTGGAAATCGCTTGCCATGACGGAGCTCGGAGTAGAGTGCTTGTTTCGGGAATCTTGTATCAGGCATGCGGACAATGTGGCCCATCCATCAGAGCTGATTAAGCATGATCAATGCCTCAATGCTGGGGCTGTTGGCCTGAAAGAGAACACTGACATTGGTATGCCTATCCTGCCAATGGATTTGCAGGATTTTGCGGAAGCAGCATTGGTGATACTTCTCCAGTGCTTTGAGGTGCCTACTGTACATTGTCCATGTCTCTGAAGCATACAGGAGGGTGGGTATCACTACTGCTCTAGACCATGAGCTTGGTGCCGGGTTTGAGGTCTTGGTCTTCAACACTCTTTTCCTCAGGTGGCTGAAGACTGCACTGGCACACTGCTGGATTTCATCATCGTTGACAGAAGACTTCCAAGGTATGGAAAGTGGTCCACACTATCCAATATCTCGTCATGGATTTTGATAGTCGGGCAGTGTTGTGCGGCGGGGCAGGTTGGTAAAGAACCTTTGTCTTTCGGATGTTTGGTGTAAGGCCCAGTCTCTCGTACGCTTCAGTGAAGGAGTCAACGATAGTTTGGAGTTCTGCCTCCGAGTGTGCGCAAACACGAGCGTCATCTGGGTACTGTAATTCAATAACAGAGGTTGGGACAATCTTGGTCCTGGACTGAAGGCAACGGAGATTGAACAATTTCCCGTTCGTCCTGTAGATTAGTTCCACTCCCGTGGGAAGCTTGTTAGAGGTGAGGTGAAGTACTGTAGCGAGAAAGATTGAGAGGTGTGTTGGTGCAATGACACAGCCTTGGTTGACCCCGGTCTTCACTTGTACTGGGTCTGTGATGGATCCATTAGTAAGGATCACGGCTTGCATGTCATCGTGGAGCAGACGGGGGAATTTTGAGGACAGCCAAATTTGAGAAGGACAGTCCATAATCCCTCTCGGTTGACAGAGTCGAAGGCCTTTGTGAGGGCAAAAAAGGCCATGTGTACAGAGGTTGATGCTGCTCCATACAATTTTTCTTGGATTTGTCACACTGAAAATCATGTCCATTGTGCCTCTTAGTGGGCATGGTGATGCCATCACTGGCCTCCCGGGCAGCAATGTTGTCAGGGGCTGATGCCCTGTGTCCTGTGCAGCATCAGGTGATGGCGGAGAAGGTTGGTGATGTTGTTGGTGTGCCTGGTGATGATGGTGTTTGGGCTGATCGTGGAATGATTCGGAGGACCTAGGTCTGATTTTTTTTCAAGGGCACCGATGTTGCTGTAATAGATGGCAGCTGCAGGTGAGATGACAGAAGTGATCTGTCAATGGTGAGAGAGGTTGTTCCAATGAGGTGGCACTGGACATACAGTTGTCTCTAAACACTTGCAAGCTGAAGAAACCTCTATCTGTATTACAAATGCAGTAACCAACATTTTCTGCGCTCTGAAACTGACCATCTGCAACATGGCATCCTTTACACCACTTCTGCAGCTGTCAACAGCTGTTAACTTATCAGATACATTAGAGCAGACTCAACTCATGCCAGGATGAGCTGGCGTGTTCCCCAAGCAGTGGGTAACCCATGGGGGAGGACATAAAATTGCAAGGTAGCCTCAAAATAGGATTAAATTGGCTGTTAACAAGCCATTTAATGAGCTAAATTGTCTTCCCTGCTGCTTGGTGTCAGGGTCAGTTCTCCGCTGACAGACCCAACACCTGGGAGAATTGCGTGGAGGTGGGATGACCGCGGGTTTTCTACCCGCTGTCAATCTTTGCTATTTTGACAACGGACCCACCTCCAAACCCACCCTCTGAGCGCCAGCAAAATTCCAGCTGGCGTTTCTGAAATCCCCTGGCATGCTCTCTCCCTTCCAGATAAGGGAGATAATGTCATGGATTTGCGCTAAGAGTACTTCTCTGCCACGCTTTAGTACTTCGGCGGGGATTTCATCTGCTCTGGAAGCCTTGTTATTTTTCAGCTGTCGGATGGCCTTTTCAACCTCATGCTGAGCTAGGATTGTGCTGAGATAGTGGCGGACAGCACGCTGTGGGATGGAGTCAAGGACACTCATGTCGAAGACGGAGTCTTGGTTGAGGAGATCTTCGAAGTGCTCCTTCCAGCAGGCACTGACTGCCTCTTTGTCTTTGATGAGCACCTCACCGATCTTGGCTCTCAGCGGGAAATGTCCTTGGGTGCTTGGCCATAGATGGTCTTGACTGCGCTAAAGAATACATGCACGTCGTGGTTGTCGGCTAGTTGCTAGATTGTGGTAAACCACTGTTATTGTTGTTCACCGTTGTTGTTGTTGTTGTTGCACACTGTTGTATCTATGCATGCCTCAGCATGCCTCTGCTGGCTCCGCCCCTGGCTCCACCCACAGGCCCAGGTATAAAGGTGACTGCTCTGCAGCCCCCGGCCTTCTTGGAACCCAGTCAACCACGAGAGGCATGCTCTGTTCTTTGCTAATAAAAGCCTTTTAGTTACTCTCCTAACTCTCCGTCTTTTATGAGTAATTGATAGCGCATCAATTTTATTAGCAAAAACAAAATGTTGGCACCAAACACTGAGCAGCAGGCTGCTGCACCAAATGCTGAGCAGCAGGCTGCTGCACCAAACGCTGAGCAGCAGGCTGCTGCACCAAACGCTGAGCAGCAGGCGCTGCAGCAAACGACGGCACCAAACGCTGAGCAGCAGGCGCTGCTGCATGCCCTCAGACCAACATGCCTGGACCTAGACCCTCAAGAGGCGGGTTCGTCTACCAAGTTCGCACAATGGCTGCGTTGCTTCGAAGCTTACCTGGAAGCCTCAGCCATGACACTAGATGGAAACAAACTAAAAATCCTGGCCTCCAAGGTGGGCCACCAAGTCTACACGCTCATCCAGGACGCGACTACCTACACGGCGGCTATCGATCTGCTAAAAGGACAATACACACGCCCGGTAAATACGGTTTATGCCAGACACCTCCTGAGATCCCGCAAACAGCAGTCCGGGGAATCAGTGGAGGCATTCCTACGGGCACTACAGATACTCGGCCGAGCCTGCGATTGTAAAGAGGTATCGGCCGTGACACACGCGGAGGGACTTATCCGAGATGCCTTCGTTGCGGGCCTCAAATCCAACTACTCCCGGCAGAGACTGCTGGAGAAGGGCGAAATCGACCTGAAGAAGGCAGTGTCCCTCGCGCTCTCGCTAGACGTGGCCCACCGAAATATGGACGCATTCTCCCCTAACCGCTCCGCACCGTGGACGCCGCAACCTTGGGTCATGGGACCGCCACCCCCCGGCACCAACTGCTGCAGCGATGTCCAAGGGCCCGAAATGTTACTTTTGTGGCCAGGCAAAACACCCCAGAGCACACTGCCCGGCGAAAAACGCTACCTGCTCTGGCTGCGGGAAGAAAGGACACTACGTCAGCGCCTGCAAAGGTAAAACCGCTAACGCCAGCAGCGCCGCGTGTGAACCGTGGGGGCAGCCATCTGGTCCGCCATCTTGGACACCTCCAGCCGCGTGGGGATCGGGATCATGGGCGCAGCCATTTTGTCCGCCATCTTGGACGCCTCCAACTCCAATCGCGGGTGACCCGGACTCAACCACCACCTCGTCTGATGACCACAGCGACTCGCTCGACCATACGCTGGCCTCCGTGACACTGGACCAATCTCTCCCTCACCAACTGTCCAGGTCCATGATGGACATTACGGTAAACGGCCGCACCACTACCTGCCTTTTCGACAGCGGGAGCACGGAGAGCTTTATCCACCCCGACACGGTGCGCAGTTACTCTCTCCCGGTCCTGCCAACGCGCCATCGGATCTCTATGGCTTCCAAATCCCATTCAGCAGACGTCGGTGGCTACTGTGTAGTGACCCTTTCAGTAAGGGGCACAGAATACAAAAATTTTAAACTTCTTGTCCTGCCCCATCTCTGCGCTGCCGTTCTACTGGGGTTGGATTTTCAGTGCCACCTTAAAAGTGTCACATTAGCGTATGGCGGACCCCTCCCCCCACTCACAGTCTGCAGCCAGCAGCTTTTAAATCGCCCGCCGCGCACCATTTGCAGCCTCTCCACGCTTAAAGTCTCCCCCCCCCCTTGTTCACTAACCTCACCCGCGACTGTAAGCCCATCGCTACCAAAAGCAGGCGGTACAGTGCCGGGGATAGGAGCTTCATTAAATCCGAAGTAGCAAGACTCCTGAAGGAAGGGATTATTGAGGGTAGCACTAGCCCATGGCGAGCACAAGTGGTGGTAGTGAAGACTGGCGAAAAACAGCGCCTAGTTATTGACTACAGCCAGACGATCAATCGCTACACCCAGTTAGATGCATACCCACTCCCCCGCATATCTGACATGGTCAATCAGATAGCACAATACCGGGTGTTCTCGACGATTGATCTGAAGTCGGCATACCACCAGCTCCCCATCAGGGCTGAGGACCGCCAGTACACAGCTTTTGAAGCTGACGGTCATCTCTACCACTTCCTCCGAGTCCCCTTCGGCGTCACCAACGGAGTTTCGGTCTTCCAAAGGGAGATGGACCGAATGGTTGACCAGAACGCGCTGCAGGCCACCTTCCCCTATCTAGACAACGTCACCATCTGCGGCCACGACCAGCAGGACCATGACGTTAACCTAGAGAAATTCCTCCATACGGCCCAGCGGCTGAATCTAACATACAACAAGGACAAATGTATGTTTCGCACCACGCGCCTCGCCATCCTTGGCTGCGTAGTGGAGAACGGAGTCATCGGCCCCGACCCCGACAGAATGCGCCCCCTTATGGAGCTCCCCCTCCCCCACTGCCAAAAAGCACTGAAGAGATGCCTAGGGTTTTTCTCTTACTACGCTCAGTGGGTGCCCAACTATGCGGACAAAGCCAGACCCCTCATCAAGTCCACCTCCTTCCCCCTGACAGCAGAGGCATGTGCAGCCTTCACTCTCATAAAAAAAGATATTGCGAAGGCCACAATGCACGCAGTGGATGAGTCCATCCCTTTCCAAGTGGAGAGCGACGCATCTGACTTTGCCCTAGCTGCAACCCTTAACCAGGCGGGGAGACCCGTGGCCTTTTTCTCAAGGACCCTCCAGGGCCCCGAGATTCGACACTCCTCTGTTGAAAAGGAGGCCCAGGCCATTGTGGAAGCGGTGCGACATTGGAGGCATTACCTGGCCGGAAAACGATTTACCCTGCTCACTGACCAGCGTTCAGTAGCTTTTATGTTTAATAATAATCAGAGGGGCAAAATCAAGAACTACAAGATCTTGAGGTGGAGAATTGAACTCTCCACCTACAATTACGATATCTTGTACCGGCCCGGGAAACTCAATGAGCCCCCAGATGCCCTATCACGTGGTACATGCGCCAACGCGCAGGTCGATAGACTGCAGACCCTCCACAATGACCTCTGCCACCCGGGGGTCACCAGGTTCTTCCATTTCATCAAATCCCGTAACCTGCCCTACTCCATCGAGGAGGTCAGGACCATGACCAGGAACTGCCAAATCTGTGCCGAGTGCAAACCGCATTTTTATAGGCCAGACAGAGCAAGCCTGATCAAGGCCACTCGCCCCTTCGAGCGCCTGAGCGTCGATTTTAAAGGGCCCCTCCCCTCCTCTGACCGCAACGTGTACTTCCTCAACATAATTGATGAGTACTCCCGTTTCCCGTTTGCTATCCCGTGCCCGGACATGACCAGTACCACGGTCATTAAATGTCTGAATGACCTTTTCGCCTTGTTCGGCTTCCCTAGCTATATCCATAGCGACCGGGGCTCATCCTTTATGAGCGACGAACTCCGTCAGTACCTGCTCACGAGAGGTATTGCTACAAGCAGAACCACCAGCTACAACCCCCGGGGGAACGGCCAGGTGGAAAGAGAGAACGCGACGGTTTGGAAGGCCGTCCTCTTAAACTTAAAATCTAAGGGCCTTCCGACCTCTCGCTGGCAGGAGGTCCTCCCTGCAGCGCTCCACTCCATTCGGTCACTGCTTTGTACGGCCACCAATGCCACCCCCCATGAAAAAATGTTCACTTTCCCCAGGAAGTCCACATCGGGGACCTCGCTACCGACATGGCTGACGTCTCCAGGACCCATCCTACTGCGGAAGCACGTGAGGTCCCATAAAACGGACCCCCTGGTCGAGAGGGTGAGCCTCCTCCATGCCAACCCCCAGTATGCTTACGTGGCGTACCCAGACGGGCAGGAGGACACAGTCTCCATACGAGACCTCGCACCTTCGGGTGCCCCTGAAACACTACCATTGTGGGAGGACACAGTCTCCATACGAGACCTCGCACCTTCGGGTGCCCCTGAAACACTACCATTGCCATCCACCACTACCCACAACCCAACCCCGGTAGACGGCATGCCGCAGCCCCAGGACGCCCCTGAAACAATACCATTGCGGGAGGACACAGTCTCCATACGAGACCTCGCACCTTCGGGTGCCCCTGAAACACTACCATTGCCATCCACCACTACCCACAACCCAACCCCGGTAGACGGCATGCCGCAGCCCCAGGACCCGTCATTGACCACCCAACCACTCAATGAGACGCCAGATTCAACGTTGGATGCTGCACCATCACCGCCGCCACCACGACGATCAGGACGGCATACAAAGCCACCTGATAGACTTACTTAAACGAACCTTTAGTACACTTCACCCCGCCGGACTCAATTTTAAACAAGGGGTGAATGTGGTAAACCACTGTTATTGTTGTTCACCGTTGTTGTTGTTGCACACTGTTGTATCTATGCATGCCTCAGCATGCCTCTGCTGGCTCCGCCCCTGGCTCCACCCACAGGCCCAGGTATAAAGGTGACTGCTCTGCAGCCCCCGGCCTTCTTGGAACCCAGTCAACCACGAGAGGCATGCTCTGTTCTTTGCTAATAAAAGCCTTTTAGTTACTCTCCTAACTCTCCGTCTTTTATGAGTAATTGATAGCGCATCATAGATCTCCTACGCTCTTTCCACCCACCATCTATTCTTTAGGTCACGAGTGTTTTGTTGGACCTTGGCCTTTAGTTGTCTGTAAATCTGTTGTCTTTCCCTCGTTGTGATGATGTTTCCAATTCAAGAACGCCTTACGTTCCCGATTTATTAGCTCCTGGGTCTCCTGGTCATTCTCATCAAACCAGTCTCGATATTTTCTGATCGAGTAACCAAGAGTCTCTTCGCAGTTGCTAATTATGGTAGACTTAAGGGCAGACCAGGCACTATGGAGACTCTGCGGCTTTGGTTCATTGGGAGTCGTCAGGTTAGCTGTGAGGCGTTGACTAAATAGAGCTTTCTCTGTAGGGTCTTTGAGTCCTTCAACATTGATTTTTCTGTGGCAGCGTTTCTGCTGCCACCGCCATTTTGAGACTAAGTTGATGGAGATAATGGAACGGATTAGGCGGTGGTCAGTCCAGCAGTCATCAGCTCATGGCGCGGGTGATGCGAACATCCTTGCGGTCCCTCGCTCGGTGATGACGTAGTCCAACAGATGTCAATGCCTAGAGCGAGGGTGTTGCCATGAGGCCTTGTACTTATCTCCCTGACGAAACAAGGTGTTGGTTATGACAAGACCATGTTCTAAGCATTTCGTCAGGAGAAGGATTCCGTTGGAGTTGGTTTTCCCTACTCTTTCCCTGCCAATCACATCTCTCCAAAGGTTTGTGTCCTTTCCAACTCTGGCATTAAAATCACCATGGAGAATCAGCTTGTCACCCACTCGAACTCGGGACAGGGATTGTTGAAGGCTAGAGTAGGATTCCTCTTTGGCCTCGTCCGTAGCTTCCAGGGTTGGGGCGTACATACTGACAACTGTCGCGAATTGATTCTGGGTTAGTGAGCCGAAGGGTCATGAGGCATTCGTTTATCCCACAAGGGGAATCTCTAAGATGCCAAGCTAGCTCATTTTTGATGGCGAAGCCAACCCCATGGAGACAGCGTTCCTCTTCCGGTTTGCCTTTCCAGAAGGTGTATCCACTACCTTGTTCCTTGAGCTGGCCTTCTGCCCACCGTGTCTCGCTCAGGCGATGTTGATGTCGAAGCGTCTGAGTTGCCGGGATATGATAGCGGTGCAACGTTCAGGTCTGTCGCTGTTGGGGTTATCCATGAGTTTCCTGACGTTCCAGGTCACAAACGTCATTTTGAAGAGGTGGAAGATGCCTGTGCATGAATTCTTTTAACGTGAGGTGGCCGTTGCACACCAGCTACCACACGAACTTGACAGAGCAAGGTCTTGGTCCAATGGCAAGGAAACCCAGGACAATTGGAGACCAGGTTCTGCTGCATAGGCTTAGCACACACACTCACTCCCATTAACCCCCTCTCTCCCTCCATGGGGTCCGCTCTCCCTCACTCCCCCACATTCTCGGCTCCCCTTTCCCCTTTACAATATATTAAAATTATATTAAAATGCAGCTTTTGGCAGAGATGCGTACACTAAAGTTATATTAAATGCAGCTTTTTATGAAATGCATGCGCTAAAATTAAATTAAAATGCACACACAGTAACAAACCTCTCCCTCTCTCTCTCCCACCCCACCACCACCGACTGCCGAACAGGGCCCCGGGAGGACAGGCGCCCGAACCCAATGGCTGTACAGAGCATGCGCTGCCCGCTCAGCACTCGTCCGCACCAGTCAACCGGCCTCGCGCTGGGTCCCGGTTCCGTTTCCAGTCCCGCGCGCCCCCACTGCCATCTGCCCGGCACTGCCCCGCTCCAACTGCCGCTCCCTTCTTTAGTTAGCCCATGGATGGATCACTTTTCCCATGGAGTTTTTATTTCTCAATGGAATGTATATTTGTTGAGAATTTTGGATTATTTCCTAAAATGTTTGCCACTGCTTATCTACCGTCATACCTTTTAATCTAATTTCCTAATGTACCTTAGCCAGCTCGCCTCTCAAACCTTTTTGTTTCGCTTTATTTAAGTTTAAGACTCTAGTTTCAGATTTAAGAATATCACTCTGTAACTCAATGTGAAATTCGATCATATTCTGATCACTCTTCTCAGAGGATTCTTTATTATAAGATTACAAATTACCCCTGTTTCATTACACAATACAAGATCTAAAATGGCCTGATCCCTGGTTGGTTTCATTGTAGTGTTCTAGGAAACTTTCTCGAATGCATTCTGTGAATTCATCCTCCAGACTACCTTTGCCCAGTCTAGATGAAGATTAAAATCCCCCACGATTATTGCATTACCTTTGTTCCAAGCTCCTATTATTTCTTGATTAATACTCTGTCCAACGGTATAGCTACTGTTAGGGGGCCTATAAACTACTCCCACCAGTGTTTTCTGCCTCTTGTTATTTCTTATCTCTACCTGTACTGATTCTACTTCCTGATCTTTCCAGCTAAGATCCTTTCTTACTACTGGCCTTATATCATTCTTTATTATCAGTGCTACCACCCCCCTCCTTTTCCATTCTGCCTGTCTTTTCTAAACATCAAGTACCCTGGAATATTTAGTTCCCAACCTTGGTCACCTTGCAACCACGTCTCTGTAACGGCTCTTAGATCAAACCCAGTTATCTCTATTTGTGTCACTAATTCATTTAACTTGTTATGAATGCTTCATGCATTCAGATAAAGAGTGTTAAGTCCGTGAATGATTGAGACACGGACCAGCAGGAGTGAAAACAAACAAGTCTTTACTGGTGGAAGTCAATAGTGAAAACTAACAAACAGAGGCTCTCTAGCGCCTTTTATACAGGGGTGGTCACTGCCGGTACTGCAGTCTGAGACCAGTTATTCTCTTAAAGGTACATACACAACAATTCCTCCCCTTTTAGATAAACAGTACATAACATTCATTTAACAACTAAATGATAACGAGTTACAATCACAATTACTGTTGCTAGATACATTGGTTAAGTTTAAGCAATTATAAGTTCAGTCTTTGAGGAGGCTTCCTGATTCTGTCTGGATAACGCCTCTTTGGGGTATCAGGTTCTTCTGGCAATGTTGCATCGGGATCAATGTCTTTGTTTGGTTCATCTGCTTCCAATATTACCGGTTCTGCGGTAGCTGCAATTAGAACGTCAATTTCATTACCAGGTGTATCAGATCGTGGTGTGGAGTTGACGTTTTCCAGTGACTCTAGAATCTGGTCAGCATGGCATCTTACAATGCTCTCCCCAACGTCCACGGTATACATGAGAGGTCCTTGTCGTGTACAAATCGTTCCTGGCTGCCATTTCTCAGTGCGGTAGTCCCGGGCCAAAACTGGTTGACCTATCTTAAAACTCCTGGTCGGCCTTTCATTCATATTCTGAAACTGCCTGTTCTCCACATCTCTTCGGACATTTGGCTTAACCAAATCCAAGCGGCATCGTAGTCTTCGATTGAAGAACATCATGGCTGGAGTTTGGTTGGTAACCGGATGTGTCGCATTCCGGTAGGCAAACAAGAAGTTGTCCACCTTGTGTTGTAGGGCTATATCTTCATTACACATTGCCTTGATAGCCTTCTTGAATGTTTGGACAAACCTCTCAGCCAATCCATTAGTGGCTGGATGATATGGGGCAGATGTGTAATGCTTAACGCCATTGTTCTTTAAGAACCTCCAGAACTCTCCAGACACAAACTGTGGTCCATTGTCAGAGCAAATCTGTTCAGGCAGCCCATTCCTGGCGAATATGGTTCGCAAAACTGTGATAGTTTTTTCCGTGGTGGTTGAGGACATTTTTATTACCTCTGGCCACTTTGAATGTGCATCCACCGCAATTAAAAACATCGAGTCCATGAAGGGACCAGCAAAATCAATGTGCACCCGTTGCCATGGAGATGAGGGCCACTCCCATGGATGCAGAGGAGCTTGTGGTGGGGCGTTTTGGACCATCTGGCATCCTGCACAGCTCTTGGTCATCTCTTCGATTTCTCTATCGATTCCCGGCCACCACACAAACGCTCTGGCTAAGTTCTTCATTTTTACCCCACCCAGATGACCCTCATGAAGCTCATTGAGCACTCTATCCGTCAACTTAGGTGGAATTACTACTCTGGATCCACACATCAAGGTTCCTCTGCACACTGACAGCTGTTCTCTTCTCGGCGAGAATGCTGGCAGCAGTGGTTCGCCATGTGCTGGCCATCCCTTCACCGTTAAATCATAGACCCGTGATAGTGTCGGGTCATTCGGTGTTTCCTTTTCTATGTTTGCATTCGTCACAGGGAGACATTCGACTATGGTCGAGTGGAATAACTCCATTGGATCCACTGCAAGGTCTTCTTCTTCCACCGTCGGCAACGGTAGGCATGACAATCCATCAGCATTTCCATGCTGTTTAGTTCCTTTGTACTCGATGTCATATTGGTGTGCCCCTAGGAAAAGGGACCATCTCTGCAGCCGTTGTGCCGTCATTATCGGTACGTCCTTCTGAGGGTTGAAAATGGAGACAAGAGGTTGATGATCGGTTAGTAGAGTAAATTTTTGACCGTGCAGGTAGTGATTGAACTTCTTCACCCCCCACACTAGGCTGAGGGCCTCTCTGTCAACCTGGGCGTAGTTACACTCGGCAGAAGTTAACGAGCGTGACGCAAAAGCTATCGGCCTCTCTAAACCATCAAGGAATTTATGTGACAGTACCGCCCCAATGCCGTAGGGAGACGCATCACACGCCAGCCTGATTGGCAGTGCTGGGTTGTAGTGAGCCAATACTTCCCTTGAAGTGATTAAGTCCTTACTCTTCTGAAAAGCACGCTTACAATCATCGTTCCATTTCCATGCTACCCCCGTTCGTAGCAGGGCGTTCAGTGGGTGCAGAATTGTCGACAAATTCGGCAAAAACTTATGATAGTAATTCACCAACCCGAGGAATGACCTCAGTTGCGACACATTTTCAGGCGCTGGGGCCTTAACAACCGCTTCAATTTTGTCAGGGGACTTATGTAACCCCTCTTCATCAATCACGTGGCCACAATACGATATCTGTTTCTTTAAAAATTTGCACTTGGGGCGGTTGGCTCGCAGCCCATGTTCCCGTAGTCTAGTGAGCACCTGTTCTAGGTTGTTAAGGTGTTCACTGTCATCTTCACCTGTTACAAGGATGTCGTCCAAGTAACACTGAGTCCCCGGAATCCCTTGCAGGACTTGTTCCATCGCTCTTTGCCATATCGCCGGAGCCGATGCTACTCCGAATACCAATCGATGATACTGGTAAAGACCTTTGTGAGTGTTTATCGTGAGATACTTCCTAGAGGACTCTTCAACCTCCATCTGCAAATATGCTTGTGCTAGGTCAATTTTTGTAAAACGCTTCCCTCCAGACAGTGAGGCGAAGATGTCTTCTATACTTGGAAGAGGATATTGTACTGTGTGAAGGACAGGGTTCACCGTCACCTTGAAATCCCCACAGATGCGAATCTTCCTTGGCTCTCCGGACTTATTGCTTAACGTTTTCTTCATGACAGGAACGATGGGTGTCGCCCACTCGCTCCAGTCAACCTTAGACAACATGCCCGCCTTCTCCAGATTCTCCAGCTCTGCCTCGACGGCTGGGCGAATTGCATATGGTACCGGTCTTGCTTTGAAAAACTTGGGAACTGCATTCTCTTCTATTTTTATCGAGGCGGTTACGCCTTTAAGCGTGCCCAGTTCTTGTTGAAATACCTCTTTGGCGTTAGCTAAGATTGTTGACAATCGTCCAGGAGTGACGTCTTCATCTTTTTTACCGTCCACCGTCATTGCATGAATGGAATGCCAATCTAAGTTTATCTTCCTGATCCATTCCCATCCCAATAACGGTGGTCCACCATTTGGCAGTATGTAGAGATACAATTTCCGTATTTTCTTGCCATTGTATTCGACAGGCACCCTTATTTTTCCTCTGGGGTATACTTTTTGCCCCGTATATGTCGTCAAGACGATGGATGTCTCTCTCAAGGGTATGTGTGAACATAGCCGCTCGTAGTCTCGTCGATTCATGACGGTTAGCGCTGATCCTGTATCCAATTCCATTTTAACTTGGGACCCTGCTATCGTGAGGGTGACCCAAATGGTTCGGTGATCCTCTTTTGCGATTACATTGTGAAGTTTGAGACAGCTTAGTCTCCTGTTTCCGGATTCACTATCGCTCATCTGGTCTTCGGAACTACTGTCCGTCATCTTTTGTACTTTCTTGTACGGTTCCTTAGTAGCCTTTTTGTTGTCGCTGGTCTTCTTCCCAGACCTGCAAACTCATGCAATGTGTCCAATCTTCCCGCATTGTCTGCATATTTTGTCTTTGGACCAGCAGTCCTTCTGGTCATGGTTAGTTCTGCCGCAGCGATAACATTTTGCAAATCCCCGTGTCATTTCGTGGGTGCCGTATTCCTGTGGTTTTTGTTGAATTTCTGCAGCTCCCCTGGCTGCTGCTTCGTACGATACTGCCACGCTGAAAGCCTTATCTAGCGTCAGCTCTTTCTCTGAGAGTAACTTCTTCTGTGTTCCTTCACTCAGGAGTCCACAGACAAATTTGTCCCATAGGGTATCTGCCAGTCCTGCTCCGAACTGGCAGTGCTTTGATAGCTTGCGTAGTTCCGTAAGATACTCAGCATTGCTCTCATCTTTGTGCTGAGTTCTCCTGTGGAATTTAAATCTTTCTGCTATCAACAGCGGTGCAGGGTTTAAGTGTTCCTGTAGGACAGCAACAATTTTGTTAAAACTCTTCGCCTTCGGTTTGGCTGGAGTAATCAGGTCCCGCAATAGGCCGTACGTTCTAGCGCCCATTAAGTTTAGCAATATCGATGCCTTTTTCCCCTCCGCTATTTCGTTTGCCTCGAAATATACCTCGACTCTTTCCACATACGTGGTCCAGTCCTCTAATGTATTATCAAAAGCAGTGATACAGCCAGTCTTCGGCATCTTGCAAATCTAAAATGGCGCCTCCCGCGCTTTGCCTTCTTCCCCGATTTAACAAAATGGCGCCTCCCGCGCTTTGCCTTCTTCCCCGCTGTTGTTAGCGCTGCTTTCCACGGTTTCTTGCACGTTAAATATTGATTCTTTTTCTTTTATTATTTTCCCGTCGTGGAGCGGACCCTCTGGAACACTTCCCTCCCTCTTCTTAGGTCCGAACGCTGCCCGGCTTCGAAGCACCGCCCGCGCCCTGTGTGCTCTCCCCTCTCTCTCTCTCTTTGCTTCCCGACTCGCTGCCCGGCCCCGTTGAAAAGCCACCCGATCGAGCTTCAGCCCGTCGCAGCCCAGGAAGGATCAGAGCACTACCTGCCACCAGCCCGATTAGCTGGGAAACCACAGACCGAGGAACCCAGCCTGGCTCTGGAAAGTCTCTCCTGCAAGTTTTCAAACCGATGATTGACGGTCGACGCCCGTTTCTTGAGTTTCTTTGGATTCTATTTTTTTTTTTCTGACCTTCAACAACGTCGTCTAAGGTGCTGCCGAGTTGCAGGTAAGTTCGTTTCTTACTCGTCGCCAGTGTTAAGTCCGTGAATGATTGAGACACGGACCAGCAGGAGTGAAAACAAACAAGTCTTTACTGGTGGAAGTCAATAGTGAAAACTAACAAACAGAGGCTCTCTAGCGCCTTTTATACAGGGGTGGTCACTGCCGGTACTGCAGTCTGAGACCAGTTATTCTCTTAAAAGGTACATACACAACAAAGAGCCTTTCATTTTAACTTTTTAACATTATCCTCTGCTTTCACCTTATTCGCTGATGCACTATTACCGTTAAACTCTGTCCCTTCCTGTAACACTCTTACCTTTAACTAAATCACTACACTGCTCCATTGCCTTGACTTTTCTCTTTACATTTCTAAATTTCCCCTCACCTGACCCCTGCCCCCACCCCACTTGTAAGCTTAAAGCCCCATTTGCAGCCCCAGTTATTCAATTCTCCAGGACACTGGTCCCAGCCCGGTTTAAGTGGAGCCCGTCCCAATGGAACCGCTCCCTCTGTCCCCAGTACTGGTGTCCGTACCCCCTTCCTCCCACACCACTCTTTGTGAGATGCATTTAACTCCCTCACCTGCTTGTCCCTATACCAATTTGCATGTGGCTCAGGTAACAATCCTGAGATTATTACCTTTGAGAGTCTGGATTTTAATTTGGACCCTAGCTTTTCAAACTCTCTTAGCAGAATCTCATTCCTAGTTCTAAATATGTCGTTGGTTCCTACATGGACCACGACAACTGGATCCTCCCCCTCCCACTCCAAATTCTTCTCCAGTCATGAGGATATATCCTTAGCCCTGGCACCAGGCAGGCAACACAGCCTTCGGAACTCTCGGTCGCAGCTGCAGAGAACAGTATCTATCCCTCCTGACTATACTGTCCCCTACCACTGCAACATTCCTTTTCACTCCCCCCACTTGAATGGTCTCCTGTACCGCGGTGCCATGGTTAGTTTGCTCATCCACCCTGCAGACTTTGCTCTCATCCAAACAGGCAGCACAAACCTCGTACCTGTTGGATAAGGGCAAAGGCTGAGGCTCCTCCAGCACACCACCTGGGGTCCCCTTACCTGCCTGAGTCGCAGTCACACCTCCTGTCCCTGACCACTAACCAGACCTGTACCACTACCTAACCTAAGGGGTGTGTCTGCCTCCTGGATCAAAGTGTCCAGAAAACTCTCCCCTTCCCTGATGCCCCACAATGTCTGCACCTCTGACTCCAGCTCAACAACTCTGAGCTGAAGTTCCTCGAGATGCAGACACTTACTGCAGACGTGGTCGTCCAGGATCGTGATGCTCTCCACAATATACCACATGCTGCAGTTGTGGCACACCACCTGCACTGCCATCCCTATATAACCTTTTAACTAATTACGAGATCTAGTTTAAGTTATAGGTAGATTAAATTAAATATTTACCTGCAACACTAACCACTACACGTATTGGAGGCAAAAAGCAGCACCTCCTTCCCCCTCTGCTCCTAATTCTAACTCTCTCCAAATTCCCAACTTTCTCACCTTGTGTAAGTGCACTCCATTTAAGACCAAGCTGTGTGTCAGCAGATACTGTTTACTTGTATACACCTTTGAGCCACACCCAAGTTACAAGTGTTGACTCAGTTTCTTGCTCACAGTAATTAGCGCCTATTCAGAGGAACACTTACAGCTGATTGACAGTTAACTGCTAATGGCAGACAGTTTCTGTTAACTACAGTTTATTTTACATTTTTTTAAATTCTAAGTTAAATTCAAAATGTTAAAATAAATTTCACTTTTTACACTCTGTAGAGGCTGGTCAGGAGAGAATTGGAGTAATTGAGACTGAAGGTAACAAAGATAGGTATGAGGGATTCAGTAGCAGATGGGCTGTGGTAGTAGCAGAGGTGGCCAATTTTACAGAGTTGGCAGCGGGCTTTATCATAGAGAGGATAGAAACATAGAAACATAGAAGATAGGAGCAGGAGTAGGCCATTCGACCCCTCGAGCCTGCTCCGCCATTCAATGAGATCATGGCTGATCATCCAAACTCAGTACCCTGTCCCTGCCTTCTCCCCATATCCCTTGATCCCTTTAGCCTTAAGAAATATATCCAACTCCTTCTTGAATATATTTAATGAACTGGCCTCCACTGCCCTCTGTGGCAGAGAATTCCACAGGTTCACCACTCTCTGGGTGAAGAAATTCCTCCTCATTTCAGTCCTAAATGGCTTACCCCTTATCCTTAGACTATGACCCCTGGTTCTGGACTCCCCGGCCATCGGAAACATCCTTCCTGCATCTAGTCTGTCCAGGCCTGACAGAATTTTATAGGTTTCGATGAGATCCCCTCTCAATCTTCTAAACTCCAGTGAGTATAAGCCCAATCGACACAATCTCTCCTCATACGTCATTCCTGCCATCCCAGGCATCAGCCTGGTGAATCTTTGCTGCACTCCTTCCATGGTAAGAACGTCCTTCCTCAGATAAGGCGACCAAAACTGCACACAATACTCAAGGTGCGGTCTCACCAAGGCCCTGTACAACTGCAGCAAGACATCCTTGTTCCTGTACTCGAACCCTCTTGCTATGAAGGCCAACATACCATTTGCCTTCTTAACCGCCTGCTGCACCTGCATGCTTACCTTCAGCGACTGGTGCACAAGGACACCCAGGTCTCCCTGCACTTCCCCTTCTCCCAATCTATTGCCATTCAAGTAATAGTCTGCCTTCCTGTTTTTGCCATCAAAGTGGATAACCTCACATTTATCCACATTATAGTGCATTTGCCATGTTTCTGCCCAATCACCCAACCTGTCCAAATCGTACTGGAGATTCATGACATCCTCCTCACAGCATACCCTCCCACCCAGCTTTGTGTCGTCTGCAAATTTGGAGATATTACATCCAATTCCCTCGTCCAGATCATTAATATATATTGTGAACAGCTGGGGTCCTAGGACCGATCCTTGCGGTACCCCACTAGTCACTGCCTGCCACTCGGAAAACGACCCGTTTATTCCAACTCTTTGCTTTCTATCCGCCAACCAGTTCTCTATCCAAGTCAATACCTTGCCCCCAATCCCATGTGCTTAATTTTGCACGCTAATCTCTTATGCGGGAGCTTATCGAAAGCCTTCTGAAAGTCCAAATACACCACATCCACCGGTTCTCCCTTATCTATTTTACCAGTTACATCCTCAAAAAATTCCAGTAGATTAGTCAAGCACGATTTACCTTTTGTAAATCCATGTTGACTTTGTCCGATCCGGTCACTGCTTTCCAAGTGCTCTGCTATTACATCTTTTATAATGGACTCTAGCATTTTCCCCACTACCGATGCCAGGCTTACCGGTCTATAATTCCCCGCTTTTTCTCTACCATCTTTTTTGAATAGTGGGGTAACATTAGCTACCCTCCAATCCATGGGTACTGTTCCAGAGTCTATCGAGTTCTGGAAGATGACCAGCAATGCATCTACTAGAATTGGAAGCTTAACTCAAAGTTGAACAGTACACTGTGTATGTTCAGTCTGGTTCAGCCTGAGACAATGGCAAGGGAAGGAGAAGGCTCTCATTGAAGCATACAAAATTATTACAGGGCTTGATAGGGTGGATGCTGGGAGAATGTTTCCCTTGGCTGGGTAGTCTAGAACCAGGGGCCACAGCCTCAGGATAAAGGGTAGGCCATTCATGACTGAGATTAGAAGAAATTACTTCACACAGAGGCTGGTGAATCTTTGGAATTCTCTACTTCAGAGGGACGTGGAGGCTCAGTCATTGGGTATATTCAAAACAGAAGTCGATAGATTTCTGACTAGTAAGGGCATCAAGGGATATGGCGATAGGGCTGGTGAATGGAGTTGAGGCAAAAGATCAGCCATGATCTCATTGAATGGCGGAGCAGGCTCGAAGGGCCGAATGGCCTACACCTGCTCCTATTTCTTATATAGTGGTGAGGGTACAGATTTTGTGGAATGGGCCATGTCTCCTGCCATGTCTCCTGCTTCCCCATTTCGTTCCTCCTCCTTTAATCCCAACCCTGTATCTGCAGGGCCCACTCCTCAAATGGCAGTGAGCTTGTGAATTGGAAACAGTCACAATAACAGATGTGATGTGTAATGTATATAGCTTTAAGGGGGGAACTATATTTTACAGCTCATGTATACTGCAGTACCGACAGTGACCACACCTGTATATAGCACTGAGTAGTAATCTGTACAGATCAGTTCCAGTGTGAGCCACGTTGAGTAAACACCTGTTGTACTGTTCTCCTGCAGTCTGTGTCTTATTATACACGGACACAACATTGGCGACAAGGCAAGGTCGAACCTACCTGCAACTCTGCATCACCTCCCGGGGATTCATTCCTGGAGATCAGTGGATTAGTGGTCAAGGCCAGAGACTTGGGCGTCGACCACGGGCAACTGCCCAGTCATCCAGCAGAGACTCGAGAATTGCGGGGGAGGCTGTCGAGAGCCAGGCTTGGCTTTCCAGTTGAGGTGGTCCTGCGAAACGGGCTGGCAACAGGTAGTGCGCAGACCCTTCCCGGACAGCGGCGGGCTAGAGCCCGACCGAGCGGCACAGCAAAGGGCCGAGCAGCGTCGACGGGGGAGAGAGAGAGAGGACAGAGCGCACAGGGCGCAGCCGGTGTTCAGGGGCCGAGCAGCGTCGAAGAGAGGGAGAGAGAGATGCACAGAAACCCGCGAGGCGCCGCCATTGCCACGAGGACCACCGAGAGCGGCGTTGGCAGCAGCGCAGGAGAAGCGCGCGAAACCTACAGGGCGCCGCCATTGCCACGAGAACCGCCGGCAGCGGCGTTGGCAGCAGCGGGGGAGGAAGGAAAGCGCGGGCGACGCCATTTTAAGCCATTGGGAGATGCCATTTTAAACCACATCCAAAATGCCGAAGAGTGGCAGTATCACCGCATTTGACAATGAAGTCGAAGATTGGACTACATATGTCGAACGAATAGAGGTGTACTGCAAGGCAAATGAGGTGTCAGATGACAAGAAAGCATCGGTATTGTTAAATTTAATGGGTGCAAAGACGTATGGTTTATTACGAAATCTAGTAACCCCAACGAAGCCAATGGAAAAGAGTTTTTAAGACATAGTAACGATACTACAGGAACATTTAAACCCCACACCGCTGCTGATAGCAGAAAGATTCAAGTTTCACAAACAGAACCAGCATAAGGATGAAAGCAATGCTGATTATTTAACAGAACTGCGCAAACTATCGAAACACTGCCAGTTTGGAGCGGGACTGGCAGATACCTTAAGGGACAAGTTGGTGTGTGGGCTTCAAAGTGAAGGAACCCAGAAACGGCTTTTATCTGAAAAGGACCTTACGCTGGAAAAGGCTTTCAGCATTGCGGTATCATATGAAGCAGGAGCACGGGGCGCTGCAGAGATACAACAGAGACCGCAAGAATATGGCACAAACGAAATGTCATATGGAACAGAGAAGTGCTATCGCTGCGGCAGAACAACACACGACCAGAATGATTGCTGGCTCAAAGACAAAGTGTGCAGACAGTGTGGAAAAGTAGGACACATAGCACGAGTCTGCAGGTCGGGAAAGAAAACCAGCAATAAGAAACCTACCAAAGAAAAGTACAAGAAGGTACATAAGATGACGGAGAATAGTTCAGGCGAACAAAAGAGTGATAACGACTCCGAAAGCAGGGAACTGAGTTGTCTGAAACTACATAATGTGATCACAACGGAGGATCACTGAACCATTTGGGTCACTCTCAAGATAGCAGGAGTCCAGGTAAAGATGGAATTGGACACAGGATCAGCCCTAACAGTCATAAACCGACGGGACTACGAGCGGCTATTCTCACACATACCCTTGAGAGACACAAAAATTATTTTGAAGACGTACACGGGGCAAAAAGTCTACCCCAAAGGAAAAATAAGGGTGGCCGTTATATATAACGGTAAGGGAACACCAAAACTAGACCTGTATGTATTGCAAGATGGAGAACCGCCATTACTGGGACGTGAATGGATCCGAAAAATACAACTGGATTGGCATTCCATACAGGCACTGGCTGTGGCTGACAAAAAGGATGACGACGTCACACCTGGGCGACTGTCAAAGATCCTAACTGACGCGAAAGTAGTGTTCCAGCAAAGACTCGGAACACTAAAAGGCATGACAGCGACGATTAAAATTGAAGAATATGCAAGCGCAAAATTTTTTAAGGCCAGACCGGTACCTTATGTGATCCGCCCAGCCGTCGAAGCAGAGCTGGAGAGTCTGGAATGTTCAGGTGTACTGTCCAAGGTAGACTGGAGCGAGTGGGCTACACCCATCGTCCCTGTGATGAAAAAGTCGTTGAGCAGCACGCCTGGGGAACCAAGGAAGGTTCGCATCTGTGGGGACTTTAAGGTAACAGTGAACCCAGTCCTTCACACCGTACAATATCCACTTCCGCGGATTGAAGATATTTTCGCCTCGCTATCTGGAGGGAAATGCTTCACTAAGATTGATCTGGCCCAGGCGTATCTGCAAATGGAGGTAGCAGAAGCATCAAAAAAATACCTCACAATCAACACCCATAAAGGTCTCTACCAATACAATCAGCTGGTATTCTGGGTAGCATCAGCTCCGGCTATTTGGCAGAGGGCAATGGAACAAGTCCTGCAAGGGATCCCAGGGACCCAGTGTTATTTGGACGACATCCTGGTCACGGGCAAAAATGACAGTGATCACCTTGCCAACCTGGAGCAGGTGCTCACTAGATTGCAGGAATATGGGCTACGAGCTAACCGCCCCAAATGCGAGTTTTTTAGAAAACAGATCTCGTATTGTGGCCACGTTATCGATAAAGAGGGGTTACATAAGTCCCTAGAGAAGATTGAGGCAGTAGTCAAGGCTCCAACACCGGAAAATGTGTCACAACTGAGGTCGTTCCTTGGGCTGGTAAACTACTACCATAAGTTCTTGCCAAATTTGTCTACAATACTACACCCACTGAACACCCTACTGCAAACTCGGGTGCCATGGAAGTGGAGTGACGAATGTAGACGAGCTTTCCAGAAGAGCAAAACACTAATCACATCGAAAGAGATATTGGCCCATTACAACCCAGCATTACCAATTCGGTTGGCATGTGATGCGTCACCCTACGGCATTGGAGCGGTGCTGTCGCACAAATTCATGGACGGCTCAGAGAGGCCAATAGCCTTTGCGTCACGATCACTAACCTCAGCCGAGCGTAACTACGCCCAGATTGACAGGGAGGCCCTCAGCCTAGTGTGGGGAGTGAAAAAGTTCAATCACTATCTGCACGGGCAGAAATTCACCTTGCTGACTGATCACCAGCCTCTTGTCTCCATTTTTAATCCGAAGAAGGGCGTTCCGGTGATGACTGCGCAATGACTACAAAGATGGTCACTTTTTCTCGGGGCGCACCACTATGAGATTGAATATAAGGGCACGAAACAGCATGGAATTGCTGATGGGCAATCACGCCTGCCACTGACTACTGCGGAGGAAGCACCAGCAGTGGATCCTGTCGAAATATTCCATTCGACTATAGTTGAATACCTACCGGTAACTAACGCTTGTATCGAAAAGGAAACCCGAAATGACCCGACACTGTCTCGTGTATATGATTTGACGGTGAAGGGATGGCCAACACATGGCAACTCACTGTTGCCAGCATTCTCGACAAGGAGAGAACAACTGTCAGTGTGCCGGGGGACCTTGATGTGTGGATCCCGAGTGGTAATTCCACCCAAGTTAAGGGATAGAGTGCTCAATGAGCTTCGTGAAGGTCATCTGGGAGGGGTAAAAATGAAAAGCCTAGCCAGGGCTTATGTGTGGTGGCCGGGAATCGATAAACAAATCGAGGACCTGACCAAGAGCTGCTCAGGATGCCAGAAAGTCCAAAATGCACCACCACAGGCCCCTCTACACCCATGGGAGTGGCCCTCATCTCCATGGCAACGGGTGCATATTGATTTTGCTGGTCCATTCATGGACTCAATGTTTTTAATAGCCGTGGATGCGCACTCGAAATGGCCTGAGGTCATCAAAATGTCCTCCACCACCACGGAGAAAACTATTGCAGTCCTACGGGCCATTTTTGCCAGGAATGGCTTGCCAGAACAGATTTGCTCTGACAACGGACCACAGTTTGTGTCCGAAGAGTTCCGGAGGTTCTTGAAAAAGAATGGGGTAAGGCATTACACATCCGCCCCGTATCATCCAGCCACAAATGGATTGGCTGAGAGGTTCGTACAAACCTTTAAGAAGGCAATAAAGGCTATGTACAATGACAACATTCCGCTGCAGCACAAGGTGGACAATTTCCTGTTCGCCTACCGGAATGCGACACATGCAGTCACCAACCAGGCCCCAGCCATGATGTTCTTTAACCGAAGGTTAAGATCTTGCCTGGATTTGCTCAGACCAAACGTACGAAGAGATGTTGAGAGTAAGCAATTCCAGCACATCCATGAGAAGCCAACAAGGAGCTTCAATGTAGGGCAACCAGTCTTGGCCCGCGACTACCGAACAGAAAAATGGCAGCCAGGAACGATGTGCACACGGCAGGGCCCACTAATGTACACAGTGGACGTTGGGGAGAGCATCGTGAGACGCCATGCTGACCAGATCCTAGAGTCACAGGAACAAGTCAACCCCATGCCTCGCCCATACGTACCTGGTGATGAACCCGACGTACAGGTAGCATCTACCCCAGAAACAGTAGCATCGGAAGCTGATGAACCAACCAACGACAGGGGGCCAGAATCGCCTCCGCACCAAGAGCAAGACACTCGGGAAAGGCGCTATCCAGAAAGGATCAGGAAGCCTCCCCAAAGACTGAATATATAAATAGACTATTTTCAGCTAATGTTGCATGTTAAAAGTGTTCATTGTAATTAGTTTGATATTTAATTGTTTAACGAGTGTTATGGTACTGTTAATCTAAAAGGGGAGGAGACAATGGCAAGGGAAGGAGAGGGCTCTCATTGAAGCATACAAAATTATTACAGGGCTTGATAGGGTGGATGCTGGGAGAATGTTTCCCTTGGCTGGGTAGTCTAGAACCAGGGGCCACAGCCTCAGGATAAAGGGTAGGCCATTCATGACTGAGATTAGAAGAAATTACTTCACACAGAGGCTGGTGAATCTTTGGAATTCTCTACTTCAGAGGGATATGGAGGCTCAGTCATTGGGTATATTCAAAACAGAAGTCGATAGATTTCTGACTAGTAAGGGCATCAAGGGATATGGCGATAGGGCTGGTGAATGGAGTTGAGGCAAAAGATCAGCCATGATCTCATTGAATGGCGGAGCAGGCTCGAAGGGCCGAATGGCCTACACCTGCTCCTATTTCTTATATAGTGGTGAGGGTACAGATTTTGTGGAATGGGCCATGTCTCCTGCCATGTCTCCTGCTTCCCCATTTCTTGCCTCCTCCTTTAATCCCAACCCTGTATCTGCAGGGCCCACTCCTCAAATGGCAGTGAGCTTGTGAACCTGAACAGTCACAATAACAGATGTGATGTGTAATGTATATACCTTTAAGGGGGGAACTATCTTTTACAGCTCATGTATACTGCAGTACCGGCAGTGACCACACCTGTATATAGCACTGAGTAGTAATCTGTACAGATCAGTTCCAGTGTGAGCCACGTTGAGTAAACATCTGTTGTACCGTTCTCCTGCAGTCTGTGTCTTATTATACACAGACACAACATGATGGGCTCTTAGTCTAACAGAACCAGAGATATGGAAAGAAGCACCAGATGAATTAGAGAATTGATTAGATAAATTGCAAAATGAATATATTTTCCAAGAATTTTACCCTTATGAGGATTCAGGAAACCTAAGGTTTATATGTTAAAAAGAACAGTACTATTGTTAAAACTCTTAACATCTTTTAATATTTCTAGAATATTTAAGAATCAATTCCCAGTTAGTAACTCCTCTCCCCCCTCCCCCCTTAACCAATGTTTCAGAATAACTTTAGAAAAATTATTGTCGTTCCCCCAGATTTAAGCCAGTGCTGTCATAGTAGATGTCACTTACAAAATGAACAATAAGCTCTAATGCATTAAATTCTATTTCGGCATTACTAGTTCGCTCATACCAGGGATCGGAGTGCCGGCAAACGAGCCCGGCACTTCACGGAGCGCAGCCGGTACTCAGTGGGGAGTGGGGGGGGGCTTCACAGAAGTTCGGGGATGGCAAAGCGGGCAGGTGCTGGCAGGCGGCCAGCAATGAAAATGGCTGCCCGGCACCTTCCCTCTAATTTGCGCCATCCTGGCCGCAGGTAGGCCCCCCTGACCCCATCGGACATGGCATCCTGCGGTAAGTCAGGGGGCGTTACCGAAGATCACGGCCGGGGCACTATCAAAGATTGTGGCCAGGGCGCTGCGCACAGCGATGACGTCATCGCCGGCGGCGCGGCGCGCGGGGCACTAACAGTTACCACCGCCGCTAACCTCCCGCTAAATTTCGCGGGAGGCGTTAGCCGCGCTGTGCCCGGGCGCTAGTTGCTTTGCGCCCCATTAGCCTTCTTGGGGCGCTAACGGGAGGCGCAAATCAACCTAATTTTTCCCCCATTGTATTTTAACGTGATTTGTTTCTGTTTTAATATTATAGCCCTTTGAATTTGCTTTTAATTCATGTCAAGATGATCTCTCTGGAATAGAAATTCCTGGGAGTCATATTTGCCATCACCCTAACTTACTTTGTGTGTATCGCCAAGTTATTCCTCCTATTAAAAATGGCATAACTCTGCCATTGTTATATTGTGGCATTTGAGAATTAGTCCAACTCCTGCTATAACAAGAACATAAGACGTAGGCTGATCTGATCTTGGCCGCAACTCTACTTCCCTGCCCGCTCCCCATAACCCTTGTCTCCCTTACCTTTCAAAAATCTGTCTATCTCCACTTTAAATATATTCAATGACCCAGCCTCCACAGTTCCCTGAGGAAGAGAATTCCAGAGATTCACGACCCTCTGAGAGAAGAAATTCTTCCTCATTTCCCCTTATTCTGAAATTATGTCCCCTAGTTCTAGATTCCCCCACGAGGGAATTATTAACATCCTCTCTGCATCTACCCTGTCAAGCCCCTTCAGAATCTTATGTGTTTCAATAA
Organism: Somniosus microcephalus; assembly: GCF_052327205.1. NCBI lineage: Eukaryota > Metazoa > Chordata > Chondrichthyes > Squaliformes > Somniosidae > Somniosus > Somniosus microcephalus. The sequence goes on along the minus strand of NC_140993.1, from coordinate 175,787,112 downwards.
GATCCCCTCTCATTCTTCTAAACTCCAATGAGTATAGGCCCAACCTGCTCAAGACAACCCCTTCATCTCCGGAATCAACCTAGTGAACCTTCTCTGAACTGCCTCCAATGCAAGTATATCCTTCCTTAAATAAGGAGACCAAAACTGTACGCAGTACTCTAGGTGTGGTCTCACCAACGCCCTGTACAGTTGTAACAGGACTTCCCTACTTTTATACTCCATTCCCTTTGCAATAAAGGCCAACATTCCATTTGCCTTCCTAATTACTTGCTGTACCTGCATGCTAACTTTTTGTGATTCATGTACAAGGGCCCCCAGATCCCTCTGCACCTCAGCATTTTGTAATCTCTCCCCATTTAAATAATAATTTGCTTTTTTATTTTTCCTACCAAAGTGGATAACCTTGCATTTTCCCACATTAAACTCCATCTGCCAGAATTTTGCCCACTCACTTAGCCTATCTATATCCCTTTGGAGATACTTTGCGTCCTGCACACAATTTGCCTTCCCACCTATCTGTGAATCATCAGCAAATTTAGTTACATTACACTCAGTCCCTTCAACCAAGTAATTAATATACATTGTAAATAGTTGAGGCCCCAGCACTGATCCCTGCGGCACCCCACTAGTTACAGTTTGCCAACCTGAAAATGACCCATTCATCTCGACTCTGCTTTCTGTTAGTTAGCCAATCCTCTATCCATACTAATATATTACCCCCAACCCTGTGAGCTCTTATCTTGTGTAGTAACCTTTTATGTGGCACCTTATCGAATGCCTTCTGGAAATCCAAATACACGACATCTACTGGTTCCCCTTTATGCACCCTATTCGTTACATCCTCAAAGAATTCCAGCAAATTTGTCAAATATGATTTCCCTTTCATAAAACCATGCTGACTCTGCTTGACTATATTATGATTTTCTAAATGTCCTGCTACCACTTCCTTCATGATGGACTCCAGCATTTTCCCAATGACAGATGTTAGGTTAACTGGTCGATAGTTGCCTCCTTTCTTAAGTAGGGGTGTTACATTTGCGGTTTTCCAGTCCGCTGGGACCTCTCCAGAGTCCAAGGAATTTTGGTAGATTACAACCAATGCATCCACTATCTCTGCAGCCACATCTTTTAAGACTCTAGGATGCAGGCCATCAGGTCATGGGGACTTGTCCAACTTTAGTCCCATTAGTTTGCCTAGTACTTTCTCTCCATAGTGATTGTTTTAAGTTCCCCCCCCACCCCCCACCCCAATAGCCCCTTAATTATCCATTATTGGGGTGCTTTTATTGTCTTCTACCGTGAAACATAGAAGATAGGAGCAGGAGTAGGCCATTCGGCCCCTCGAGCCTGCTCCGCCATTCAATGCGATCATGGCTGATCATCCAAATTCAGTACCCTGTCCCTGCTTTCTCCCCATATCCCTTGATCCCCTTAGCCTTAAGAAATATATCTAACTCCTTCTTGAATATATTTAATGAATTGGCCTCAACTGCCTTGTGTGGTAGAGAATTCCACAGGTTCACCACTCTCTGGGTGAAGAAATTCCTCCTCATCTCAGTCCCAAATGGCTTACCCCTTATCCTTAGACTTGTGACCCCTGGTTCTGGACTCCCCCACCATCAGGAACAGCCTTCCTGCATCTAGTCTGTCTAGTCCTGTTTGAATTTTATAAGTTTCAATGAGATCCCCTCTCATTCTTCTAAACTCTAGCGAATATAAGCCTAATCGACCCAATCTCTCTTCATACATCATTCCTGCCATCCCAGGTATCAGTCTGGTGAATCTTTGCTGCACTCCCTCCATGGCAAGAAAATCCTTCCTCAGATAAGGCAACCAAAACTGCACACAATACTCAAGGTGTGGTCTCACCAAGGCCCAGTACAACTGCAGCAAGTCATCCTTGCTCCTGTACTCGAATCCTCTCGCTATGAAGGCCAGCATACCATTTGCCTTCTTAACCGCCTGCTGCACCTGCATGCTTACCTTCAGCGACTGGACACCCAGGTCTCGTTGCACTTCCCCTTTTCCCAATCTATTGCCGTTCAGATAATAATCTGCCTTCCTGTTTTTGCCACCAAAGTGGATAAACTCGCATTTATCCACAATTTACTGCATCTGCCATGCATCTGCCCAATCGCCCAACCTGTCCAAATCGTACTGGAGTTTCTCTGCATCCTCCTCACAGCACCCACGCCCACCCAGCTTTGTGTCGTCTGCAAACTTGGAGATATTACATCTAGTTCCCTCATCTAGATCATTAATATATATTGTGAATAACTGGGGTCCTAGCACCAATCCCTGCGGTACCCCACTAATCACTGCCTTCCACTCGGAAAAAGACCCGTTTATTCCAACTCTTTGCTTCCTGTCTGCCAACCAGTTCTCTATCCAAGTCAGTACCTTACCCCCAATCCCACGTGCTTTAACTTTGCACGCTAATCTCTTATGCGGGGCCTTAGCGAAAGCCTTCTGAAAATCCACATCCACTGCTTCTCCCTTATCTATTCTACCAGTTACATCCTCAAAAAATTCCAGTAGATTAGTCAAGCACGATTTACCTTTTGTAAATCCATGTTGACTTTGTCTGATCCTGTCACTGTTTTCCAAGTGCTCTGCTATTATATCTTTTATAATGGACTCTAGCATTTTCCCCACTACCAATGTCCGGCTTACCAGTCTATAATTCCCCGTTTTTTTCTTTAGCACCCCTTTTAAATAGTGGGGTTACATTAGCTACCCTCCAATCCATGGGAACTGTTCCAGAGTCTATGGGCTAGATTTTCAGTATAGACAGTTTTGCGCCCGAAGTTAGCGCCCCGTTGCCGGAAATTCAGTGGCTTCGCCCTAAGAGGTTGGTGGAGCGCTAAAAGAGGCGTTCCACTACTATCTTTAGGCGCCAAGCCGGCGGTGCAGAGCGCAACACCCGAGCTCGGGCGCAGCGCACGGCAGACACTCTGGTGCCAGTGAGCTCTTAAAGGGGAAGGGTGCATGTGTTTTTTTCAAAGGCAGAGTCTGGGGGGGAAAGGAGGAGGAGGAGGAGGAGGAGGAGGAGGAGGATGATGATGATGATGATGATACTGGATCCTTGCACACAACACATGCAGACTGCCTTTTATAGTGCAGGAGGAGTGCCCTTTGACTTGCGCTCCCCAGGGTGTGTTGCGTTCCATTTTACAAACGCTCTGGACGCCAGCCGCACAATGGGGCGGTCCGACTGAAGTTTGGATTCGGGGCGGCCAAAGGGCGTTGCACGAGGATGTGACGTCATTTTCTGTGCGCGCATCCGGGCGGCCGCTAAACTTTGCGCCGGCGCTAACGGGCAACTTAATTTGGGGCAGGGCGCAAACTGCGCTGCGCCCGGGCGCTACACGCATAGCGCCCGAAAATCACTTCTCTTAAGGCGCTAACTGCTGGCGCAAGCAACTGAAAATCTAGCCCAAAGTTTCTTGTCGATGACCTTTTGTCAGAATCTGACATTGACCTGAAACATTAACTCTGTTTCTCTCTCCACAGAGGCTGCCTGTCCTGCTGAGTATTTCCAGCATTTTCTGTTTTTATTTCAGATTTCCAGCATCCGCAGTATTTTGCTTTTGTACAAAATTTTAATTTTTCTTTATGGGATTTTGTAGCTGCGTCAGTATTGTAGCCACTTTACGATAGCAAAATACTGCAGATGCTGGAAATCCGAAATAACAACAGAAAATGCTGGAAAAACTCAGCAGGCCAGGCAACATCCGTGGAGAGAAAATAGAGTCAACGTTTCGGGGCAAACCTTTTGTCAAGACTGGAAAAGCACAGGAAATGAAATAGATTAAGAGGCCAGGCTGGGAGAGAACAAAAGAGAAGTGAAGAGACATTAAGAGGTATTCAAAACGAGACGAGATGGTGATAGGACAAGTGGAGACAAAAGACGGCTCTAGATATGTGATGGCAGAATGGGAGACAGCTGCCATGTGGGAGAGAAAAAAAAGGGCGGGGGGAAAGGGCCAAAACAAAGGTGTGGATAAAAATGTAATGGGGGCCGAGGTTATGATCTGAAATTGTTGAACTCGATATTGAGTCCGGAAGGTTGTAAAGTGCCTAATCGGAAGATGAGATACTGTTCCTCGAGCTTACGCTGAGCTTCCGTGGAACAATGCAAGAGCCCGAGTACAATGAGGTCTGAGTGGGAATGGGGTGGTGAATTAAAATGACAGGCGACCGGAAGCTCGGGGTCATCCTCACGGACTGAACGGAGGTGTTCCGCAAAGCGGTCACCCAATCTGCGTTTCGTCTCCCCAATGTAGAGGAGACCACATCGTGAGCAGCGAATACAGTATACTAGATTGCAAGAAGTACAAGTAAATCGCTGTTTCACCTGGAAGGGGTGTTTGGGGCCCTGGACAGTGGGAAGTGGGGAGGTATAAGGGCAGGTGTTGCATCTCCTGCGCTTGCACGGGAAGGTGCCGGGCGAAGGGGAAGGGGTGCTGGGGGTGATAGAGGAGTGGACTAGGGTGTCTCAGAGGGAGTGGTCCCTACGGAATGCTGAAAGGGGAGGGGAGGGGAAGATGCGTTTGGTGGTGGGATCACTTTGGAGGTGGCAGAAATGGCGGAGGATGATCCGTTGAATGTGGAGGCTGGTGGGGTGAAAGGTGAGGACAAGGGGAACCCTATCGTGGTTCCGGGAGGGAGGGGCAGGGGTGAGGGCAGAAGTGCGGGAGATAGAACGGACACGGTCGAGGACCGTGTCAACCACGGTAGAGGGGAATCCTCGGTTGAGGAAAAAAGAAGACATGTCGGAAGCACTGGTGTGAAAGGTGGTGATGTAATAAAACTCACTACGCACTTGGTTTGAGCATAAAGCAAGGCTTTAATCAACTTGTTTCAGAACATGGAGGTCTAGTTGTACTTCACTAGTTCCTTGTCTTACAAAATGTCCCAGGCAAGCTGGGGCCGACGCCCGAGTATTTATACTCCTTGGATGGCGCCACCAGCTGGCCATCCAGTGTTATTTCACGAGTAGTTACTTGATGAATGATGAGATTTATAACCAGTGGCATCGTCAGAGCAGATGCGGCGGAGACAGAGAAACTGGGAGAATGGAATAGAGTCCTTACAGGAGGCGGGGTGGGAAGAAGTGTAGTCCAGGTAGCTGTGGGAGTCAGTGGGCTTGTAGTGAATGTTGGTCAATAACCTATCCCCAGAAATGTAGACAGAGAAGTCGAGGAAGGGAAGGGAAGAGTCGGAGATGGACCATGTGAAAGTGAGGGAAGGGTGGAAATTGGAGGCAAAGTGAATGAAATTGTCTAGTTCAGGGCGAGAGCAGGAAACTGCACTGATACAGTCATCAATGTATCGGAAAAAAAGGTGAGGGAGGGGACCCGAGTAGAACTGGAACAAAAATTGTTCCACATATCCCATGAAAAGGCAGGCATAGCTAGGACCCATGCGGGTACCCATAGCAACACCTTTGATTTGGAGGAAATGAGTGGAGTCAAAGGAGAAGTTGTTCAATGTGAGAACTGTTGAGTCTGTGTGTCCCAGTTATGCTTATTATAAATCACTGGACACAGACAACAAGAATAACTTTAACAGGTCTTTACTATTCGGAGGTCAGGGCTGAACTGCCCAGCAAATCACTACACAACGTTTATATACCGGTGTGGTCACCACCGGTATTACAGTATACAGCAGCCAAGAGAAAGTAGTACATCTCTTAAGGTAGTTCTCTTAAGGTGGAACAGGTTACATACACCACAATCCTCCCTTTTTAGCTTAACAGTGTATATCCCCATTTAACATAACATAATAACATATATATACAACTTCATGCAAAACAGTTCAAAGATTCAGTCTCTGAGGAGGCCTCCTGATCCGAGTTGGATAACGCCTTTCAGGGGTCTCTGATTCTCGTTGCTGGGGTGACTCATCTAGTTGATCTCTTATGGATTGGACATCATCATCAGGTACATTCACTTCTGAGGTAGATGCTTCAGGTTCACTAACTTCTTCCACGGTTGTCTCTGCCGTAACCCTGGGTTCGACCCTTGTTCTCGATTCTACCAGTTGGTCAGCATGACGTCGTATTACATTTTCACCAATATCTACCGCGTACATCAGGGGTCCTTGTCTGGCCCGAATTGTTCCAGATTGCCATTTCTCATTTTTATAGTCCCGGGCTAACACTGGTTGTCCTATTTCGAAACTCCGAGTGGTCTTGTTATTTACATGCTGGAACTGTTTGTTTTCGACTTCCCTCCGCACATTTGGTTTTAACAAATCCAACCTGGACCGCAACCTCCTGTTATAGAACATCATGGCAGGACTTTGGTTTGTCACTGCATGAGTGGCGTTTCGATATGCCAGTAGGAAATTGTCCACCTTGTGTTGTAGTGGAATCTGATCTTCGCTCATGGCCTTTATTGCTTTTTTGAACGTTTGTACAAATCTCTCAGCCAACCCGTTTGTAGCCGGATGATATGGGGCAGAGGTATAATGTTTCACCCCATTCATCTTCATGAATTTCTGGAATTCTTCTGACACGAACTGCGGTCCGTTGTCTGAACATATTTGTTCTGGCAATCCATTTCTTGCAAATATCGTTCTTAGCACCGCGATCGTCTTTTCCGAGGTAGTGGTAGTCATCTTAGTCACTTCTGGCCATTTAGAATGTGCGTCCACCGCAATTAAAAACATGGAGTCCATGAATGGACCAGCAAAGTCAATATGTACACGTTGCCATGGGGTTGAAAGCCATTCCCATGGATGCAGCGGTGCAATCGGAGGTGCATTTTGAACTTTTTGGCACCCTGAGCAGCTTTTCGTCAGATCCTCTATCTGTTTGTCGATACCCGGCCACCACACATAAGCCCTAGCAAGGCTTTTCATCTTGACTCCCCCCAGATGACCTTCATGCAGTTCCTTTAGAACTCTCTCTCTTAACTTAGGAGGAATAATCACCCTTGTTCCATACATCAATGTTCCTTGACAGACGGACAGCTGTTCTCGTCTTGCTGAGAATGCCGGTAACAGTGGATCACCATGTGCTGGCCATCCCTTCACTGTCAATTCGTACACCCGGGACAGTGTCGGGTCGTTCCTGGTTTCTCTTTCAATACTTGCATTGGTGACTGGTAAACATTCGATGATGGTCGAGTGAAATAACTCAACAGGGTCAACCGTCGGTGCCTCCTCCGCTGTAGGTAGTGGCAGGCGCGACAGCCCATCAGCATTACCATGCTGCTTTGTACCTTTGAATTCGATCTGATATTGATGTGCCCCTAGGAAAAGGGACCATCTCTGGAGCCTCTGTGCTGTCATCACCGAAACACCCTTCTTAGGGTTAAAATGGATACCAACGGCTGGTGGTCTGTCAGTAGCGTAAACTTTTGGCCCTGCAGGTAATGATTAAACTTCTTTACTCCCCACACAAGGCTGAGAGCCTCCCTATCTATCTGAGCATAGTTGCGCTCAGCGGAGGTCAATGATCTGGATGTGAACGCCATTTGGCAACTTGTGTGAGAGTACTGCCCCAATACCATATGGAGAAGCATCACAAGCCAAACGAATAGGCAGCGTTGGGTTGAAGTGAGCCAACACTTCCTCTGAGGTGATCAATGCCTTGCTTTTGCGAAAGGCCCTCTTACAGTCCTCGTTCCACTTCCATGGTACTCCCTTCTGCAAAAGAGCGTTCAGCGGGTGCAGCACCGTGGATAAATTTGACAGAAACTTATGGTAATAGTTAATCAACCCTAGGAACGACCTCAACTGGGATACATTATCCGGAGCGGGAGCCTTCACAACAGCTTCGATCTTGTCAGGGGACTTATGAAGCCCCTCCTGGTCAATGACATGACCACAGTACGAGATCCGCTTCTGAAAGAACTCACATTTCTGGCGATTAACTCAAAGTCCATATTCTTTCAATCTGGTGAGCACCAGTTCCAAATTTGCAAGGTGTTCCTCATCATCATCTCCTGTAATCAGAATATCGTCCAGGTAACATTGTGTGCCTGGAATTCCCTGTAATACCTGCTCCATGGCCCTCTGCCAAATTGCTGGAGCCGATGCCACTCCAAAAACCAGTCTATTATAACGATACAAGCCTCTATGCGTGTTGATCGTGAGATACTGGCGTGACTCTTCCTCAACTTCCATCTGTAAGTACGCCTGCGCCAGGTCTATCTTGGTGAAGTGTTTCCCGCCAGACAACGAAGCGAAGATATCCTCAATCCGCGGAAGCGGATATTGCACCGTGTGAAGCACCGGATTAACAGTGATCTTGAAATCTCCACAGATGCGAACCTTCCCCGGTTCCCCCGGCTTGTTGCTTGCTGAACGCTTCATGACGGGAACAATGGGCGTGGCCCACTCACTCCAGTCCACCTTAGACAGTACTCCTGAATGTTCTAGCCCTTCCAGCTCAGCTTCCACAGCAGGTCGTATCGCATAAGGTACCGGCCTGGCTTTGAAAAATTTTGGGTTTGCATGTTCTTCAACCTTGATGTTTGCCGTAATTCCTCTCAGTGTTCCCAGTCCCTGTTGGAATACCTCTTTAGCATCGTCCAATATTCTGGACAATCGTTTAGGTTTGACATATTTTTTACCGGAATCTACCGTTAGTGCTTTTAAGGAATGCCAGTCCATATTTATTCTCCTGATCCACTCCCGTCCCAGTAGTGGTGGACCTCCCTCAGGTAGCACATATAAGTCCATTCCTCGGCTTTCTTTGCCCTTGTGGACCACCTTTACCTTTATCTTTCCGATGGGGTATACTCTTTGCCCCGTGTATGTTTTCAATACAATCTCCGTATCCCGTAGGGGAATATGTGGGAATAACCTTTTGTAATCTTGCTTATTCATGACCGTCAATGCCGATCCAGTGTCCAATTCCATCTTCACTTGGACTCCTGCTATCTGAAGTGTGACCCAGATAGTTTGGAGGTCTGCTTCATTACCCACATTGTGTACTCTTAGACAACCCAGTTCCTTACTGCTGGAGTCTGAATCTGACTTCTGTTCATCCGAACTGTTCTGTCACCTTGTGTACCTTTCTGCACTTTTCCTGCGGTGACTTTTTGTTGCTGGTCTTCTTTCCTGACCGGCATACTTTAGCTATGTGACCAAGCCTGCCACATTTTCTGCATTCCTGATTTTTGAACCAGCACTGGTTCTGATCGTGCGTTGTCTTTCCACAACGATAACACTTTACTGCACCCAAGGCCATTTGATTGGTGCTGAGTTCCGATGACCTTAGCTGCATTTCCGCAGTGCCTCTCGCTGCGGCTTCGTGCGATGCTGCAATAGTGACAGCTTTATCAAGCGTAAGATCATTCTCCTCTAGCAATCGCTTTTGTGTTCCTTCTTTTAACAATCCACACACAAATTTATCTCTCAGCGCATCTGCTAGTCCTGTTCCAAACTGACAGTACTTTGATAGCTTACGCAGTTCAATTAAGAATTCAGCGTTGCTTTCTTCTTTCAGCTGCGTTCTTCTGTAAAATTTAAATCGTTCTGCTATCAGCAGCGGCGTGGGGTTCAAATGATTTTTCAGGACAGTAACAATATTTGCGAAAGTCTGATCCGCCGGTTTATCTGGTGATACAAGGTGCTTCAATAGCCCGTACGTCTTCGCACCCATTGAGTTTAATAAGGTTAGTGCTTTCTTATCATCTGGTACCTCATTTGCTTTACAATAAACTTCCATGCGTTCTACATACGTGGCCCAATCTTCGACATCGCTATCAAAAGCATTGATGTTACCATGTTTAGGCATCCTTGCAAGTTTCTTTAAATTTTCTTTTTCCCAAAATGGCGGCTTCCCGCGCTTGTCTTCTTCCCCCGCCTACTAAAATGGCGGCTTCCCGCGCTTGGCGGTTTTTCCCACGCTCGTCTTCTTCCCCCGCCGACTACAATGGCGGCTTCCCGCGTTTGCCTTCTTCCCCCGCTGGCTGCAATGGCGATTGCCGTGCTGCTGCCGTTCTCGCCTCCCCAGCGGTTCTCAATTCCCCGACGCTGCTTTTGCTCCCCCGCGGTTCCCGTGGGCATTCACGCTTCCCCTGCTGTTGCGCCTCTCAGCCCCGCTTGCAGGCCGGCCCTTTTCACCGGCCGCAGTCGAGTTCTCCGCCCTTTTTCCTCCGTTTTCCCTCCCCTACTCCACAGCCAACGCGGCCGACTTTCTGCTCGTGTCGCTGATCGGCTTACCCACCACCGTGGTAGAAGGGATGATCACTGCCTGTCGCTGATGGAGGGCTTCGTGGTCAGAATTTTTCTTTTTAACCCGGGTAAGTAGTACATCTCTTAAGGTAGTTCTCTTAAGGTGGAACAGATTACATACACCACAAGAACAAGTTCAGCCAGGCAGAGGAGGATAGTGGTGGATGGGGACTGGTCGGGCCTCTGTTCAAGGAAGAAGCGGAGCGCCCTCAGGCCATCCTGGTGGGGGATGGAGGTATAGAGGGATTGTAAGTCCATGGTGAAAAGGAGGCGGTTGGGGCTAGGAAACTGGAAACTGTTAAAGTGGCGGAGGGTGTCCGAAGAGTCGCGGATGTAGGTGGGAAGAGACTGGACAAGGGGAGAAAAGATAGAGTTGAGATAAGAAGAGATAAGTTCTGTGGGGCAAGAACAGGCTGAAACGATGGGTCTACCAGGGCAGTCCTGTTTGTGGATCTTGGGAAGGAGGTAGAAGCAGGCTGTGCGGGGTTGGGGAACTATAAGGTTGGTGGCCACAGGGGGAAGATCTCCAGAGAAGATGAGGTCAGTGACAGTCTTGGAAACGGTGGTTTGATGTTCGGTAGTGGGGTCATGGTCCAGGTGGAGGTAGGAGGAGGTGTCGGAGAGTTGGCGTTCAGTTTCCGCTAGGTAGAGGTTGGTACGCCAAACAACAACAGCACCACCCTTGTCAGCAGGTTTAATGACAATGTCAGGGTTGGATCTAAGAGAATGGAGTGCTGCAAGTTCAGAGGGAGGTAGGTTGGAGTGAGTGAGGGGAGCAGAGAAATTGAGACAGCCGATGTCACGGCGGCAGTTAGCGATGAAAAGATCTAGAGAGGGTAAGAGGCCAGGGGGAGGGGTCCAGGTAGAACGGAAATTCTGAAAGCGGGAGAAAGGGTCAGCTGTGCGGGGGGGAAGACTCCTGGCCAGAGAAGTGGGCACGGAGACGAAGGCGGCAGAAAAAGAGCTCAACATCGTGCCGAGCTCGAAATTCATTGAGGTGGGGGCGTAAGGGGATGAAGCTCAGGCCTTTGCTGAGGACTGATCGTTCGGGGTCAGAGAGGGGAAGGTCAGAGGGGATAGTGAAGACGTGGCAGGGGGTGAGATTGGGAGAAAGGGGGTCAGAGGAAAGTGAAGGAGAAGAAGGTTCCGGAGGGGCGTTGGTGTTCAAGAGTTGATGAAGCTTGCGATCCTTGACATTGGAAAGGAAGAAAAAAAGTTTTTTGTTGAAGCGTCGGATGAGTCGAAGGATGAAATGGAACTGTGGACCCGGACAGCTTTGAGATAGAGTGCGTCGGTGCTGCTGAAGAGAGAGGTCGAGAGTGTTCATGTGGCACCGCATGGCGTTGAGCGTGGATCTCAAGATGCAGCGAGAGCAGTAGTTCGAGGAACGATGAATATCTTGGAGATATTTGTAATCCTGGGTGGATCCGAAACACGAAGGGTGGAAGTTTAGTTGGGATCCACGTGGAATAAGTCGGAACCGGAGACAGTTGCTGAGGAAAATGATGTGGCTGTGAAACCGAGTCTTGGCAGATACCTGATGAAACACGAGAAGGGAAACTGAAAGTAATGAAGATGAACAAGGTTGAAGAGACAAACGGAGATCCCATTGAAGAGAAGAGCAGAACTTCTTCAAGGTAGGCATTCCTAGAAGAGGTGTGGCAGTGAACCAAACACTAGTACAGGTAGACTATCCTTTATCCGAAAACCTCGGGACCAGCCGAGTTTCGGATAAAGGAGAATTTCGGATTTCGGAAGGTGGGTCGGCGGGGGTCCGCGGGGGGGTCGGCGGGGGGTCGTGCGCACGACTTACGCTGACGCTCAGCGTAAGTCAGTCGGGGTCGGCGGGGGTCGGGGCCGGCGGGGTACGCGGTGGGGGGGGGTCGGCGGTTGTCGGGGCCGGCGGGGTCCGCGGGGGGGTCGGCGGGGTCGGCAGTTGTCGGGGTCGGCGGTTGTCGGGGCCGGCGGGGTCCGCGGGGGGGTCGGCGGTTGTCGGGGCCGGCGGGACCGCGGGGGGGTCGGGGCCGGCGGGGGGTCGTGCGCACGACTTACCCTTTATCCGAACTTCCAAAACTGGAACCCTCTAAAAACCGAAGGTTTTTTCGTTCGTACGCACGACTTGCGCTGAACGAAAAAACCTTCGGTTTTTAGAGGGTTTCGGTTTTCGGAAGTCCGGATAAAGGGTAGTCTACCTGTACGATAGCAAAATACTGCAGATGCTGGAAATCCGAAATAACAACAGAAAATGCTGGAAAAACTCAGCAGGCCAGGCAACATCCGTGGAGAGATGTGGCCACTTTAGTTTGGTTACAGTAACTGCATGCTCAGAGATGCTTTGGTTCATAGAAAGCAAGAAGTTGTTTATGGAGGGGGGATATTGCATTGGGCCTCAAGAAAAAGTATCTGATAAGAGTTTGTATCATGATGGCTACAACTTCTGGAATCACATCTGATTTAACTGTGCTGAATTCCACCCCAGCTGTCATTTTAAGGACTGTGGCTAATATTTTGGGATTTTAGATGCCCACGGGTAGCAGGAGAACATATAACCCTTTACACCTATCTCTCTTATCAAACAGCATGCTGTGCTGCCCACAAATTTAGGTTGCATGCTCACTGTGCTGATGGAAAGTGCTTGCATGAAAATAACCAGAGAGAGAGATTGCTGAATTTGGTGCAAATATCAATTTTGAAATGTAGAGCTAGCTTTAAAGAACTATTCCACTCTCTCCCAAGCTTGTTCCATTTCTGAACTGAAAAACTGTGCCAATGGCCCAGAAATTCGGGTCTCCACGGGTGAGTACGCACGGGGTACTCACCCGTAGGCCCAATGGAAGTGTCGGTTTTCTGCATGCGCGGGAAACCGGCACTTCCGTTCCCCTGAAAGAAGGGGTTCAGAGTTCGAATGCGTGCGCAGGAGAGGCTGCGCGTGCGCATCGAACTTACGTTTTTATTTGCAGGTTTTCCCGGGAGGGTAAGTCTCCAGAAGTTACACATATAAAAAGCAGGCGTAAGGCCTGCTTTTTACAAGGTAAGTGGTGAATTAATTAAAATTAAAACATTTTTTCCACATGTTTATTATTTTTAAATACTTTAAAGCAAGGTAAGTTTATTTTTAGCCCCGTTAGAAAATAAAATTATTTTTTTCAAAAATTTAAATTATTGTTTAAAATAGTTATTTCATGTAATTTATAGTTGATTTAAAAAAAAAAATTATTTGACGATTTAGCGATGTTTTGGGGCCCGTAGTATTTATAAGTTTTGACAGGTCTTCCTGTCAAACTTATGAATGGGCATTCCCTGCTCCGATTGGCTCTCCATGGCCCACGTGATCCCAGGAGACGCATCGAACTAACTGCGCCCCTGGGATACGTAAGCACTGCGTGCTGGCAGTTGGAGCAGGCTCAGGATTGGAATTCCACAGGGGCCCACAGCTCAACGGCCGGCGCGCAAGATAAGCACAGGTCGGGGGCTTGCACCAGCGGGAAGCCCCCGACCCGAATTTCTGGGCCATTATAGTTATTTATAGTAATTTAAAGGGAAACACTTTGTGAAATGTGTGAGTTGACACTTCTCTGATATTTCTTCCTTCTTTAAATGGAGCCACTTTATCTCCACTCAGTGCTTCTCAGACTGCCTAAAACTGCATTAAAACTCACCAGGTAAAAAATGAAGGCCACAAACTTAACTCCTTCCGATGCATGGTACAATTTGTTATTGTGCCATTTGACCACCCTTCATCTTTATAGGAGATTTTTATTTTAACAGAAATTCCAAGATTCTCTTACTTCCTGCCCAATCAATCATTCTGAATAGAACTTAGGATCGGAATTACTGTGACCTAATTCTACTTACTAAGGCTTTTTATTTTTATTTTGCAAATCATGAGGTTACATTTCACTTCCTGTTTGTGTACAGGATGTGTGTTCAAGCTAAGTTATAGCTAGTATATAGGATGGAAACATTCGCTGTCTTGATCCTGCCATGACCCTGACCCAAATCCTCGGTACGAGGTCATTACCATATTGGGGTAGGCGCCAGCACCATAGCAGCGCAACAGGGATGCCAATGCAGCAAAGCACATAGAGCCTCCTGACACCCTGGCATTCCTCCTGACACCCTGGCATTCCAAGAGGGTGGGCCTAAGCTAGTTGAGCCAAAGATTTAAGACAGGCAGCTTTTCTCCTTGCTTTCTCCCATGCTGGTAGGCTCAGAATGAGACAGTGCCCCTTAGTATTACTCTGCTGTTTGATTACTAACTGTAAAATAACACTTACAAATGCTTTCATTATTTTCTTTTTGGCAAAATACATGTGGCAGGAGAGAACACTTGAATAAGCTTGAATAACCACAATATCTGTACTATACAGTCTGTATTATGTCTCTCACATTCACAACGTATTTACAAAAGCAAAATACTGCGGATGCTGGAAATCTGAAATAAAAACAGAAAATGCTGGAAATACTCAGCAGGTCAGGCAGCATCTGTGGAGAGAGAAACAGAGTTAACATTTCAGGTCGATGTCCCTTCGTCGGAACTGGAAAAAGTTGGAGATGGAACAGGTTTATAAGCAAGTGTAGGGGCAGGGAGACCCCGAGCTTCTGGTCGCCTGTCACCTTAATTCTCCGCTCCACTCCCACTCTGACCTCTCCGTCCTCGGCCTCTTACTCTGTTCCAATGAAGCTCAACGTAATCTCGAGGAACAGCACCTCATCTTTTGACTAGGCACTTTACATCCTTCTGGACTCAACATCGAGTTCAACAATTTCAGACCATAACCTCCGCCCCATCTCTCTTTTTCATTTTTTTTCCTTTCTCACATGGCAGCTGTCGATCATTTTGTCATTGCCGTTTACACTTCATCTAGAGTCATCTTTTGTTTCTTAACTTCTCCCTTTACCATCTCCTTTTGCCTTGCACCATCATCCCTTTTGTCTCTTAATCTCTCCTGCCTTCCACCCTATCACAGACCTTCCCTTTTGTTCTTTCCTCCACTCCCCCCTCTCCCTACCCATACTTAGAAACATAGAAACATAGAAGATAGGAGCAGGAGTAGGCCATTCGGCCCTTCGAGCCTGCTCCCCCATTCAATGAGATCATGGCTGATCATCCAAATTCAGTACCCTGTCCCTGCCTTCTCCCCATCCCTTGATCCCTTTAGCCTTAAGAAATATATCCAACTCTTTTTTGAATATATTTAATGAACTGGCCTCCACCGCCCTCTGTGGCAGAGAATTCCACAGGTTCACCACTCTCTGGGTGAAGAAATTCCTCCTCATTTCAGTCCTAAATGGCTTACCTCTTATCCTTAGACTATGACCCCTGGTTCTGGACTCCCCAGCCATCATAAACATCCTTCCTGCATCTAGTCTGTCCTGGCCTGACAGAATTTTATAGGTTTCGATGAGATCCCCTCTCAATCTTCCAAACTCCAGTGAGTATAAGCCCAATCGACACAATCTCTCCTCATACGCCATTCCTGCCATCCCAGATATCAGCCTGGTGAATCTTCGCTGCACTCCTTCCATGGCAAGAACGTCCTTCCTCAGGTAAGGCGACCAAAACTGCACACAATACCCAAGGTGCAGTCTCACCAAGGCCCTGTACAACTGTAGCAAGACATCCTTGTTCCTGTACTCGAACCCTCTTGCTACGAAGGCCAACATACCATTTGCCTTCTTAACCGCCTGCTGCACCTGCATGCTTACCTTCAGCGACTGGTGCACAAGAACACCCAGGTCTCTTTGCACTTCCCCTTCTCCCAATCTATTGCCATTCAAATAATAATCTGCCTTCCTGTTTTTGCCACCAAAGTGGATAACCTCACATTTATCCACAGTTTAGTGCATTTGCCATGTTTCTGCCCAATCAACCAATCTGTCCAAATCGTACTGGAGTTTCACGACATCCTCCTCACAGCTTACCCTCCCACCCAGCTTTGTGTCGTCTGCAAATTTGGAGATATTACATCCAATTCCCTCGTCCAGATCATTAATATATATGGTGAACAGCTGGGGTCCTAGGACCGATCCTTGTGGTACCCCACTAGTCACTGCCTGCCACTCGGAAAACGACCTGTTTATTCCAACTCTTTGCTTTCTGTCCGCCAACCAGTTCTCTATCCAAGTCAATACCTTGCCCCCAATCCCATGTGCCTTAATTTTGCATGCTAATCTCTTATGTGGGACCTTATCGAAAGCCTTCTGAAAGTCCAAATACACCACATCCACTGGTTCTCCCTTATCTATTTTACCAGTTACATCCTCAAAAAATTCCAGTAGATTAGTCAAGCATGATTTGTCCGATCCTGTCACTGCTTACCAAGTGCTCTGCTATTACATCTTTTATAATAGATTCTAGCATTTTCCCCACTACCGATGTCAGGCTTACCGGTCTATAATTCCCCGCTTTTTCTCTACCACCTTTTTTGAATAGTGGGGTAACATTAGCTACCCTCCGATCCATGGGTACTGTTCCAGAGTCTATCGAGTTCTGGAAGGTGACCAGCAATGCATCTACTATTTCTAGGGCCACTTCCTTAAGTACCTTGGGATGTAGATTATTAGGCCCTGGGGATTTATCGGCCTTCAGTCCCATCAATTTTCCTAACACCATTTCCCTACAAATACTGATTTCTTTCAGTTCCACCCTTTCATCAGACCCTATGTTCCCCGGCATCTCTGGGAGGTTATTTCTGTCCTCCTTTGTGAAGACAGAACCAAAGTATGAATTTAGTTGGTCTGCCATTTCTTTGTTTCCCATTATAAATTCCCCTGATTCTGACTGCAAGGGACCTATGCTTGACTTCACCAATCTTTTTCTCTTCACATATCTATAAAAGCTTTTACAGTCAGTTTTTATGTTCCCTGAAAGCTTACTCTCATATTCTATTTTCCCTTTCTTAATTAATCCCTTTGTCCTCCTTTGTTGAATCCTAAACTGCTCCCAATCCTCAGGATTATTGCTTTTTCTGGCCAATTTATATGTTGTCTCCTTGGATCTTATGCTATCCCTAATTTCCCTTGTTAGCCACGGTTGAGTCACCTTTTTTGTTTTATTTTTATGCCAAACTGGGATGAACAAATTCTGTAGCTCATCCATTCGGTCTTTGAATGTTTGCCATTGCCTATCCACCGTCAGCCCTTTGAGTGCCATTCCCCAATCAATCCTACCCAACTCTCTCCTCAGACCATCGCAGTTTCCTTTATTTGAATTGAGGACCCTAGTCTCTGAGTCAACTACTTCATTCTCCATCTTAATGAAGAATTCGATCATATTATGATCGCTCCGACCCAAGGGGCCTCGTACAACAAGATTGCTAATTAATCCTTTCTCGTTACATAATACCCAGTCTAAGATGGCCTGATCTCTGGTTGGTTCCTCGACATATTGGTCCAGGAAACCATCCCGTAAACACTCCAGGAATTCATCCTCCACAGTATTGTTGCTAATTTGGTTGGCCCAATCTATATGTAGATTAAAGTCACCCATGATGACTGCTGTGCCCTTATTGCACGCTTCTTTAATTTCCCTTTTCATGCCATCCCCAACCTCCGCCTTACTGTTGGGAGGTCTATATACCACTCTCACTAATGTTTTTTTCCCCTTAGTATTTCTCAATTCTACCCATACAGATTCCACATCATCAGAGCTAATATCCTTCATTACAATTGTATTAATCCCTTCTTTAACCAGTAATGCTACCCCACCTCCCTTTCCTTTTTGCCTATCTTTCCTGAATATCGAATACCCCTGGATGTTGAGTTCCCAGTCTTGGCCATCCTTGAGCCACGTTTCCGTAATCCCAACCAAATCATATTCGTTTACCTCTGTTTGCGCAGCCAATTCGTCCACCTTATTACAAATGCTCCTCGCATTAAGACACAAAGGCCTAGAAATTCATTATAGCCACTTTTGGGGCGGTAAAGTCGGGCGGCCGCTAAAGTTTGCGCCTGGCGCAAATTCGAGGCCACTTCTCCGATATTCATTAGCTTCGCCCTAAGAGTTTGCTCGAGCGCTAAAACTGGCGCTGCACGCCTCTCTTTAGGCGCTAAGCCGGAGGTGCTGAGCGAGAGCGCCGAGGCCGGGCGCAGCGCAGGTGTGGCCATTTCTTGATTGACAGCAGACACCCTGGCGCCGGCCAGCTCTTAAGGGGGAAGGGTCGACTTGGTCTGCTGCCACGCCCTGGATAGTGGAGCCCTGCAGCTAGGCCTGAACACTGCTGCTGGACCCAAATAGCGCCTGAAACCATGGAGAAGGCCCGTGAACGAGCGCAGCGCTTCTCAGAGCTTGATCTGAGGGTGCTGGTTGGTGCTGTGGAGAAGAGACACCATATTTTGTTTCCGGACAATGGCAGGAAGCCGCCGGCCCGCGTCTACCGGAGAGCCTGGAGGCATGTTGCCACCAAGGTGTCATCCAACAGCGAGGTCCCCAGGAGCGGTGTCCAATGCCGCAAAAAGCTGAATGACCTCGCCAGGATTGTCAGGGTGAGTACCCTTTCCAGTGTCCTCCTCATCCTTGCATGTGCACCTCACATTATGGGCAAAGGGACCTGAAAGCCCTAATGGCCAGCCCTCATGCAGCAGCTATGGGACACTCATGAACATCAATTGCACATTGTGCACCTAACACACTGGCCAGGCTATTCGACCATGGGAGGCAGTGCACACAAGATCAGGGCTACACACTGTACTTAGAGGCCGTCCTTTCTCTTGCAGGCCAAGCTGGCCAATAATAAGAGGAGCCAGAATGCGACTGGGGGAGGCGGACCCCAGATCCAGCCGCTCACCGAGCTGCAACATCGCGTGGAGCGCATCATGGGTGCCCGGGTGATTGGCCCCATTGCATCTGGAGATGCCGACCCTGTTCTGGGCACCAGTGGTAAGGACATCACCTTTTGGACCTCTCTCGTCCCACTTGCGCATCAGATCTACATCCTTTGCCACTGTCCGACCAATGCGCTGAATGCCACCACTCATGCATCCCTCGCTGACGCCCTCTCCTCACTCTAAAGCTACTCTTGTGCCTTCCTGCTTTCAGATGGTGAGGAGGAGGTCCCTGAAGTTGCCAGTGACAGCCCCTCAGAAGAGGAGGAGGAGGAGGAGCAAGAGGAAGGCGGCCCATCAGGGGAACCCTCAGCCGCGGCAACCCATGCCAAGGTAGGGGACACGTCTTCCCTGGAGGGGAGCCTGGGGGAAGTGTCGGAGGGGAGGGTAGCTCCTGGGACCAGCGGCCTGGAGAAACGCGGGAGGGGGGTGGAAGCTCAGCGGCCTTCTCCCCAGAGGGGGGAAGGGTCGGAGGGGAGTCCAATTGCTGGGCCCAGCGGCGTCCAGCAACGCAGGAAGGGTCGGCCAGCTCGGCGGCCTTCTCCCCAGAGGGAGAGTCCGGCCTCCAGTCCGGAGACGGCCAACGCCGAGGAGATGCGCCGCCTCGAGGACTTGTCCGCGGACTCGGAGCGCAGGCACACGGAGCTCATGGGGGTAGTGGCACGGTTGCCTGAGGCCATCGAGTCCCTGTCTCGGAGTGTGACCGAGTTCGGGGCCTCACAGGCCACCAGTTTGGCGCAATTCGGGGCAGCTCAGGCAGCGAGTGGCCAGGTGATCAGTGGGGCCGTGCAGTCACTGGGTGCTCTGATGCGGTCACTGAACAGGTCAACACGGGCACTCACTGCTGCCACCCTCGCTGTGTCAGCCAGGCATCGCCAGGGCACCCGGTGCGCTGCAGCAGCACAGCGGTCTGTCCCTCGGCAGATTGGTGCGCATGCTGCAGTGCTGGCCCGGCCGAGTGCCAGTGTCTCAGGCGACCAGCGAGCACCTGCCATCCGCCAGCTTGCCCCCATTCCTCCAGCCGCCACTGCCACTCCCCCAGTGGAGCTGCCACGAGCTGCTGCAGCGACTGATGCTGGCCAGCCACAGCTGCAGCATTCACCAGCCGGCCCCTCGACGGCCAGACCTCGTCTAGGCCGACCCCCAAGGGCATCTGCCGTCACGACATGTGCCCCTCAGGAGCCTGCCCCCAGCCTTGCAGCAGCCAATGGCCTCACTTTGAGGAGGAGCAGCAGGGCGTGCAGGGGCCGCCAAAGTTGGCAGAAGGCATCGCCCTCGCGGGCCACTAAGTAGAGGGTGTGTCCAAATGTTGTGTTTTCTGGAATGTGTGTTTTGTGAAGGCCGAGGATGAAGGCCATTTTTGTTTACATCTTTTGTTAATGCTCCCCAGGTTGTGGGAGTGAGTCTTGTGTGTGAGTGTTTTTTGGGGATTTCGTCTGTTTTTGGTTTTCATGTGGGAAGGGCCCTGAGTTTGTACAATAAAGCATTTTATTTCTTCACATTGTCCATGTTTGATCTTTGAAGTGTTTGTTGCCTTAACCGGCTGACGGCTTGCGGAGCGGCTGCAATCATGTTCTTTCATTGGCACAAGCCATTCCCTGACAGGGGGCCTAGAAGTGACGGTCAATAAGCCGCCGACGGGCGGCCCTTGGACCTTCTGCCTCCCTCCTGGGCTGGTACTCCTCCTCCTCCTCCTCCTCCTGCTCCTGCTCCTGAGGTGGTGGTCCAACGTGAGGTGGCAGTGCCTGAGTCCTGCGGATAGCCAGGTTGTGCAGCATGCAGCAAACGACGACGAATTGGGAGACTCGCTCCTGCGAATACTGGAGGGCACCCCCGGAGCGATCCAGACAGCGGAACCGTTGCTTGAGCACGCCGATTGTTTGTTCTATGATGTTCCTAGTCGCTTGATGGCTCTCGTTGTATGCCTCTTCAGCAGGGGTCCTGGGCGCGCGGAGCGGGGTCATGAGCCAGGTACACAAAGGATAGCCTTTGTCCCCGATAAGCCATCCTCTTGGGTGAGGCTGTGCCTGGAACATGTCAGCCACAGTTGTCTGTCGCAGGATAAAGGCATCGTGGCTGCTGCCTGGAAAGCGGGCATTGACAGCTAGGATGCGCTGCCTGTGGTCACACACCAGCTGTACGTTGAGGGAATGGTAGCCCTTCCAGTTGCGGTAATCCTCGGCATGCTCCAGAGGTGCCCGCAAAGCCACATGCGTGCAGTCAATGGCGCCCTGCACCATGGGGAAGCCCGCTATTCTTGCAAATCCCACTGCACGCTGCTGCTGCTTGTCCAGGGTCATGGGGAAGGAGATGAATTGACGTCTCCTTCTGAAAAGGGCATTGGTCACCTGGCAGATGCAGCAATGCACGGCGAACTGGGAGATGTTAGCGATGTCCCCAGCAGCGGATTGGAAGGAGCCGGTGGCATAGAAGTTGAGAGCCACCGTCACCTTCACTGCCACCGACAGAGACGTCCTGCGCATCAGCTGTGGACGCAGATCTCTGTGCAGCAGCTGGCAGATGTCTGCAACCACCTCCCTTCTGAATCGCAGCCTCCTAACACACTGCGCGGCAGACATGGTCAGATAGGAGGACTGCTGGCGGTATACCCTGGGTGGGTAAGGCCTCACTTGGCGACGCCTGTTGCCCCCTCTGCGTCTAGCCAGGGCTGCCGCTCTCTCACGGCATCTGTAAGCCCTTCCGGCATAAGGCTGAAACTCAGCGTTGGCACCCAATGCAGCCCCCATTATATGCTGGCAAACACTGAGATCTCAATGAAGGCAAAGATAATTGCTAAGTTCTGGCCTGAGCCAAAAATACCTGTCCTAGTGTTGGGCCAAAGCAGTAAGCTCTCCTCCTTGGTCTCTCTCCAAATAACCGTTGCACAAGAGTGAATGCTGCAAAATGGCTGGCCTTTATAGTGCAGGGTAAGTGCCCTTTAATTTGCGCTCCCCGCGGCCCGCCTCGGCTGTGTACCGTTCCACTTCACAGTCGTTAGGGCCGCCCGGCGCACAATGGGGCGGCGCGAGTGAAGTTCCGGTTCCGGGCGCACAAAGGGCGTTGCACGACGAAATGACGTCATGATCTGCGCGCACAGCAGGACGCGCGCTAAGACTTTGCGCCGGCGCTAAATGTCTACTGAAGTTGGGGCGAGGCGCAGATCGCGCTGCGCCCGGGCGCTAAGCGCCTAGCGCTCGAGATCTACTCCTCCTAAGGCGCTAACGGCTGGCGCGCCCAACTGAATTTCTAGGCCAAAGCCTTCAGGCTTGTTTTTTTAACACTCTTAGACCTATTAGAATTATTATTTACTGTGGCCACGTTTGATTTAAACCGTTGATTTCTCTGACTGCCACTTTTGTTTTTCTCCTTCCTATCTTATGCTTTTATCCCTGTTTCCCTTTCCTCTGTCTCCCTGCTCAGGTTCCCAACCCCCTGCCATTTTAGTTTGAACCCCCCTGAACAGTGCTAGCAAACCTCCCGCAAGGATATTTGTCCCACTCTGGCTCAGGTGCAACCCGTCCGACTTGTACAAGTCCCACCTTCCCCAGAAGCAGGCCCAGTGATCCAGGAAACTAAAGCCCTCCCTCCTGCACCAACTCTTTAGCCACGCATTCATCTGCTCTATCCTCCTATTCCTATACTCACTAGCACGTGGCACCGGGAGTAATCCAGAGATTACAACCTTTGAGGCCCTGCTCTTTAACCTGCTACCTAGCTCCCTAAATTCTTGCTGCAGGACCTCATCCCTCTTCCTACCCATGTCATTGGTCCCAATGTGAGCCACGACCTCTGCCTGTTCACCCTCCCCCTTCAGAATGCCCTGCAGCCGTACACTTGCTTAAAAACTTGTTCCATCTCCAACTTTTTCCAGTTCTGACGAAGGGTCGTCGACCTGAAACATTAACTCTGTTTCTCTCTCTACAGATGCTGTCTGACTTACTGAGTATTTCCAACATTTCTGTTTTTATTTCATAACGTATTTGTTTTGCTATCGCCATTCTCATTGTTAAATGTGAAGAAAAGGTGGATTGTGTAAATATTATATTTCCCAGTTGTTTATACAACCCCATCTGTTATACTGCATTATGGTATAACATTCCTTAATGTAATAAAGCTATTATGAAGAGATGAGTCTGGTTGTGCCTATGGGGAACGGTCACTGGAGTAGTAATGCTAGAGGCCTGGACTAATGATCCGGAGACATGAGTTCAAATCCCACGATGGATTAATTAAAATAAATCTGGAATTAAAAGCTAGTGTCAATAATGGTGACCATTAATCTACGGGATTGTCGTAAACACCCATCTGGTTCACTAATGTTCTTTAGGGAAGGAACTCCGTTGTCCTTACCCAGTCTTTCTTGTATGCGACTCCAGACCCACAGCAATGTGGTTGACCCTTAACTGCCTTCTGAAATGGCCTAGCAAGCCGCTCTGCTGTACCAAAAAAAACTGCTGCAAAGTATCAATACATGGACTGCAGCAGTTCAAAAAGGCCACCACCTTCTCAAGGGCAACTAGGGATGGGCAATAAATGCTGGCCTTGCCAGCGATGTCCACATCCCATGAATGAATTTTAAAAAACATACTGAACAAGCTCAGCGAACATCAGAAAAGCTATTGGTTTAAATAACATTCACTTTTTCAAACAAACTGGATTGCTGGATGACTGCATTTAGAGATCATATTATAGTGACAATTCAAAGTTTTTCCTATACACAGTATAAAACCTAAACAGTGATGTGACACACACATTCTCAGTTTGGACACCTTAAAAGAGTAGGGCCTAGAAATTCATTATAGCCACTTTTGGGGCGGTAAAGTCGGGCGGCCGCTAAAGTTTGCGCCCGGCGCAAATTCGAGGCCACTTCGCCGATATTCATTAGCTTCGCCCTAAGAGTTTGCTCGAGCGCTAAAACTGGCGATGCACGCCTCTCTTTAGGCGCTAAGCCGGCGTTGCTGAGCGATACCGCCGAGGCCGGGCGCAGCGCAGGTGCGGCCATTTCTTGATTGACAGCAGACACCCTGGCGCCGGCCAGCTCTTAAGGGGAAAGGGTCGAGTTGGTCTGCTGCCACGCCCTGGACACTGCAGCCCTCCAGCTAGGCCTGAACACTGCTGCTGGACCCAAATAGCGCCTGAAAGGATGGAGAAGGCCCGTGAACGAGCGCAGCGCTTCTCAGAGCATGATCTGAGGGTGCTGGTTGGCGCTGTGGAGAAGAGACGCCATATTTTGTTTCCGGACAATGGGAAGAAGCCGGCGGCCCGAGTCTACCGGAAAGCCTGGAGGCATGTCGCCACCAGGGTGACATCCAACAGTGAGGTCCCCAGGAGCGCTGTACAATGCCGCAAAAAGCTAAATGACCTCAACAGGATTGTCAGGGTGAGTACCCTTTCCAGTGTCCTCCTCATCCTTGCATGTGCACCTCACATTATGGGCAAAGGGACCTGAAAGCCCTAATGGCCAGCCCTCATGCAGCAGCTATGGGACAGTCATGAACATCAATTGCACATTCTGCACTTAACACACTGGCCAGGCTATTCGACCATGGGAGGCAGTGCACACAAGATCAGGGCTACACACTGGCCAGGCTATTTGACCATGGGAGGCAGTGCACACAAGATCAGGGCTACACACTGGCCAGGCTATTCCACCATGGGAGGCAGTGCACACAAGATCAGGGCTACACACTGGCCAGGCTATTCCACCATGGGAGGCAGTGCACACAAGATCAGGGCTACACACTGGCCAGGCTATTCCACCATGGGAGGCAGTGCACACAAGATCAGGGCTACACACTGGCCAGGCTATTCGACCATGGGAGGCAGTGCACACAAGATCAGGGCTACACACTGGCCAGGCTATTCCACCATGGGAGGCAGTGCACACAAGATCAGGGCTACACACTGGCCAGGCTATTCCACCATGGGAGGCAGTGCACACAAGATCAGGGCTACACACTGTACTTAGAGGCCGTCCTTTCTCTTGCAGGCCAAGCTGGCCAATAATAAGAGGAGCCAGACTGAGACCGGGGGAGGCGGACCCCAGATCCAGCCGCTCACCGAGCTGCAACAGCGCGTGGAGCGCATCATGGGTGCCCGGGTGATTGGCCCCGTTGCATCTGGAGATGCCGACCCTGTTCTGGGCACCAATGGTAAGGACATCACCTTTTGGACCTCTCTCGTCCCACTTGCGCATCAGATCTACATCCTTTGCCACTGTCCGACCAATGCGCTGAATGCCACCACTCATGCATCCCTCGCTGACGCCCTCTCCTCACTCTAAAGCTACTCTTGTGCCTTCCTGCTTTCAGATGGTGAGGAGGAGGTCCCTGAAGTTGCCAGTGACAGCCCCTCAGAAGAGGAGGAGGAGGAGGAGCAAGAGGAAGGCGGCCCATCAGGGGAACCCTCAGCCGCGGCAAGCCATGCCAATGTAGGGGCACGTCTTCCCTGGAGGGGAGCCTGGGGGAAATGTCGGAGGGGAGTGTAGCTCCTGGGACCAGCGGCCTGCAGAAATGCGGGAGGGGGGTGGAAGCTCAGCGGCCTTCTCCCCAGAGGGGGGAAGGGTCGGAGGGGAGTCCAATTGCTGGGCCCAGCGGCGTCCAGCAACGCAGGAAGGGTCGGCCAGCTCGGCGGCCTTCTCCCCAGAGGGAGAATCCGGCCTCCAGTCCGGAGACGGTCAACGCCGAGGATATGCGCCTCCTCGAGGACATGTCCGCGGACTCGGAGCGCCAGCACACGGAGCTCATGGGGGTAGTGGGACGGATGCTTGAGGCCATCGAGTCCCTGTCTCGGAGTGTGACCGAATTCGGGGCCTCACAGGCCACCAGTTTGGCGGAATTCGGGGCAGATCAGGCAGCGAGTCGGGCGGAATTCGGGGCAGCTCAGGCAGCGACTGGCCAGGTGATCAGTGGTGCCGTGCAGTCACTGGCTGCTCTGATGTGGTCACAGAACAGGGCAACACGGGCACTCACTGCTGCCACACTCGCTGTGTCAGCCAGGCATCGCCAGGGCACCCGCCACGCTGCAGCAGCACAGCGGTCTGTCCCTCGGCAGATTGCTGCGCATGCTGCAGTGCTGGCCCGGGCGAGTGCCAGTGTCTCAGGCGACCAGCGAGCGCCTGCCATCCGCCAGCTTGCCCCCATTCCTCCAGCCGCCACTGCCACTCCCCCAGTGGAGCTGCCACGAGCTGCTGCAGCGACTGATGCTGCCCAGCCAAAGCGGCAGCATTCACCAGCCGGCCCCTCGAGGGCCAGACCTCATCTAGGCCGACCCCCAAGGGCATCTGCCGTCACGACATGTGCCCCTCAGGAGCCTTCCCCCAGCCTTGCAGCAGCCACTGGCCTCACTTTGAGGAGGAGCAGCAGGGCGTGCAGGGGCCGCCAAAGTTTGCAGAAGGCATCGCCCTCACGGGCCACAAAGTAGAGGGTGTGTCCAAATGTTTTGTTTTTTGGAATGGGTGTTTTGTGAAGGCCGAGGATGAAGGCCATTTTTGTTTACATCTTTTGTTAATCCTCCCCAGGTTGTGGGAGTGAGTCATGTGTGTGAGTGTTTTTTGGGGGTTTCGTGTGTTTTTGGTTTTCATGTGGGAAGGGCCCTGAGTTTGTACAATAAAGCATTTTATTTATTCACATTGTCCATGTTTGATCTTTGAAGTGTTTGTTGCCTTAACTGGCTGAGGGCTTGCGGAGCGGCTGCAATCATGTTCTTTCATTGGCACAAGCCATTCCCTGACAGGGGGCCTAGAAGTGACGTTCAATAAGCTGCCGACGGGCGGCCCTTGGACCTTCTGCCTCCCTCCTGGGCTGGTACTCCTCCTCCTCCTCCTCCTCATGCTCCTCCTGCTCCTCCTCCTGAGGTGGTGGTCCAACGTGAGGTGGCAGTGCCGGAGTCCTGCGGATAGCCAGGTTGTGCAGCATGCAGCAAACGACGACGAATTGGGAGACTCGCTCCTGTGACTACTGGAGGGCTCCCCCGGAGCGATCCAGACAGCGGAACCGTTGCTTCAGGACACCGATTGTTTGTTCGATGAGGTTCCTGGTCGCTTGATGGCTCTCGTTGTATGCCTCTTCAGCAGGGGTCCTGGGCGCGCGCAGCGGGGTCATGAGCCAGGTACACAAAGGATAGCCTTTGTCCCCGATAAGCCATCCTCTTGGGTGAGGCTGTGCCTGGAACATGTCAGCCACAGTTGTCTGTCGCAGGATAAAGGCATCGTGGCTGCTGCCTGGAAAGCGGGCATTGACAGCTAGGATGCACTGCCTGTGGTCACACACCAGCTGTACGTTGAGGGAATGGTAGCCCTTCCGGTTGCGGTAATCCTCGGCATGCTCCAGAGGTGCCCGCAAAGCCACATGCGTGCAGTCAATGGCGCCCTGCACCATGGGGAAGCCCGCTATTCTTGCAAATCCCACTGCACGCTGCTGCTGCTTGTCCAGGGTCATGGGGAAGGAGATGAATTGACGTCTCCTTCTGAAAAGGGCATTGGTCACCTGGCGGATGCAGCAATGCACGGCGAACTGGGAGATGTTAGCGATGTCCCCAGCAGCGGATTGGAAGGAGCCGGTGGCATAGAAGTTGAGAGCCACCGTCACCTTCACTGCCACCGACAGAGACGTCCTGCGCATCAGCTGTGGACGCAGATCTCTGTGAAGCAGCTGGCAGATGTCTGCAACCACCTCCCTTCTGAATCGCAGCCTCCTAACACACTGCGCGGCAGACATGTTGAGATAGGAGAACTGCTGGCGGTATTCCCTGAGTGGGTAAGGCCTCCCTTGGCGACGCCTGTTGCCCCCTCTGTGTCTAGCCAGGGCTGCCACTCTCTCACGGCGTCTGTAAGCCCTTCCGACATAATGCTGAAACACAGCGTTGGCACCCAATGCAGCCCCCATAATATGCTGGCAAACACTGAGATCTCAATGAAGGCAAAGATAATTGCAAAGCTCTGGCCTGAAGCCAAAAATACCTGTCCTAGTGTTGGGCCAAAGCAGTAAGCTCTCTTCCTTGGTCTCTCTCCAAAAATCCGTTGCACAAGAGTGAATGCTGCAAAATGGCTGCCCTTTATAGTGCAGGGTAAGTGCCCTTTAATTTGCGCTCCCCGCGGCCCGCCTCGGCTGTGTACCGTTCCACTCAACTTTCGTTAGGGCCGCCCGGCGCACAATGGGGCGGCGCGAGTGAAGTTCCGGTTCCGGGCGCACAAAGGACGTTGCACGACGAAATGACGTCATGATCTGCGCGGATGAGCGCGCGCAAAGACTTTGTGCCGGCGCTAAATGTCTACTGAAGTTGGGGCGAGGCGCAGATCGCGCTGCGCCCGGGCGCTAAGCGCCTAGCGCTCGAGATCTGCTCCTCCTAAGGCGCTAACGGCTGGCGCAGCCAACTGAATTTCTAGGCCTAGCACTTTAGACTTACTATTTGGAACGTGGTGCAATTTTCAGATTACTGCTGAACTTCAGTCTGACAATAGCTGGAACAGTTCTCCCAAGATGACTGGGTGAAAAGCAGATGATTTATGTTCTTTGTTTTGGACCTACGATGATGGAGGCATTAGTTATATTGGGGTCGAAGTTGGTATACGTTTTGTGGGTGTAAAACGAGCGCAACGTATACTTCTGGGCGCAAGGTCTTGTGTCCAATCTGTACCAGCGGCATAGCCGCCACCATATTGGTCCTTGCTGTTTTTAGGCCTCCCTGGCAGTTGCGAGGAAGCAGCATTGGATCAACTTAAATATGCAAAGAAGGGTCCTGCGCCTTGTGGAAAAACTAGTTGGGAGCATGCGTTTTTCCAGTTCTACAGGGACTGAGGGACATCGCTGAAGAAATGGTAAGGAAAGTTTTTTTTTTACTTCCTCTCCTGTGGGAACCGTCTCAGCCAGATCCTAGATCAATATGTTAACTAAAAAGTAATAAAAGGAATTTTTTGTAGAAAAGGCATACGATGCTTTTTGTAAATCTGGTTCCTATTTCCTTCAGTCCCTATGCTACATAATACTTATTAGAAATCACTGCAGTCACAGCCAGAAACAGCATTCTTCAAGATTTTTCCAGTAGCTGTGCATTTTGAATCCTTACTTAAATTATTATGACCATATTTATGAAGGGAATAAAACTAGCACTTGTCGCATTACTTTCTGCAAAATGATTTATGCAATCAGTAGATGTGTGCGGGATTTGTGCTTGTGTTAGAATTTGTAAGCTTTCAAGATAAAATGGAATTATTTGAAACTCGTGGCAAGGTAACAAAAGGAAACGAAGTACTCCCTGAATCACAGCTTGCACTGTAAGACTGGAGCGTGAACAATGTGACCGCTCTGTCGTCGTCTTCTTAGGCAGTCCCTCGGAACCGAGGATGACTTGCTTCCACACTAAAAATGAGTTCTCAGGTGACTGATGAGTCCAATGTGGGACCTACGGTCTCTGTCACAGGCGGGGCAGACGGTGGTTGAAGGGGCGGGTGGGTGGGGTGCTTGGATTGACGTGCGCTGCTTGTGCTTGGCTTCCGCTTGCTCCCGGCGAAGAGACTCGAGGTGTTCGGCGCCTTCCCGGATGCTTCTTCTCCACTTTGTGCGGTCTTGGCCCAGGGATTCCCAGGTGTCAGTGGGGATGTTGCACTTTTTCAAGGAGGCTTTGAGGGTGTCCTTGAAGCGTTTCCTCTGTCCACCTGGGGCTCTCTTGCCGTGCCGGAGCTCCGAGCAGAGCGCTTGTTTTGGGAGTCTCGTATCGGGCATGCGGACGATGTGACCCGTCCATCGGAGCTGATCGAGCGTGGTCAAAACTTTGATGCTGGGCATGTTGGCCTGAGCGAGAACACTGACGTTGGTGTGTCTATCCTGGATTTGCAGGATCTTGCGGAGGCAGCGTTGGTGGTACCTCTCCAGTGCTTTGAGGTGCCTGCTGTACATGGTCCATGTCACTGAGGCATACAGGAGGGCAGGTATCACTGCTGCTCTGCAGACCATGAGCTTAGTGCCGGGTTTGAGGTCCTGGTCTTCAAACACTCTCTTCCTCAGGCGACCGAAGGCTGCACTGGCACACTGAAGGCAGTGTTGGACTTTGTCATCGACGTCTGCCCTTGTTGACAGTAGGCTCCCGAGGTATGGAAAGTGGTCCACGTTGTCCAAGGCCTTGTCGTGGATTTTGATAATCGGGGGGCAGTACTGTGTGGCGGGGCAGGTTGGTAGAGGACCTTTGTCTTACGGATATTTAGTGTAAGGCCCATGCTCTCGTACGCTTCGGTGAAGGTGTTGACGATGGTTTGGAGTTCGACCTCCGAGTGAGCACAGATGCAAGCATCATCTGCATACTGTAATTCGATGACAGAGGATGGGACAACCTTGGATCTGGACTGGAGGCGACGGAGGTTGAACAGTTTCCCGTTTGTTCTGTAAATTAGCTCCACTCCAGCGGGAAGCTTACTGAGGGTGAGATGGAGCATTGCAGCAAGGAAGATCGAGAAGAGCGTTGGTGCGATGACACAGCCTTCCTTGACCCCGGTTTGTATGTGAATTGGGTCTGTGGTGGAACCATTGGTCAGGATCACTGCTTGCATGTCATCGTGAAGCAGGCGGAGGATGGTGACAAACTTTTGAGCACAGCCGAATTTGAGGAGCCATAATCCCTCATGGTTGACAATGTCAAAGGCCTTTGTGAGATCAAAGAAGGCCATGTTGGTGCTGTTCCCTGCATTTCTCTTGTAATTGCCGTGCGGTGAAGATCATGTCCGTTGTGCCTGTTAGTGGGCGTAATCCGTATTGCGACTCTGGGAGGAGCTCTTCGGCCACTGGAAGAAGGCGATTGAGGAGGATTCTTGCGATGACTTTCCCTGTGGCAGACAGCAGGGAAGCTCCTCTGTAATTACTGCAATCGGACTTGTCACCTTTCTTGAAGATGGTCACAATTACGGCATCTCTGAGATCCCCTGGCATGCTCTCCTCCTTCCAGATAAGAAAAATTAGTTCATGAATTCACACCAGTAGTGCTTCTCCGCCATGCTTTAGTGCCTCGGCGGGGATTCCATCTGCTCCTGAGGCCTTGTTGTTCTTCAGTTGTCAGATGGCCTTTTCAACCTCATGCTGGGCTGGGGTTGTGCTGAGATGGTGGCAGGTAGCATGCTGCGGGATGGAGCTGAGGACCCCTCTGTGACCTCTCTGTACTTTTCATTGATTGCACTATAAAAATGTATGTGCAGTGTTGTGTTGTACAGTGTTCCAGCATGCTATCAGCTGGTTTTGTCCTATTGTGTTTAAGACTATATTATGCAATTATAAACAAGTCCTACAATTCTCTGAATAGCAATCTCAATCATGGGGAATATCAAATGGAAACCTGGTGCTTTCCCAAAGTGAGGGTCTGAGGGTGAGTCACACCAGGGTATTGTTGAAGGCCTAAAGAAAAGGGATTTTTTTTTAAAAAAGAAGGGTTGCAAAATCAAGACATTCATTGGGGCCGCCTGATATTGGACATTTATTCAGGAGAATATGAGTTGGATACCCAGCTTTGAGTGTCAACCAAGCTTCCCCCTACCTTGAGTGGGGGGTTAAGAGTTCTTGGCTGGAATTGTAACAGGAAAGAGTGAGTGGGTTTGGGAGCGGGTGGGTGGTTAAATGCGCTGAAATTGACAGCGTGTCGGGAAACTGGCTTCAACACGCCGGCTTTCGCATTTCACTTGCGTGTGTTCAGCTGTGAGCGATAAACCCCCTCGGGAACATAAGAAATAGGAGCAGGAGTAGGCCATTCAGTCCCTGGAGCCTGCTCCACCATTCAATAAGATCATGGCTGGTCTTCTACCTCAACTCCACTTTCCTGCACTATCCCCATATCCCTTGATTCCCTTAATATCCAAAAATCTATCGATCTCTGTCTTGAATATACTCAACGACTGAGCCTTCACAGCCCTCTGGGGTAGAGAATTGCAAAGATTCACCACACTCTGAGTGAAGAAATTTCTCCTCATCTCAGTCCTAAATGTCCGACCCCTTATTCTGAGACTGTGCCCCCTGGTTCTAGACTCCCCAGCCAGGGAGCCAGGCATCTACCTTGTCAAGTCCTGTAAGAATTTTGTATGTTTCAATGAGAACACCCCTCATTCTTCTAAACTCTAGAGAATATAGATAGGCCTAGTCTACTCAATAGAGAGAGGCAGGTTGCCAATTTAAACCTATTATTAATCAGTAGTTAAGAGACTATAAAGAGCCTTTTTTACATGGGTTGTCAAGTTTAACTGTGTGTGCATGGGATTCCCGAGATTCCTGGACCTCACCAGTGAAAGCAAAGCGAGAGCACAGCGGCAATTGAGGGGGTTGAAAATGAGAGGCAAAAAATTGCATAAATACTGAGACCTCACACCTGCTTCCTTGCCTAAGTGAAAGGCTCACAGGACTTGTTCTGAGACTTTGCTTTCAGTACTTTACAGGTGATTTCTACAACTTTGGAGGTGACTCTCACTACTTTGGAGGATTGTGCATCTGATCTGCACTTATATCTGTCATATATCAGCTCAGCATGGGTGCCGCTTATGCTGTTTCACCTTGGACCTCAGATGAGGACCAAGATGAGCAGCAGCAACAGCAGCGCCAGTGGGAGCAGCAGCAATCTTCTCCTCACCGACCTGCTGCTCCACAGGAGAGAGGGGATGAGCACAGGGGTGCAGCCTGCAAGAGGCGATACCCACAACACACAGGTTATACAGGCAGAAGATCAGCTTCCTGGACATGACTGAACACCAGTGCCTCAGGAGGCTAAGGTATCGTGTCAGGTTGTGGCAGACATTTATAGCTTGCTGGCAGAAGACCTGCTGCCAAGTGGACCTGGTGGACACGTGTTACCAGTGGCTGTCAAAGTAACCACCACCCTCAACTTATTCGTATCAGGCTCCTTCCAGAAATCTGCAGGAGACATTTGCAGGATTTTGCAGTTGGCCACCCACAAATGCATCACTCAGGTGACCAATGCTGTGTTTGCCAGGGCAGGCGATTATGTACACTTTACCACCGATGAAGCCAGTCAGAATGAGCGGGCACTTGGGTTTGCGGCTCTGGCTGGCTTCCCGCAGGTGCAAGGCATCATCGACTGCAAACGTGGTGATCAAGGCACCCCCAGATGACCCAGGAGTGTTTGTAAACCATAGGCGTTACCACTCCATCAATGTGCAGCTCATCTGCAATCACAAAAAGATCAGCATTCAGGTGTGTGCCAGATTCCCAGGGAGCTGCCATGATTCATTCCTCCTGCACCAGTCCACCCTCCCTCAGCTCTTCGCACTTCCAACCAGATTTACTGGTTGGCTGCTTGGAGACAAGGAGTATCCACTGAAGACGTGGCTGATGACACCCTTGAGGAGCTCAAGCAATGAGGCCAAAGAGCACTACAATCAAAGCTAAATGACGACGAGATGTGTAATAGAGCAAGCAATCTGGATGCTGAAGATGAGCTTCAGATGCCCGGACAGATCTGGGGGAACCCTTCAATACGCACTAGCCAGGGTCTCCAGAATCATCATGGTATGTTGCGCTCTGCATAACATAGCACAGCAGTGAGGATTGGAGCAAGGTGCAGAGTGCCGAGCCTCTTCAGAGGAGGAAGAGGAACAGGAGGAGGAACTTGATGTGGACATGGCACATTGCTGCCTGGGATGGCCTCATAATGGCATGATTTAATTAGCTTGCACCAGTGCACCCATCAGGCACCCAGATGCTGAAACCACTTTCCCGCCTCCCCCCATCACCCCAACCACAAAGCAGTCGTACAATGACCAAACCATTCCTTTCACAGACACCCATTGCTTGCAGTTAAGTTATGTCTTACCATTCATTACAACTGAGAAGGCCACTTGCCAGACAGCAGACAAAAATGGGCAAGATGGGAAAGTGGTGCAAAGAAATAATTTTATGTGCCTCAAAATTTAAACATAACCTTCGTAGTGCAACATTAACTAACACACCCATGTGCACCTAGAATTCTTTCCTCTTCCTCTTCCTACCACTTCTACACTGTGCAACCTCTGTGGCTTCAGCAGAGGTGAAAGCCGGCTGCTCACTCCCTGCTCTGACTGCTCAGATGCTCTTGGCCGACGTCCTCTGGGTTTTGGAGCTCGTGAGGGCCCTGCCAAAGACTGTTCTACCGGCACCTGTGCAGGGGCAGATTTGGCCATTGGGACAGGAGGCAGCATGTGGGGCACTGACTGGGACGGGGGGGTGGGGGCGGGTGGAATGGGTGAGAAGTGGAAGCGCTTTGAGCAGAGTCCCCACTTCTTTGTCCCCTTTCGCCATCATCCCTCCCATGTACCACCCGTACTTCCCTGCTAGCAATGAGCTGGAGAGCACTTTGCTGCACATCAGTGGGGCAATGAACGGCCAAGTCTAGGTTTTTATCGCGGCTGGAAATTCTGCCAGAGCCTCACCCATTTTTTTGCTGCTCCTCCAGAATCATCCTCTTTGTTGACGGCCCCCGAGTATCTGCGTCCAGCTGAGCAGAGCTTGAAGAGTCCTGAACCCTCCGACGATGACAATATGTGCTATTTAATTCTGTCACCAGGTAGCTGGGAGCTCCCTGTTTCTCCATTTCGCATCGCCATTGTAACATTTGCATATTGATTTATCATTGGCCCGCAGGCATCTGTAAGGAATACCTATTATATTCACGTGATCACATGCTGAGTTGTCATTGGCCTGCAGGCATCTGTAAGGACTGCTATTGTTTAGAAGACCCAGTAGGGGTCCTCACTCCATCTGGTCTCTGTAATGTATGTACCTTTAAGGGGGGGAACTACTTTTTACAGCTCATGTATACTGTAGTACCGGCAGTGACCACACCTGTATATAGCACTGAGTAGTAATCTGTACAGGCAGTTGCAGAGTGAGCCACGTTGAGTAAACACCTGTTGTACCGTTCTCCGCAGTCTGTGTCTTATTATACACGGACGTAACATTGGCGACGAGGCAGGTTCGAACCTACCTGCAACTCTGCATCACCTCCCGGGGATTCGTTCCTGGAGATCAGTGTATTGGAGGTCAAGGCCAGAGACTCGGGCGTCGACCACGGGCAACCGCCCAGTCATCCAGCAGAGACTCGAGAATTGCGGGGGAGGCTGTCGAGAGCCAGGCTT
The DNA here is from genome assembly GCF_052327205.1 of Somniosus microcephalus. NCBI lineage: Eukaryota > Metazoa > Chordata > Chondrichthyes > Squaliformes > Somniosidae > Somniosus > Somniosus microcephalus. The sequence goes on along the minus strand of NC_140993.1, from coordinate 175,751,996 downwards.
GGCTTTCCAGTCGAGGTGGTCCAGCGAAACGGGCTGGCAACAGGTAGTGCGCAGACCCTTCCCGGACAGTGGCGGGCTAGAGCCCGACCGAGCGGCACAGCAAAGGGCCGAGCAGCGTCGACGGGGGAGAGAGAGAGAGGGCAGAGCGCACAGGGTGCAGCCGGTGTTCAGGGGCCGAGCAGCGTCGGAGAGAGGGAGAGAGAGACGCGCAGAAACCCGTGAGGTGCCGCCATTGCCACGAGGACCGCCGAGAGCAGCGTTGGCAGCAGCGCAGGAGAAGCGCGCGAAACCTACAGGGCGCCGCCATTGCCATGAGAACCGGCAGCAGCGGGGGAGTAAGGAAAGTGCGGGAGATGCCATTTTAAGCCATTGGGAGACGCCATTTTAAACCACACCCAAAATGCTGAAGAGTGGCAGTATCACCACATTTGACAATGAAGTCGAAGATTGGACTACATATGTCGAACGAATAGAGGTGTACTGCAAGGCAAATGAGGTGTCAGATGACAAGAAAGCGTCGGTATTGTTAAATTTAATGGGTGCAAAGACGTATGGTTTGTTACGAAATCTAGTAACCCCAACGAAGCCAATGGAAAAGAGTTTTGAAGACATAATAACGATACTAAAGGAACATTTAAACCCCACACCGCTGCTGATAGCAGAAAGATTCAAGGTTCACAAACGGAACCAGCATAAGGATGAAAGCAATGCTGATTATTTAACAGAACTGCGCAAACTATCGAAACACTGCCAGTTTGGAGCGGGACTGGCAGATACCTTAAGGGACAAGTTTGTGTGTGGGCTTCAAAGTGAAGGAACCCAGAAACGGCTTTTATCTGAAAAGGACCTTACGCTGGAAAAGGCTTTCAGCATTGTGGTATCATATGAAGCAGCAGCAAGGGGCGCTGCAGAGATACAACAGAGACCGCAAGAATATGGCACAAACGAAATGTCATATGGAACAGAGAAGTGCTATCGCTGCGGCAGAACAACACACGACCAGAATGATTGCTGGTTCAAAGACAAAGTGTGCAGACAGTGTGGAAAAGTAGGACACATAGCACGAGTCTGCAGGTCGGGAAAGAAAACCAGCAATAAGAAACCTACCAAAGGGAAGTACAAGAAGGTCCAAAGATGTGTGGGTTAGGTTGATTGGCTATGATAAATTGACCCTTAGTGTTAGGGGGATTAAATACGTGGGGTTACGGGGTAGGGTGGGATATGTGTTGGTGTAGGGGTTACGGGGATCGGGTGGGATATGTGTCGGTGCAGGCTCGATGGGCCGAAATGGCCTCTATCTGCACTGTGGGGTTTCTGTGATTCTGTGAAGGTACATAAGATGACGGAGAATAGTTCAGACGAACAAAAGAGTGATAACGACTCCGAAAGCAGGGAACTGAGTTGTCTGAAACTACATAATGTGATCACAACGGAGGATCACCGAACCATTTGGGTCACTCTCAAGATAGCAGGAGTCCAGGTAAAGATGGAATTGGACACAGGATCAGCCCTAACAGTCACAAACCGACGGGACTACGAGCGGCTATTCTCACACATACCCTTGAGAGACACAAAAATTATTTTGAAGACGTACACGGGGCAAAAAGTCCACCCCAAAGGAAAAATAAGGGTGACCGTTATATATAACGGTAAGGAAACACCAAAACTAGACCTGTATGTATTGCAAGATGGAGGACCACCATTACTGGGACGTGAATGGATCCGGAAAATACAACTGGATTGGCATTCCATACAGACACTGACTGTGGCTGACAAAAAGGATGACGACGTCACACCTGGGCGACTGTCAAAGATCCTAACTGACGCGAAAGAAGTGTTTCAGCAAGGACTCGGAACACTAAAAGGCATGACAGCGACGATTAAAATTGAAGAAAACGCAAGCCCAAAATTTTTCAAGGCCAGACCGGTACCTTATGCGATCCGCCCAGCCGTCGAAGCAGAGCTGGAGAGTCTGGAAAATTCAGGTGTACTGTCCTAGGTAGACTGGAGCGAGTGGGCTACACCCATCGTCCCTGTGATGAAAAAGTCGTTGAGCAGCACGCCTGGGGAACCAAGGAAGGTTTGCATCTGTGGGGACTTTAAGGTAACAGTGAATCCGGTCCTTCACACCGTACAATATCCACTTCCGCGGATTGAAGATATTTTCGCCTCGCTATCTGGAGGGAAACGCTTCACTAAGATTGATCTGGCCCAGGCGTATCTGCAAATGGAGGTAGAAGAAGCATCAAAAAAATACCTCACAATCAACACCCATAAAGGTCTCTACCAATACAACCGGCTGGTATTCGGGGTAGCATCAGCTCCAGCTATTTGGCAGAGGGCAATGGAACAAGTCCTGCAAGGGATCCCAGGGACCCAGTGTTATTTGGACGACATCCTGGTCACGGGCAAAAATGACAGTGATCACCTTGCCAACCTGGAGCAGGTGCTCACTAGATTGCAGGAATATGGGCTCCGAGCTAACCGCCCCAAATGCGAGTTTTTTAGAAAACAGATCTCGTATTGTGGCCAATTATCGATAAAGAGGGGTTACATAAGTCCCCAGAGAAGATTGAGGCAGTAGTCAAGGCTCCAGCACCAGAAAATGTGTCACAACTGAGGTCGTTCCTCGGGCTGGTAAACTACTACCATAAGTTCTTGCCAAATTTGTCTACAATACTACACCCACTGAACACCCTCCTGCAAACTGGGGTGCCATGGAAGTGGAGTGACGAATGTAGACGAGCTTTCCAGAAGAGCAAAACACTAATCACATCGAAAGAGGTATTGGCCCATTGCAACCCGGCATTACCAATTCGGTTGGCATGTGATGCGTCACCCTACGGCATTGGAGCGGTGCTGTCGCACAAATTCTCGGACGGCTCAGAGAGGCCAATAGCCTTTGCATCATGATCACTAACCTCAGCCGAGCGTAACTACACCCAGATTGACAGGGAGGCCCTCAGCCTAGTGTGGGGAGTGAAAAAGTTCAATCACTATCTGCACGGGCAGAAATTCACCTTGCTGACTGATCACCTTGATGTGTGGATCCCGAGTGGTAATTCCACCCAAGTTAAGGGATAGAGTGCTCAATGAGCTTCATGAGGGTCATCTGGGAGGGGTAAAAATGAAAAGCCTAGCCAGGGCTTATGTGTGGTGGCCGGGAATCGATAAACAAATCGAGGACCTGACCAAGAACTGCTCAGGATGCCAGAAAGTCCAAAATGCACCACCACAGGCCCCTCTACACCCATGGGAGTGGCCCTCATCTCCATGGCAACGGGTGCATATTGATTTTGCTGGTCCATTCATGGACTCAATGTTTTTAATAGCCGTGGATGCGCACTCGAAATGGCCTGAGGTCATCAAAATGTCCATCACCACCACGGAGAAAACTATTGTAGTCCTACGGACCATTTTTGCCAGGAATGGCTTGCCAGAACAGATTTGCTCTGACAACGGACCACAGTTTGTGTCCGAAGAGTTCCGGAGGTTCTTGAAAAAGAATGGGGTAAGGCATTACACATCCGCCCCGTATCATCCAGCCACAAATGGATTGGCTGAGAGGTTCGTACAAACCTTTAAGAAGGCAATAAAGGCTATGTACAATGACAACATTCCGCTGCAGCACAAGGTGGACAATTTCCTGTTCGCCTACCGGAATGCGACACATGCAGTCACCAACCAGGCCCCAGCCATGATGTTCTTTAACCGAAGGTTAAGATCTCGCCTGGATTTGCTCAGACCAAACGTACGAAGAGATGTTGAGAGTAAGCAATTCCAGCACATCCATGAGACGCCAACGAGGAGTTTCAATGTAGGGCAACCAGTCTTGGCCCGCAACTACCGAACAGAAAAATGGCAGCCAGGAACGATGTGCACACGGCAGGGGCCACTAATGTACACAATGGACGTTGGGGAGAGCATCGTGAGATGCCATGCTGACCAGATCCTAGAGTCACAGGAACAAGTCAACCCCATGCCTCGCCCATACGTACCTGGTGATGAACCCGACGTACAGGTTGCATCTACCCCAGAAACAGTAGCATCGGAAGCTGATGAAGCAACCGACGACAGGGGGCCAGAATCGCCTCCGCACCAAGAGCAAGACACTCGGGAAAGGCACTATCCAGAAAGGATCAGGAGGCCTCCCCAAAGACTGAATATATAAATAGACTATTTTCAGCTAATGTTGCATGTTAAAAGTGTTAATTGTAATTAGTTTGATATTTAATTGTTTAATGAGTGTTATGGTACTGTTAATCTAAAAGGGGAGGAATTGTAATGTATGTACCTTTAAGGGGGGGAACTACTTTTTACAGCTCATGTATACTGCAGTACCGCAGTGACCACACCTGTATATAGCACTGAGTAGTAATCTGTACAGGCAGTTGCAGAGTGAGCCACGTTGAGTAAACACCTGTTGTACCGTTCTCCGCAGTCTGTGTCTTATTATACACGGACGTAACAGTCTCCACTGTACTGCTGTGAGTAAGAACAGACCTGATGCTTCATTAAAAGAGTTTAAACTATAATACTCCGTTGTCCTGCAATTTATTATTTTTGTACAAAGTGTGCAAAACAAGACATGGTGTCAGAAGTGAGATTTGAAATGGACATCGTTGGAGCTCCCTTACCCCGAATGAATTGGGAATCTTTGAACTTACCTAGAGAATGGAGCAAGTTCAAGCAACACATGGAGTTGATGTTTTCGGGTCCATTGAAAAGTATAGCGGAGGAAGAAAGATGCAGCTACCTACTCCTGTGGATCGAAGAAAAAGGGAGAGACATTTTTAACACATGGCCTCTCAACGCAGATGAAGCAAAGGTACTGAAAATTTATTTTGACCGTTTTGAAGCATATGTGATGCCCAAGACAAATACGATATTCGCTAGGTACAAGTTTCAGGAGAAAGTACAAGGAGCTAGTGAGTCATTTGAACAGTTCGTGACTGAGTTAAAACTGCTGGTAAAAGACTGTGCATATGCAGATAAAGATGAGATGGTCAGAGACCGCATCGTGTTTGGAATACATTCAGCTAAAGTGAGAGAGAAACTTTTGAATGTTGGGTCCGGGCTAATGCTGGACAAAGCTATAGACATAGCTAGATCGCACGAGATAGCCCAAGCACAGTTGAAAACCATAACAGGGGCCACGAGCAGCTCGAGTGAACAGACAGTGCACGCAGTTAATAGATGCACACCAAAGAACACTGCCCAGAGAGCGTGTTTCAGAACAGAAAGAACAGCGAGAGTTCTAAAAATGGGCAACACAGACATAAAACGCTTCAAAAACTGTGGATATTGTGGAAACAACTGGCATGGAGAAAAGCAGTACTGCCCTGCCAAAGGAAGGCAATGTACTAAATGTGGTAAACGGAACCACTTTGCTAAAGTTTGCAGGACTGTTTTCGGAAAAACAGTACACACAGTGAGTGACAGCCAAATGCCAGATAGAGAGCCAAATGCAGAGGAACTGTCTATTGATTCTGTGTCACAGAAAAAACAGATTTCAGAGACTGAGCAAGCCTATGCCGATATTGAGATAGGAAAACCGGGCAAAGAGCTTAAGTTTAAACTAGACACTGGATCTCATGTTAATGTAATTCCTCTGAGTGAGTATCACAGCTTGAAGGATGATTGTGAGCTACAGCCCACCTCACACAGACTGACTGGCTATGGGGGTGAGCAACTCATTGTAAAAGGCACATGCGTGATGAAATGCAAGTACAAAGAAAGCGACATGATGTTGGACTTTTACATTATTGACACTCGAGCACCTCCAGTGCTAGGCCTAAAGGCATGTTTAGACATGGACCTCGTCAAGCTAGTGATATCATTGACAGCACCAGTTGAGAAGCAGACAGTCATGGAGGAGTTTGCTAACGTTTTCAAAGGAATCGGACTATTCCCAGGCGAATGCACTATTCACCTTGACCCAGCAGCAACCCCTGTGGTTTGCCCACCGAGAAGGATACCCCTTGCTCTATGTAGTCGCCTGAAGGAGGAGCTGCAGAGCATGGAGAATACAGAAATCATCGTACAGGAAACAGAACCGACAGAGTGGGTCAATGCGTTAGTAGTGGTTGAGAAACCACGTACAGTCAAGCTCAGAGTCTGTCTCGACCCCAGAGATTTGAACAAGGCTATCAAACATCCTCACTACCCTCTACCAATGCTAGATGACATCACACCCAAGCTAGTGGGAGCATGTTACTTTAGTGTAATGGACGCACGATCAGGATACTGGACTATCAAGCTCACAGAAGAGTCATCTAAGCTAACAATGTTCAACACACCATTTGGACACTACCGATTTCTGCGTTTACCGTTTGGTCTTATCTCAGCTGAGGGTGAATTCCAGCGGAAGATCGACGAAACCTATGAAGGCCTCGATGGAGTAGTCGCAATCGTAGACGACATCCTCATCTATGGCAGGAATAGAGAGGAACATGCCAGGAACCTCCGTGCGATGCTACAAAGATCACGGGAGAAAAGTATCCGGCTCAACCCCAAATAAAGCATAATCGGATCCACCGAGATCAGTTATTTCGGGCATCTCCTCTCAACTGATGGCATTAAGCCGGATCCAGAGAAAATCTCCACCATCAAGAAGATGGAGCCACCGAAGAACCGCGCAGAGCTAGAGACAGTACTAGGCATGGTTAACTAATTAGCCAAGTTTGCCCCGAGCCTCTCCGAAATCAACGCACCCATGCGTCAGTTGCTCAAACAATCCAATGAGTTCCTGTGGGACAAACAACACGACACAGCATTTCAGAAAATGAAAGACCTAATCACCAGAGAACCAGGGCCAGTTCTTGCCTACTTCAACCCCAACAAAGAGCTCAGACTACAAGTGGACGCATCAAAGTACGGACTAGGCGCAGTATTACTGCAAGAAGGAAAGCCAATTGGCTATGCTTCCAGATCTCTCTCAGACAGTGAAATCAACTATGCTCAAATCAAGAAAGAGCTATATGCAATTCCGTTTGGATGTAAGCATTTCCACCAGTACATCTATGGCCGACAAGTCATTGTGGAATCCGACCACAAGCCCCTCGAGTCAATCATGAGGAAACCACTAGCCGCAGCCCCACCAAGCCTACAGAGAATGATCCTTCAGCTACAGAAGTACGACTTCACAATCATTCACTGTCCAGGCAAAGACATTCCTGTCGCAGACACGCTCTCCAGAAAGTCTCTTCGCTACCAGGACAGCAGCCTCAGTGAAGGCATGGGTGTGCAGGTGCACATGGTGTACAACAGCTTACCTGTGAGTGACTCAAAACTGAAGGAGATCCGAGCAGAAACAGAGAAAGATGCACAACTCACACTGCTGAGCAAAGTCATACATGAAGGATGGCCTGAGGAAAGGAGGAAATGCCCTCAGAGCATATCTGAATCCTGGAACCACAGAGACGAACTGTCAGAACTGTGCAAACACATTGAGGACATTGTCGGAAAATGTTCCATTTGTCTAGAACGCCGCCCATCAAATGTCAAAGAGCCCATGATACCTCAGCGTATCCCAAACAGGCCCTGGCAGGTCGTCAGCTGCAAACAAGTGCATGCAAAATGTGTACAGAGACAGCAACACCAAAAGAGATACCATGACAGGTCAGCTAGACTACTGCCGCCGCTACACAATGGAGAATCTGTCAGAATCCAGGAGCATGACTACTGGAAGCCAGCAGTCGTCATCCAGCCAGCTGACACTGAGCGATCGTATCACGTCCGCACCCCAGAAGGACAGGTGTACCGCCGCAATCGCAGGCACCTCCTGAACACCAAGGAACAACACCGTCATTCCGACATGAGGATCAGTGCAATAGAGTGTGATGAACGGAGCAATACACCAAACACATCGGCCTAGAAATTCAGTTGTTTGCGCCAGCCGTTAGCGCCAGAAAAGGGTATATTTCCGGCGCTAGCCACTTAGCGCCCGGGCGCCGCCGGATCTGCGCCTACGCCGAAATTCAGTTGGGATTTAGCGCTGGCGCAAAGTGTTAGCGCCCGCTCAGCTGCGCGCGCATCTTATGACGTCATTTGGGTGTGCAACGCCGTTTGTGCGCCCCAAACCGGAAATTCAGTGGCGCCCGTCCAATGTGGGCGTGGCGCTGTTAAGAACTGTGAAGTGGAACTCAACAGAGGCCCTGTGGGATTCAGGGAGCGCTAATTAAAGGGCACATCCACTCACCCATAAAGGCCAGCCATTTCGCTGCAATGACTTTACTGCTTTGGATTTCTGGACAGAGAGCAAGGCACAGAGATTTCTGATTTCGGACAACATAGGAGAGGTATTTTTGGCTTCTAGCCAGTGCTTTGACATTTGCATCCTTGTGATTTGGCTGTTTGGAACTTTATAATGGGGGCTGTATGGGGTGCCAACCCTCAGTTGCAGCATTTTGTGCGAAGGGCTCGCAGACGCTGTGACAGAGGGCCAGCCATGCCTAGACGCAGAGGGGCCATCAGGCGTCACCAACGTAGGCCTTACCCAGTCAGGCAATACCGGCAGCAGGTGTCCTATCTCACCATGACTGCGGCGCATTGTGTGAAGAGGCTGCGCTTCAGGAAGGAGGTGGTTGCAGAGATCTGCCAGCTGCTTCACGCAGATTTGCGGCCACAGCTCATGTGCAGAACATCTCTCTCGGTGGAAGTGAAGATCACGGTGGCTCTCAGCTTTTATGCAAGCGGCTCGTTCCAAGCCGCTGCTGCGGACATAGCGAACATCTCCCAGTTCGCCGCGCATCGCTGCATCTGGCAGGTCACCGATGCACTTTACGCGAGGAGACACCAATTCATCTCCTTCCCCATGACCCAACACAAGCAGGAGCAGCGTGCAGTCGGATTTGGCAGGATCGCGGGCTTCCCCATGGTGCAGGGCGCCATTGACTGCACGCATGTGGCTATGCGGGCACCTATCCACAATGCCGAGCATTACCGCAACCGCAAGGGCTACCATTCCCTAAATGGGCAGCTGGTGTGTGACCACAGGCAGTGCATCCTAGCTGTCAATGCCCGCTTCCCAGGAAGCAGCCACGATGCATTTATCCTGCGCCAGACTACTGTGGCTGACATGTTCGAGGCACAGCCTCCACCAAGGGGATGGCTTATCGGGGACAAGGGCTACCCTTTGTGTACATGGCTCATGACCCCGCTCCGCGCGCCCACGACCCCAGCGGAGGTGGCATACAACGAAAGCCATCAAGCCACAAGGAACCTAATAGAGCAAACGATAGGCGTCCTCAAGCAACGGTTCCGCTGCCTGGATCGTTCCGGAGGAGCTCTTCAGTATTCGCCGGATAGAGTCTCCCAGTTCGTCGTCGTGTGCTGCATGCTCCACAACCTGGCGATCCGCAGGACTCAGGCACTGCCACCTGACATTGCCCCACCACCTCAAGAGGATGAGCTGGAGGACCATGAGGAGGAGGAGGAGGAGGAGGAGCAGCCTAGGAGGGAGCGACAAGGTCCAAGGGCCGTCCGCCGGTGGCTTATTGTTCGACACTTCTAGGCCCCCTGTCAGGAAATGGCCTGGGCCAATGAACGCAGCTGAAGGCAGCCGCTCCGCAAGCCCTCAGCCGCTTAACCCAACAACCAGTTGAAACATGACACCTGCACATGGTGAAAAAATAAAAATCTTTATTTCACAAACTCAGGGCCCTTCCCACATGGAACAGCAAAACAGAGAAGACCTCCAAAAAACAGTCGAAAACTTCTGTCACTCCCAAAACCTGGGGAGGACTAACAAAACTTCCACATGCAAATGGCCTTCCTCACCGGCCTTACAAAAAAACGCCCCCCCCCCAACACAAACACCCCCATAAAAACAAACAAGATAATGCCCCCCAGAACAGAAGCCCCCGCATGACCAAAACCCGCGCTCGCCACACTCTACTCGGCGTGCCGAGAGGGCGAGTCCTTAGAGAGCGTTCTCTTGCCCCGGCCCGACCTGCAGCTGCGCCTCAAGCTGGGCCCTGAGGCTGGGGCAAGGCTGGGGGAAGGCTCATCAGGGCGACAATGCGTCTCGCCAGATGCCCTTGGGGGTCGCCCTACACGAGGGCCGGCCCAGGAGGGGCCGGCTGGTGGCTGCTGCAGCTGTGGGTGGCCATCTTCAGTTCCTGCAGCAGCTCGTCGCACCCTGGCTGGGGGAGTGGCAGTGTCGCCTGCACCAATGGGGACAAGCTGGCTGATGGCAGGCGCGCGCTGCTCGCCAGAGACACTGGCACTCGGCCGGCCTGGCAGGGGAGCAAGCGCACCAATGTGTTGGCCGCCAGACTGCTGTGCTGCAGCAGGGTGACGGCTCGCCTGGCGACGCCTCCGCGCCAGTGCGAGGGTGGCAGAAGTTAGTGCCCCAACTGCCCTGGCATGTGCCCGCAGCTGCTGTGCCAGTGTCTGCCCAGCACCTCTCATGTGGCGACTGGCGTGCTGCGCTGCGGCGAGTTGCTGCACCCCCCTGTCGTGCGCTGCCACAAGTAGGTCCACCCCCCTGTCGTGCGCTGCCACAAGTAGGTCCACCCCCCTGGCGTGCGCTGCCGCGAATTGTTCCAGGCCCCTGGCCTGTGATTCGGCGAAAGCCACCACACTATGTGCCAGGCTCTCCATGGCGCGAGGCATCTGCTCCACCACCTGCATAAACTCCACGTGGTGCCGCTCCGACGCCGCCGACATGTCGTGCAGGAGGCGCACCTCCTGGGCGACGTCCGACTCCGGACTGGAGGGCGGACTCGCCCTCTGGGCAGAAGGCTGGCGTGGCGCCGGATCCTTGCCGCGTTCGGCCACCCTACTGGGACCAGGTTCTCCCCTCCCCTCCACCACCTGCCCCCTCTGGGCAGAAGGGCGGCGTGGTGCCGGACCCTTCCCGCGTGCGTCGACGCCACTGGTACCAGGTTCTGGCCTCCCCTCCACCGCCTCCCCCCTCTGGCCAGAAGGCTGCCCTGCTGCCGGGCCCTTGCCGCGTGCGTCCACGCCACTGGTACCAGGTTCTGGCCTCCCCTCCACCGCCTCCCCCCGGCTCTCCTGCACGCCAGACGTCTCCCCTCCATTGCCATCTGCTGGCGCGGAGGAGGGTTCCCCGGAGGTGCCGCCTTCCTCCTGGTCCTCCACGTCCTCCTCCTCCGAGGGCCTGGCTCTCTGTGCTTCAGGGAGCACCTCCTCCTCAGCAGCTGAAAGCAGGAAGGCACAAGTGTAGCTTTAGAGTGAGGACAGGCCGACAGCCAGGGAGGCCGCAGTGGTGCATTATGCGCATTTTGCGGTCAGTGGGGAAGGATGTACATCTGATGCGCGAGGGCAAGGAGAGAGGTGCACCTGGTCATGTCCTTACCAGTGGGTTCCAGTACAGGGTCCGCATCGCCGATCGCGACAGGGCCTGTCACCCGGGCACGCAGGAGTCGTGCCACCCTCTCCTCCAGATCAGTCAGCTCCTGGTAGTCGGGACGCCCTCCACCAGTCGCTACCTGGCTCCTGGCGTTCCTCGCCAGCTTGGCCTGCAAGAGAAAGGAGGGCCTCTAAGTACAGTGTGGTGCCCTGCTGCTGTGTGTGAGGCCTCCCATGGTTGAATAGCTTGGACAGTGGGCTGCCCTGTTGCTGTGTGGGAGCCCTCCCATGGCTGAATAGCTTGGACAGTGTGCTGCCCTGTTGCTGTGTGGGAGCCCTCCCATGGCTGAATAGCTTGGACAGTGTGATAAGTGCAGAAAGAGCTTTGATTAACATGCAAGTGCCATTGCAGCGGGAGGAGGGCTGGGCATCAGGCCTTTGATGTCCCTTTGGCCCTAATGGGAGGTGCACATGCAAGGATGAGGGGGACAGTGGAAAGGGTACTCACCTTCACCATCCGACTGAGGTCATTGAATTTCTTGCGGCACTGGTCCGCACTCCTGGGAACATCGCAGTTGGATGAGACCCTGCGGGCAATTCTGCTCCAGGCGTTCCTGAACTGGCTCCTGGGAGCCTTCCTGCCACTAGCCAGGCACACAATCCATCTTTTCTTGTGTACCCCATGGATGAGCACACTCAGTGCATGCTCAGAGAAGCGCTGTGCTCTGTCACGGGCCCTCTCCATTCCTCCAGGCGCTGTTTTGGCACACCACCAGTGCTGAGGCCTAGTTGCAGCGCTACAGCATGCAGGGCGTGGCAGCAGTCAAAGTTGACCCTTCCCCCTTTAAGAGCTGGCCGGCGTCAGGGTGTCTGCTGACACTCAACACATGACCGCACCTGCGCTGCGCCCGGAATCGGCGATATCAAGCCGCATCGCCGGATTAGCGCCTGAACACAGCATTGCAGCGCCAGTTTCAGCGCTCGGCCAGAATCTGGTCCAACTTCACTGAATTTCAGCGAGTTGGCCTGCAGTTTCCGGCGGGCGCTAAATTTACCGAGCGCCCGACTTTAGCGCCCCAAAACTGTGCAAACTGAATTTCTAGGCCATCATACTTACCTGAACCTAAACCTGAACCTGATTTGTTGACCGATTCAGGAGCATGCTCAGTTCCATACCACACAAGGTCGGGACGAGAGGTCAAGCCTAGAGTTATCCTTGACTTGTGAACTGTCAAAGGGTGTAGGCGGATCGCTGCCCTAAAAAAAACTGTACATCGTTATTGAAACGTTGAGATGTTTTCAGTGCTGGTTAAATGTTGAGTTTACTTATATGTTGATGCTACTGAGAACATTATGTAGAAGAAAGGTTCAAAAGTAATGCATAACATTTTTCTTTTAAAAGAAAGGGGATGTAACATTTGTATATTGATTTATCATTGGCCCGCAGGCATCTGTAAGAACTGGTATTGTTTAGAAGACCCAGTAGGGGTCCTGACTCCATTTGGTCTCCACTGTACTGCTGTGAGTAAGAACAGACCTGATGCTTCATTAAAAGAGTTTAAACTGTAATACTCCATTGTCCTGCAATTTATTATTTTTGTACAAAGTGTGCAAAACAAGACAGCCATCAACGCCGATACTCCACTTTGCTGCAGAGGAGGAGGCACTGGAGCTGTCAGCATGGTGATGACTGGAGTGCCTCTCCCAGCTGTTCTGTGCTCTCTTCTCCTGCAAGGAGGGAAACAAGCGACCTTTGAGTGAGAGTCATGGAATGAGTGGAATGCAGGGATTGGCAATATCTGTAGAGGGTGACTATGAGCGAGAGGCATTGCATTAAGATGAGGGTGAGTGTCCATGGTCGATCATCAGATGGGAATGTGAGGAAGTGCATAGACAGAGAGGGATGGGTGCACTTGAAAGGTATGTTGGTGTGAGGAGTGATGTGCAGAAGTACATAGATTACACAGGATTGGGCAGAAACATGGCAAATGCACTAAACTGTGGATAAATGTGAGGTTATCCACTTTGGTGGCAAAAACAGGAAGGCAGATTATTATTTGAATGGCAATAGATTGGGAGAAGGGGAAGTGCAAAGAGACCTGGGTGTTCTTGTGCACCAGTCGCTGAAGGTAAGCATGCAGGTGCAGCAGGCGGTTAAGAAGGCAAATGGTATGTTGGCCTTCGTAGCAAGAGGGTTCGAGTACAGGAACAAGGATGTCTTGCTGCAGTTGTACAGGGCCTTGGTGAGACTGCACCTTGAGTATTGTGTGCAGTTTTGGTTGCCTTACCTGAGGAAGGACGTTCTTGCCATGGAAGGAGTGCAGCGAAGATTCACCAGGCTGATATCTGGGATGGCAGGAATGACGTATGAGGAGAGATTGTGTCGATTGGGCTTATACTCACTGGAGTTTGGAAGATTGAGAGTGGATCTCATCGAAACCTATAAAATTCTGTCAGACCTGGACAGACTAGATGCAAGAAGGATGTTTCTGATGGCTGGGGAGTCCAGAACCAGGGGTCATAGTCTAAGGATAAGGGGTAAGCCATTTAGGACTAAAATGAGGAGGAATTTCTTCACCCAGAGAGTGGTGAACCTATTGAATTCTCTGCCACAGAGGGTGGTGGAGGCCAGTTCATTAAATATATTCAAGAAAGAGTTGGATATATTTCTTAAGGCTAAAGGGATCAAGGGATATGGGGAGAAGGCAGGGACAGGGTACTGAATTTGGATGATCAGCCATGATCTCATTGAATGGCGGAGCAGGCTCGAGGGGCCGAATGGCCTACTCCTGCTCCTATCTTCTATGTTTCTATGTTTACGTTTCAATTCTATCCCTCTAGAAATAAACCCTAGTGCTTGGTTTGCTTTTTTATGGCCTGGTTAATCTGTGTCGCAACTTTTAGTGATTTGTGTATTTGTACTCCGAGATCCCCTTGCTCTTCTACCCCATTTGGATTCTTATTTTCCAAGTAAGATTCTTATTTTCCAAGTAGCTTGAGTAGGTTTTGGAAGGTGGAGTGAGAGGGTTGGGCTGACACACACATCAGGATGTAGTTGAATGTGGCATTATGCTCACCTTTCCTGACCTCACGTGGTCATTAATTCTCTTCCTGTACTTTATCCAGGACCGTGCTACCACACTCCTGCTGCTCACCTCCGCCGCAATCTCCAGCCATGCCTCCTTGGTCTCTGAGGCTGACTTTTTCCTCCCGTCAGCAGGGAATATCACCTCCCTGCGGGCCCCAACACCTTGCAGCAGGAGGTCCAGGGAGGCATCACTGAAGTGAGGGGTAGCTTTTGTACGTTGCGACTTTATTTCTTGCTCTCCAAGCAATGTTTCTCCAACCTCCACAAAACTGACAAGTGTCATCTTTGTAGTGTTCCTTTAAATACCTCAGCTGAATTGGATCCATGTGCTACGTCATCAGACCCACTCGCGTTAATTGGTCGGGAAACCCGGAAGTCAGATGTAAATGCAGTGGCTTCGTTAAAAAGCCACTGACAAACGCACCGCTGAAACTTCCGGGTTCCCTATGCGATCCAGGGCTACCCTGCTGCCAGCGCATCGGCAAGTAAAAATTCCGGCCCTTGTGTGAGTTTTATATGAAGGATTACATAGTAGCAGAGAAAAACTTTCGGGACCTGTTCCGACTGCAGTAGTGAGAGTCACAGATATGTTTGAAGGCAGCAGAGGTGCAAAACTACAGCCCTGACCACTCAATCATTCTAGCTGAAGGAAAAATTGTACATTCCTGAACACCCATCATATCCGCTAAGAACTCCACAGCCCTGAACACCCCAATTTAAGAGCTGAAGAACTTTAAAGCCCTGAACATAAGAACATAAGAAATAGGAGCAGGAGTAGGCCATACGGCCCCTCGAGCCTGCTCCGCCATTCAATAAGATTATGGCTGATCATCGACCTCAGCTCCACTTTCCTGCCCGATCTCCATATCCCTTGGTTTCCCTAGAGTCCAAAAATCTATCTCATCATATCAGCTGAAGGAAGTTATACCAAATCATCAATTATCACAGATATCCTTTGTTAAAAAAAAATGCACCTCCGGAAGAATATGTTGGCCTTGGAGGGAGTGCAATGAAATTCACCAGAATGATAATAGAGCTAAAAGGGTTAAATTATGAAGACAGGTTGCATAGACTAGGCTTGTACAAAAGCAAAATACTGTGGATGCTGGAAATAGAAACATAGAAGATAGGAGCAGGAGTCGGCCATTCGGCCCCTCGAGCCTGCTCCGCCATTCAATGAGATCATGGCTGATCATCCAAATTCAGTACCCCGTTCCTGCCTTCTCCCCATATCCCTTGATCCCTTTAGCCTTAAGAAATATATCCAACTCTTTCTTGAATATATTTAATGAATTGGCCTCAACTGCCTTCTGTGGTAGAGAATTCCACAGGTTCACCACTCTCTGGGTGAAGAAATTCCTCCTCATTTCTGTCCTAAATGGCTTACCCGTTATCCTTAGACTGTGACCCCTGGTTCTGGACTCCCCAACCATCGGGAACATCCTTCCTGCACCTAGTCTGTCTGTCTAAATCTGAATTAAAAACACAAAATGCTGGAAATACTCAGCTGGTCAAGCAACATCTGTGGAGAGAGAAACAGAGCTGACGTTTCACGTTGATCACCTTGCGTCTGAAGACTAGGCTTGTATTCCTTTGAATATACAAGATTAAGAGGTGATTTAATTGAGGTGTTTAAGATGATCAAAGGAGTTGATAGGGTAGATGGAGAGAAAGTTATTTCCTCTGGTGAGGGAATCCAGAGCAAGAGGGCATAACCTTAAAATTAGAGCTAGGCCGTTCAAGGTGATGTCTGAAAGCACTTCTTCACGTAAAGGGTAGTGAAAATCTGGAACTTCCTTCCCCAAAAAGCTGCTGAGGTTAGCTAAATTGAAAATTTCAAACTGAGATTGATAGATTTTTGTTAGGTAAGGCTATTAAGAGTTAAGAAACCAACGTGAGTAGATGGAGTTAAGATACAGATCAGCCATAATCTAATTGAATGGCGGAACAGGCTCAAGGGACTGAATGGCCTACTCCTGTTCCTATATATTCCTGAATGTTGTGCTCATCAATATGAGGAACACCAGTACTAGGATTACAACAATTTTCCACTCAGTGTCATCATCAAGCACTTTCAGGTTAAGTATCATTCAGGTTTGATGCAGCATAATGCTCTATTTGTCTCAAAGCTGCACCTTCTTTTGCACCTAAGGTGATATTTTTATTTCTCACATCTGACATTTCAATGACCTGTTGGAATGAAACTCCAAGGTTTGTGATGACCTCCAGTAATGTTGGTGTCGGGGGCTCCAGCAATGTTGGTGTCGGGGGCTTCAGCAATGTTGGTGTCGGGGGCTTCAGCAATGTTGGTGTCGGGGGCTCCAGCAATGTTGGTGTCGGGGCTCCAGCAATGTTGGTGTCGGGGGCTCCAGTAATGTTGGTGTCGGGGCTCCAGTAATGTTGGTGTCGGGGCTCCAGTAATGTTGGTGTCGGGGGCTCCAGCAATGTTGGTGTCGGGGGCTCCAGTAATGTTGGTGTCGGGGCTCCAGTAATGTTGGTGTCGGGGGCTCCAGTAATGTTGGTGTCGGGGGCTCCAGTAATGTTGGTGTCGGGGGCTCCAGTAATGTTGGTGTCGGGGCTCCAGTAATGTTGGTGTCGGGGGCTCCAGCAATGTTGGTGTCGGGGGCTCCAGTAATGTTGGTGTCGGGGGCTCCAGTAATGTTGGTGTCGGGGCTCCAGTAATGTTGGTGTCGGGGGCTCCAGTAATGTTGGTGTCGGGGGCTCCAGTAATGTTGGTGTCGGGGGCTCCAGTAATGTTGGTGTCGGGGGCCTCCAGTAATGTTGGTGTCGGGGGCTCCAGTAATGTTGGTGTCGGGGCTCCAGTAATGTTGGTGTCGGGGGCTCCAGTAATGTTGGTGTCGGGGGCCTCCAGTAATGTTGGTGTCGGGGCTCCAGTAATGTTGGTGTCGGGGGCTCCAGTAATGTTGGTGTCGGGGGCCTCCAGTAATGCTGGTGTCGGGGGCTCCAGTAATGTTGGTGTCGGGGCTCCAGTAATGTTGGTGTCGGGGGCTCCAGTAATGTTGGTGTCGGGGGCCTCCAGTAATGTTGGTGTCGGGGTCCTCCAGTAATGTTGGTGTCGGGGGCTCCAGTAATGTTGGTGTCGGGGGCTCCAGTAATGTTGGTGTCGGGGGCTCCAGTAATGTTGGTGTCGGGGGCCTCCAGTAATGTTGGTGTCGGGGGCTCCAGTAATGTTGGTGTCGGGGGCCTCCAGTAATGTTGGTGTCGGGGGCTGGGGTCCTCTAAGAACTACATTGAAACTACTTGCACTTTTCTCTTTAATCCCCTGTATTAATCAGGATTTAACCCCAGGTGCTGATGTAAAACTGTTTACTCTCTCATGTTTGGATACAGGAGTATGCACATTTTTGCTAGCAAGTAATTGAGGGTATACTGAGTATACGCACGTAATCTTTGAAGCCTATGACTGAAGAGTAAACATAATGTTGTGGCAGAGGCCACAAAGGGACAATAACACAATGTGTACCCAATGCTGTTATATGTACCTAACACAATTCAGTTTGTATAGCAATGCTGTGGTATGTACATGCTGGGTTGGGTTATTGGTGCAGGGCCCCTTTAAGAGTGTCGGGCCCTTTAAGAGTGTCAGGTTACTTGATGACGCATCAGCCCCTGCTTGTAACCCTGCACGGGGCTGAGGTTTCTCAGTCCATGTGGAGATGTGATTAAAGCAGGACACGTTTTGTCCTTTACCTAAAGAAAGTCTCAGCCTGTTGATTTCTGACGATCCCAACAATGTGGAGGATTTTTGTGTCACTTTTGCACTTCAAAACAGAACCCAAATTGCACGTACAGTTGAAGCGGCGACTTGCCGATTGGTTTCTGCCAATTCCGATTTTTGAGCCGACCTCGATCTACTGCACCCACAGCTCCCGCTGAAAATTGGGGTCAACTTATAAACCCCCCACCATTTTCATTACTGCCCATGTGGCTACCATCAGTTCCTGCATCAGCGCACAGGCCGTGCGCAGTACGAGTCAGGTGATGGACATTTCCACTGATATTTAATGGGATCCTCAGCTCTCAGGTAAAACTCTAGAAAGTTTGGGGAGGCATTTGCTTGTATTAAAATGTGGGTTTTCTTTTTGCTACTTAGACAATTTTAAAGTGTTTTTAGTTGCTGTAGAATGTTATGAACTCTTAAGTTTCTGGCAACACACTTTTTTCTTCATGAGCGTCCTTCTGGGAATTCCAGGCTGACAAGAAGAGAAGGAGGAGCAGGAGCCACAACAGCTGGAGGAAGGAGGAAACAGAGCTACAGCTGCAGGGGGAGCAAATAGAAGGAGGTGTGCTCACACAAATCCTTATCTTCCCAACAGAGTGTATAGGCTCAGGACAACATGCCTACAGTTTTTTGAGGAGCTTCTCCATGGAAGCTGTCACCGAGTTGTCACCTCCGGCACCAAAACCTGAAAGCAACTGCCACAGCTAGCACTGCATTGCCCGTTGCAGGATTTTGGGAGTGGCTGAGGCCTTGAAGTAAAAACATTAATGAAGACATTCAAAGACAATTCAATGAATAAATATAATCTTGTTATTGTGAAATATATATATTTTTTTTATTTTGTTTAAATTTTAGACATAGAAATCTCAGTTACTGAGAAGAAAAAAACTCAGAAGGCATTTTAATCGATTTGTGGGATCCTATTGGCCAGATTGTGCAATCAGAGTGAAGAAACCCAGTAGAAATGAGGACACAAACAATCCTCCTAGCCCCAGAAAAACCTCTGTTTGCTGCAGGTCCTTCCATGCCCCCTACCCCTCCCCCCACCCCACTTCCCTCCCCAACATAAATTTTGGGCTTGGCTCTGTGGAGGCGTTGTCGAATTTCCCACCAACTTCCTCAATCGGCGAGCTGCCGAATTGTTTTTTTTAGGAAACATTTTTATCCTTGTAAAGTCTGTGGGTTGTATAGCGAAGTAATACACAGACTACAAGAGTAACTTTAACAGGACTTTACTATTCGAAGGTCAGGGCGAATCTGCCCAATAAATTCTGCCACAGCACTTATATACCGGTGTGGCCACCGTCGGTATTACAGTATACAGCAGCCAGGATAAAGTAGTGCCACACCTAAAATAGTTCTCTTAAAGGTGGACGGTTACATACAATAGTTCTCTTAAAGGTAGAACAGTTACATACACTACAATCCTCCCTTTTTAGCTTACAACATACTTATTCCCCATTAAACATAACCTCCTAACATATATCCAACTTTATGTTAAAACAGTTCACAGATGTAATCTCTGCGGAAACAGTTCACAGATTCAGTCTCTGCGGGAAACAGTTCATAGATTTAGTCTCTGCGGGAAACAGTTCACAGATTCAATCTCGGTGGATGCGCCTTCCGTGCTTCTTGACTCGGTCCTGACAACGCCTCAGTGGTGCAGCAGTTCCCCGTGGTGTAGTCGGTTCACGTTGCTGGAGTGACTCATCCAATAGTCCTTCACTGGACTTAACAGCTTGAACTTCCGTCCTTCTGAACCAGCATTGTTGGCTTGTAAAACTTGAGTACCTTGGGAAGTTTTCTACTTCCAAACTGATTTGGCTCCGTTCACAGGGACCCCGTGCGTGATCTAATAGTGATGATGATGGTCCAGATGATCATCATCTTCTGCTTCGTCTTTTCCTTTTCTGTGGTTCAGATGGTTATCATCTTCTGCTTCGTCTTTTCCTTTTCTGCTTCTTGGAGACTCTCGGGGCTCCATTGTCAGCTGCCAGCTGCCTGCACAGTTCCTCCCGTAGTAGCGCCACCATCTCCCGATGTTCCTTAGACTTTTTGTGATTCATCAAGGTTTCTGCACTTTGGGAGTTTTCATCACAAGCTGGGCAGAACAGGTCCTCGTAATATTCGGTGTCGCTCAACAGGTCATGGTAATATTCGGTGTCGTCCTGAGCTAAGCCAGTGGGAGGGTCTTCTATTTCCTCCTTGCCCAGCTGAACGTTAGCCGACTTTTGTTCTAAATCCCGACACCTGTCCTGAAGAGACTTCATCATGCGTTCAGCTTCATCCCGCTTTTTCTGGGCTTCCTGCAAGTCTTTTACTAATGACCTCATTTGTGATTTCAATACTTCAACTTCATTCGGAGATTGATTGATCGGACCATTCAATCCCTCTACTGAAGTAGCTGTTTCAGCATTCTGTTGTTCTGCATTGACGTGAGGCAGCGTACTTTCGGCATCCAAGAGCGGCTCTGCTGCAGTCTTCTCAGTCTGTGTTGCCACCTCAGCTATTTCAATAACCTTTGAGAGTTCCGAACCCCTTTTCTTTGAAGATTGAGGCTCGTGTTCAAGTTTTTCCCATTTCAGGGTCTTGTCCCTCAGCATATGAAGAAGTTGGCTGACTGTTAACTCTTCTGCCATCATCCGTTTCCCATTAGCTGCAGGGCTGTTTATAAACTTGCCCTGGGGCTCCTTTGCTGTTTCTACTTTGCCATCATCCGCAGCCTCCACCATTCGAATTTCCACAAATGAATCGTCCGGTGATGCTGCACCCAACTTCAGTAGGAGCTCGGAAGTCATGTCGACCAAATCAGCCTTTTCTGCCTGCAACCTGCTAACAAGCGCCTTCAGTTGCTGCACATCTTGTTCCACCAGATTAGAGCACGCACCTTCAGAAACCGAATCAGCTTTGATTCGTTTGGCCTCCTCTCGCAGACGGTTTGTGTGCTCCTGCTCCCTTTTCTCCCTCAGCTGCTTCTGCTGTCTTTCCAGATTCTCCCATTCGGTGTCATAGAACTTTTTCATTGCTTTCATCTCTTGTTCAAGACGGCAACTCAATTGCTCTAATTGCTGTCGTAATTTGAAATAAGTTTGAGTTCGAGCTCGGTGTTCCTCAGTAATGTATATGTCTGTAAACTGAACAGACTCAGAATTCTCTGTCAAACTATGTTGTTGTTCAGTGGAGTTCTGTTCTGAAACTTTGTTCTCCTCTGGAGCATAAGCCTTTATGCACGCCTTCGTTTTTCCAACCTTAGTCAGCAAGTCCATTTTAGCCTTGTCTTTCATACTTGGGCTGGACTTATCGTCATCCGTTTCAGAGTCTGAGCTGATTGTCCGCACCGAGTCCTCACTCGTTATTGCTTTTAGGTAGTGCCATTCCATGTCTATTTTCTTGATCCACTCCCGTCCTAGAAGTGGTGGTCCTCCCTCAGGTAGTACATATAAGTCCATTCCTGGGTGTTCTTTGCCCCTGTCTCTCACCTTGACTCTTATCTTTCCCATGGGGTATACTTTATGCCCCATGTATGTCTGCAATACGAACTTGGTATCTCTCAAGGGTATATGTGAGAATAGCCGGTTGTAATCCCTTCGATTTATGACTGATAGGGCTGATCCAGTGTCCAACTCCATTTTTACTTGGACTCCGGCTATTTTTAGCATGACCCAGATAGTTTGTAGGTCAGCTTCCTTAATCACATTGTGAATTCTCAGACTACCCAGTTCCTGGCCGTTTGGGTCTGAATCCGAATTCGGTTCATCTGAACTATTCTCAGCCACCTTGTGTACTTTGTTGTACTTTTCCTGTGATGGTTTTCTTTGGTTGTTGGTCTTCTTCCCTGACCGGCATACTTTAGCTATGTGACCCAGTTTGCCACATTTTCTACATTCCTGGTTTTTAAACCAGCATTGGTTCTGATCGTGTGTTGTCTTCCCACAACGATAACATTTCGTTGTACCCGAAGTAATTTGATCCACACTGAGTACCGCTGCCTTTAGCTGCATTTCCGCAGTTCCTTTCGCTGCGGCTTCGTGTGATGCTGCAATAAGAACAGCCCTCTCAAGTGTAAGGTCGTTCTCTTCGAGCAGTCGCTTTTGCGTTCCTTCCTTTGACAACCCGCACACGAACTTGTCTCGCAATGCCTCTGTCAGATTTCCTCCAAACTGGCAGTATTTCGCTAATCTACGCAGTTCGACCAAGTATTCCGCGTTGCTTTCCTCTTTCCATTGCGTTCTCGCATAAAATTTGAATCGTTCCGCCAACATCAGCGGTGTGGGGTTCAAGTGATCCTTCAGAACAGCAACAATATTATCGAAAGTCTGATCCGCCGGTTTAGCTGCTGATAGAAGATGCTTCAATAACCCGTATGTCTTCGCGCCCATCGAGTTTAGCAAGGTTATAGCTTTATCATCATCTTCTATTTTATTGGCCTCACAATATATCTCGATACGTTCTACGTACGTGGCCCAATCTTCCACCTCGGCATCGAAGTTGTTGATGTTACCATGCTTAGGCATCTTCACTGATGTGCCTCAATTATTCCGAGACTCGAAGTTAGCAGAACAAAAGTAAGGCTTTTATTAACTCAGAACATAACACGTAAAATAGAGAGATGTCTTCCTTCAGGAGGCTGATGCCCGACTGAACTTAGATTACAAAGGAGCCAGGTATGGGCGGAGCCCTGCACACAACCAGTTCCAGCACATTCCAATACATAATACATGAGGACTGGGGGAAGGGAAAAGACACAGAAAGCAGGCAGTTACAAGACACAGAAAACAGGCAGTGATGAATGGAATATATTTCATCACATTCACTATCTCTCACTATCTTTCTGCAAAACAACAGGATTTCTCTTTAACTTTTTAACTTTTTTTTTTCCAAAAATGGCGGTTTCCCGCGCTTGTCTTCTTCCCCGCCTACTGGCAAAATGGCGGTTTCCCGTGCTTGTCTTCTTCCCCCCTACTGGCAAAATGGCGGTTTCCCGCTCCTGACTTCTTCCTCTGGTGGGAGGGGTAAGCTTTGCCCTCGGGCGACGACCGCTGGTTTACGGGGTTTGTAGCCTGTGTGCCGGCTTCAGTTTATTCTGAAGCGCGCGCTAGAAAAGCCGATCGCGTTCCTTGTTCCCCCCCCTTCTTCTTTTCGGCAGGGGCAACCGGCGCTGGGGACAACTAGTTGGCGTCGGACAGATCCAGCTCCTGGTCCTTCACGGCAGCTGCTGCAAGCCGCTGGCCGGAACCTCGCTCGGTCTCTCTCTCTCGGGCTCTGTCTCTCCCGCTCGCGCGGCTCTCGCTCACTCTCTCTCGGGCTCTGTCTCTCCCGCTCGCTCGGCTCTCGCTCGCTCTCTCTCGGGCTCTGTCTCTCCCGCTCGCGCGGCTCTCCCTCAGCGGCTTTAAACGCCTCTCCCAGACCTCCCGCAGTCCGGTCCTTTCCTCCCCGGCTGCGGCTGATTCTTCGCGGGTTATTTAGTTATTTATTTATTTATTGCCTCCGCGCCTTATGATCCCGGTCGCAGCGCCTCGCGGCCTCGGTAGGTGCCCGGTCTTTTTCGCTCCAATCGCGCCTCCCAGCCCTCTCGCAGTCCGGTGCTTTCCTCCCCGGCTGCGGCTGAGTTCTCCATGGCTTATTTATGTTTATATCTTCCCGCGCCTTACGATCCCGGTCGCAGCGCCTCGTGGTCGCGGTATTTGTCCTGCCTTTTTCGCCGTCGCGGTCTAGTCGTCTCACGACGCTCCCCAGCCCGCTTGTACTGCGACTTCTGCTCCACGCTGCCCCAGTCTCAGCGCCTCTGGGCCCGACTTCTGTCTGGCTCCTTTCCCCCTCGACCGTGGTCGAGTGCACCGCCCTTATCCTCCGTTTATTTGTTTCTATTTTCCCTTTACTCACAGTCACCGTGGCCGACTTGCTTCTCGTGTTGATCGGCTCACTCACCACCATGGCAGAAGGGACAATCCGTACCTGTTGCTGATGGAAGACTTCGTGTTTGAAATCTTCCTCCTTTCTTGGTCTGCAGACTCGAGATTTCTCTCAGCAAAACGACGAGGGCGGGTGCCTCTTCTCGACGCTCGTTTACTTCTTCAGAAGTATTGTTGCCGCAGGGTAAGATCGAACTCGTCGCCACTGTAAAGTCTGTGGGTTGTATAGCGAAGTAATACACAGACTACAAGAGTAACTTAAACAGGACTTTACTATTCGAAGGTCAGGGCGAATCTGCCCAATAAATTCTGCCACAGCGCTTATATAACGGTGTGGTCACCGTCGGTATTACAGTATACAGCAGCCAGGATAAAGTAGTGCCACACCTAAAATAGTTCTCTTAAAGGTGGACGGTTACATACAATAGTTCTCTTAAAGGTAGAACAGTTACATACACTACAATCCTCAACTAATTTTTAAATAAATTCAAGTCCTTATACTGGAATAGAAAATTCTCTCCTCCTAATGTAAAGCAAAAGAACAACCTACCAACACAAAACATGCGCCTCAGATAACACTGGGGACGATTTTCAACTGTGGTGCAAAAATGAGCGGGCAGTGGGAGAGGCTATCAGTGGGAGGCCTGAACCATTTTGATGCTCGGGTCTCATCTGCATAACATTTACAGGCTGCCGGCGCTTGACGAGTGCGGACAGGGCGGCTCGCCAATCGGAACATGGGAAATCTGTCAGCTTCCCCGCGGAGCCAAGCTGAAATTGTGCACTTAAAGTGAGGGGAGGGGGAAACACAGTAGGGCCAACAGCGTGCCGGAAGATATTCATGGGGCCAGGAGGATTGTTTGGGTCGGAGTCCCTACTGAGTGCGGGGCTCTGCCTGTTCGTGCAATATACATAACTTAGAGTCTAGAGTCAGATCGAAATTTTGGTTTTGCAAAATACAAAATCTAAATTGTTGTGGTTGCTTACAGATTATCTCTGTCGATGTTTTACCCATTTCAGCTCCTCACTTCTGTCCTACAAATGAAAGCTGGTGCTTATAATTAGTTCTCAATACGCTAATCTAGTGGGAGATAATGGCAACTTTACTGTAGGGGTAAACCTGTAACCTATCCATCTGTGGAGGAATACGCTCCAATATGATGGGTGCCTTTGTGCTGCCACAGAACCGCCCCCCTAGCTAAGCTTGGAGGGTGGCAGGGGGTGGGGCAGATTTTGACTTTACACAATAGTGTAAAATGGGTGATGGTAAGTCAGCAGCCTGTTTTACATCTCTCGGCTGCTGGCTTGCTATCACCTGTTTTACACTATCGCACAAGGTCAAGATCTACCCCCTGGAGTGGGAAAAAAAATGCTATATATTTTTTTTAATGCAAATTAAAAGGCATGAGGGTGATTGCTGGTACTTGCAATAGTCAAGGCAGCTGGCTGCAATCTGCTGGTGACATTATCAGAGCAGCATAACAAAATTCAGGAAACTCCTCCACTTTTATTTTCTGAAATGGGAAGCAAAACTCATTAGCAGACTTCACTTTTGTTTTTGTTGGCTGTGACTAGTCATACAGACTTTCAGAAGTTTATCTTACAAAAAAGTAAGAACTGAAATCTGTAACAACTGGTAGTTTAAAATCTGACTTCTTGACCTCCCACTAAAGTGATAAGGAAATGGAGTCTTGTTCATCGCAACATATGAGCAGTATCTCTACAACATTGGCATGTACTACCCATGTTCCAGAAACAGGGATCACCGCCAACGCTATCTTCCAGTTCTCCACAAATCTAATAATGTTGCTTTGACATCTGTGATGTAGTGGGCCATAACTTGCTGGAGCAGTGCATCTAACAGCGCCTGCCGTTAGTTTAGGTTTTTAACATTTTTGCGTGGCAAGTTACTGGAAGTACGAGCTGATAACGTCGCAGCAAGGGAAACAGGACATCTGGGACCTAAGTGAAAAGGGCAAGCAACTGTGTATCTCCTTAATCAATCAGATTGAAGGATTGTGAAATTAACAGCATAAGGACTGAGAAGGAAGTGTAAATTGAAGTGGGTGAATTCAATTTCAAATCAGGTACAGAAAAAAAGACTTAAATTTATATAGCGCCTTTCATGACCTCAGGTCGTCCCAAAGTGCTTTACAGACAATAAAGTACTTTTGAAGTATAGTCACTGTTTTAATGTAGGAAACGCGGCAGCCAATTGCGCACAGCAAGCTCCCACAAACCAATGTGATAATTATAGTAATCTGGGATGTTATGATTAAGGTTATCCACCAGGTGGTGCTGTAGCCAATGCTGCTACTAAGGTCAGAGGTTTGCTTCCTGTTAAGGGCAGAGGTTTGCTTCCTGTATAGGTCAGCACAAGGTGGAATGCCAGGATGCTGATGCAGGCTGTCTGTAAACGTGTTTTCCAGTTGTTAATAAAGTACTCGTGTTAATTCTACGATATCGCCTCTTTGAGTCCTTGTTCCACTTAATGGATTTATCACATTTGGCGACGAGGCAACTTAAGGACCCTGCATAAAGAAGAAAAGTCTGCCGGGACGTTTAAACAACAAAATCACGAGCTAAAGTTAGCTACAAGCTGGAAGAGTGCATGGCTGCCACGGTAGGAACGGTTTCCGCTTTTGATATGCAAGCACAAACCTGGGAAGAATACTGTGAAGTGTTGGGTTCTTTTTTCGAAGCAAATGAAATAAATGATGCCGGAAAAAGGAAAGCCATTCTGCTTAGTTCAGTGGGAAGCCAAACCTACAGTTTGATGAAAAATCTGCTCAGTCCTGAAAAGCCTGGAGACAAATCATTTGTTGAATTAGTGGCTTTGCTAAAAGAACATTTCAACCCTAAGCCTAGTGAGATTGTACAGCGGTTCAACTTTAATTCAAGGAACAGGAAAGAGACCTGGGTGTTATTGTGCACCAGTCGCTGAAAGTAAGCATGCAGGTGCAGCAGGCGGTTAGGAAGGCAAATGGTATGTTGGCCTTCGTAGCAAGAGGGTTCGAGTACAGGAACAAGGATGTACAGGGCCTTGGTGAGACCGCACCTTGAGTATTGTGTGCAGATTTGGTCACCTTACCTGAGGAAGGATGTTCTTGACATGGAGGGAAACATAGAAACATAGAAGATAGGAGTAGGAGTAGGCCATTCGGCCCTTCGCGCCTGCTCCGCCATTCAATGAGATCATGGCTGATCATCCAAATTCAGTACCCTGTCCCTGCCTTCTCCCCATATCCCTTGATCCCTTTAGACTTAAGAAATATATCCAACTCTTTCTTGAATATACTTAATAAACTGGCCTCCACCATCCTCTGTGGCAGAGAACTCCACAGGTTCACCACTCTCTGGGTGAAGAAATTCCTCCTCATTTCAGTCCTAAATGGCTTACCCCTTATCCTTAGACTATGACCCCTGGTTCTGGACTCCCCGGCCATCAGAAACATCCTTCCTGCATCTAGTCTGTCCAGGCCTGACAGAATTTTATAGGTTTCGATGAGATCCCCTCTCAATCTTCTAAACTCCAGTGAGTATAAACCCAATCGACACAATCTCTCCTCATACGTCATTCCTGCCATCCCAGGTATCAGCCTGGTGAATGTTCGCTGCACTCCTTCCATGGCAAGAACGTCCTTCCTCAGGTAAGGCGACCAAAACTGCACACAATACTCAAGGTGTGGTCTCACCAAGGCCCTGTACAACTGCAGCAAGACATCCTTGTTCTTGTACTCGAACCCTCTTGCTACGAAGACCAACACACCATTTGCCTTCTTAACCGCCTGCTGCACCTGCATGCTTACCTTCAGCGACTGGTGCACAAGAACATCCAGGTCTCTTTGCACTTCCCCTTCTCCCAATCTATTGCCATTCAAATAATAATCTGCCTTCCTGTTTTTGCCACCAAAGTGGATCACCTCACATTTATCCACATTATAGTGCATTTGCCATGTTTCTGCCCAATCACCCAACCTGTCCTAATTGTACTGGAGTTTCACGACATCCTCCTCACAGCATACCCTCCCACCCAGCTTTGTGTCGTCTGCAAATTTGGAGATATTACATCTAATTCCCTCGTCCAGATCATTAATATATATTGTGAACAGCTGGGGTCCTAGGACCGATCCTTGCGGTACCCCACTAGTCACTGCATGCCACTCGGAAAACGACCCGTTTATTCCAACTCTTTGCTTTCTGTCCGCCAACCAGTTCTCTATCCAAGTCAATACCTTGCCCCCAATCCCATGTGCCTTAATTTTGCACGCTAATCACTTATGCGGGACCTTATCGAAAGCCTTCTGAAAGTCCAAATACACCACATCCACTGGTTCTCCCTTATCTATTTTACCAGTTACATCCTCAAAAAATTCCAGTAGATTAGTCAAGCATGATTTACCTTTTGTAAATCCATGTTGACTTTGTCCGATCCAGTCACTGCTTTCCAAGTGCTCTGCTATTACATCTTTTATAATGGACTCTAGCATTTTCCCCACTACCGATGTCAAGCTTACCGGTCGATAATTCCCCGCTTTTTCTCTACCACCTTTTTTGAATAGTGGGGTAACATTAGCTACCCGCCAATCCATGGGTACTGTTCCAGAGTCTATCGAGTTCTGGAAGATGACCAGCAATGCATCTACTATTTCTAGGGCCACTTCCTTAAGTACCCTGGGATGTAGATTATTAGGCCCTGGGGATTTATCGGCCTTCAGTCCCATCAATTTTCCTAACACCATTTCCCTACAAATACTGATTTCTTTCAGTTCCACCCTTTCATCAGACCCTATGTTCCCCGGCATCTCTGGGAGGTTATTTCTGTCCTCCTTTGTGAAGACAGAACCAAAGTATGTATTTAGTTGGTCTGCCATTTCCTTGTTTCCCATTATAAATTCCCCCGATTCTGACTGCAAGGGACCTACGCTTGACTTCACCAATCTTTTTCTCTTCACATATCTATAAAAGCTTTTACAGTCAGTTTTTATGTTCCCTGCAAGCTTACTCTCATATTCTATTTTCCCTTTCTTAATTAATCCCTTTGTCCTCCTTTGTTGAATCCTAAACTGCTCCCAATCCTCAGGACTATTGCTTTCTCTGGCCATTTTATATGCCCTCTCCTTGGACCTTATGCTATCCCTAATTTCCCTTGTTAGCCACGGTTGGGTCACCTTTTTTGTTTTATTTTTATGCCAAACTGGGATGAACAAATTCTGTAGTTCATCCATGCGGTCTTTGAATGTTTGCCATTGCCTATCCACTGTCAATCCTTTGAGTGCCATTCTCCAATCAATCCTACCCAACTCTCTCCTCAGACCATCGTAGTTTCCTTTATTTAAATTGAGGACCCTTGTCTCTGAGTCAACTACTTCATTCTCCATCTTAATGAAGAATTCGATCATATTATGATCGCTCTGACCCAAGGGGCCTCGTACAACAAGATTGCTAATTAATCCTTTCTCGTTACATAATACCCAGTCTAAGATGGCCTGATCTCTGGTTGGTTCCTCGACATATTGGTCCAGGAAACCATCCCGTAAACACTCCAGGAATTCCTCCTCCACAGCATTGTTACTAATTTGGTTAGCCCAATCTATATGTAGATTAAAGTCACCCATGATGACTGCTGTGCCCTTATTGCACGCTTCTTTAATTTCCCTTTTAATGCCATCCCCAACCTCCGCCTTACTGTTTGGAGGTCTATATGCCACTCTCACTAATGTTTTTTTCCCCTTAGTATTTCTCAATTCTACCCATACAGATTCCACATCATCAGAGCTAATATCCTTCATTACAATTGTATTAATCCCTTCTTTAACCAGTAATGCTACCCCAGCTCCCTTTCCGTTTTGCCTATCTTTCCTGAATATCGAATACCCTGGATGTTGAGTTCCCAGTCTTGGCCATCCTTGAGCCACGTTTCCGTAATCCCAACCAAATCATATTCGCTTACCTCTATTTGCGCAGCCAATTCATCCACCTTATTACAAATGCTCCTCGCATTAAGACACAAAGCCTTCAGGCTTGTTTTTTTAACGCTCTTAGACCTATTAGAATTATTATTTACTGTGGCCACATTTGATTTAAACTGTTGATTTCTCTGACTGCCACTTTTGTTTTTCTCCTTCCTATCTTTTCCTTTTTATCCCTGTTTTCCTTTCCTCTCTCTCCCTGCTCAGGTTCCCAACCCCCTGCCATTTTAGTTTAAACCCCCCCGAACAGCGCGAGCAAACACTCCCCCGAGGACATCGGTCCCGGCCCTGCCCAGGTGCAAACCGTCCCGTTTGTACTGGTCCCACCTCTCCCAGAACCGGTTCCAATGTCCAAGGAATTTGAATCCCTCCTCCTTGCACCATTCCTCTAGCCACGTATTCATTTGAAATATCCTCCTATTTCTACTCTGACTAGCACGTGGCACTGGTAGCAATCCTAAGATTACTACCTTTGAGATCCTATTTTTTAATTTACCTCCTAACTCCCTATATTCAGCTTTTAAGACCTCATCCCGTTTTTTACCTATATCGTTGGTGCCTATGTGCACCACGACAACTGGCTGTTCGCCCTCCCCCTCCAAAATGTTCTGCAGCCGCTCCGAGACGTCCTTGACCCTTGCACCAGGGAGGCAACACACCATCCTGGAGTCTCGATTGCGGCCGCAAAAACGCCTATCTATTCCCCTTACAATTGAGTCCCCTATCACTATAGCTCTTCCACTCTTTTTCCTCCCAGCCTGTGCAGCAGAGCCACCCATGGTGCCAAGAAGTTGGCTGCTGCTGCCTTCCCCTGATGAGTCATCCCCCCCAACAGTATTCAAAGTGGTATATCTGTTGGAGAGGGGGATGGTCGCAGGGGATTCCTGCACTACCTGCCTGCGCCTCTTACTCTGCCTGCTGGTCACCCATTCCCTTCCTGCCTGTACACCCTTTACCTGCGGTGTGACCAACTCGCTAAATGTGATATTCACGACGTCCTCAGCATCACGAATGCTCCAAAATGAATCCATCCGCAGCTCCGGTGCCGCAATGCAGTCTGTCAGTAGCTGCAGCTGGACACACTTCCTGCACACATGGTCGTCAGGGATGCAGGAAGCGTCCCTGATTTCCCACATAGAGCAGGAGGAGCACACTACGGGGCTGGGCTGTCCTGCCATGACTTACCCTTTAACTAATTAATTAAAATTAAATGAATCCCACCAATTTCACTACAGTTAAATGATATATTTAAGGGCCCTGGTTTACAAACTGTCCGCGCTACACCACAGAGACCTTAAAAACTATAAACCACAGACTTAAAGTTTTAAAACGAGAGGAGGAGAGAAGCTGTGTAACACTGGCGGCACACTATGTTACAGCTTGCCATGAACAGAGGGACAACCAGTAAACTAAGACAAGAGTATATATAAACAAGGCGAAAATATATTTATAAACTCAGGGATATACCTGTTTATACACTATGAATGGAACCGCGTTTATGTGTTCAACCATAAATGTATTTTGATGCTTTGGCAACATAAGATGTACCTTATCATGCCAATAAAGCGATTTGTATTGTATTGTATTGTATTGAAATACTCCCACCAATTACCTACCTGTTTTGTGGTGACGTCACACCTCGAATACTTTTTACCTCTCTCCTTGCCTGAGATTGGAGATTGGTACGCCTACCTGAGCCTCTGGGGCCTTTTGTAGTCGCTCTGCCGCTCTGCTCCGCCTGCCGCCGCTGCCGATGCCGCACTGAGGCCTACCTGAGCCTCTGGGGCCTTTTGTAGTCGCTCTGCCACTCTGCTCCGCCTGCCGCTGCTGCCGATGCCGCACTGAGGCCTACCTGAGCCTCTGTGGCCTTTTGTAGTCGCTCTGCCGCTCTGCTCCGCCTGCCGCCGCTGCCAATGCCGCACTGAAGCCTACCTGAGCCTCTGGGGCCTTTTGTAGTCGCTCTGCCGCTCTGCTCCGCCTGCCGCCGCTGCCGATGCCGCACTGAGGCCTACCTGAGCCTCTGGGGCCTTTTGTAGTCGCTCTGCCGCTCTGCTCCGCCTGCCGCCGCTGCCAATGCCGCGAAGATTCACCAGGCTGATACCTGGGATGGCAGGAATGACGTATGAGGAGAGGTTGTGTCGATTGGGCTTATACTCACTGGAGTTTAGAAGATTGAGAGGGGATCTCATCGAAACCTATAAAGTTCTGTCAGGTCTGGACAGACTAGATGCAAGAAGGATGTTTCTGATGGCCGGGGAGTCCAGAACCAGGGGTCATAGTCTAAGGATAAGGGGTAAGCCATTTAGGACTGAAATGAGGAATTTCTTCACCCAGAGAGTGGTGAACCTGTGGAATTCTCTGCCACGGGGGGGGGGGGTGGAGGCCAGTTCATTAAATATATTCAAGAAAGAATTGGATATATTTCTTGAGGCTAAAGGGGTCAAGGGATATGGGGAGAAGGCAGGGACAGGGTAATGAATTTGGATGATGAGCCATGATCTCATTGAATGGCGGAGCAGGTTCGAAGGGCCGAATGGCCTACTCCTGCTCCTATCTTCTATGTTTCTATGTTTAAGAGAGCGTAATGGACTATGTAGCGGTGTTGCATAAATTAGCACAAGATTGCAATTATGGGAACAACCTGAAGGAAATGCTGCGAGATAGGCTAGTTTGCGGAATTATGGACAACCGAATGCAGCGTAGATTATTATCCGAGACTGGGCTTACTTATGAAAAAGCATTGGAACTTGCTCAAGCCATAGAGACAGCGAACCGAGATGTAAAAGAAATACAGGGTTCAGACAGGACTAATGCTACGCAAGTTGCAGGTCAGGTTGTTGTGCACAAGTTAAACATGCATCAGAAACCACAACGTGAGCATGTGAAGGCATGTTATAGATGCAAGGGCGATCATCTGGCGAGTGAATGCCGGTTTCTGGAGGAAAAGTGCTACAAGTGTGGGAAACAAGGACACATAAAACGAGCTTGCAGGGCGAAATCACCTGTGGAGGAATCCAAACCAAAAGGGGGAGGACAGCAAAACCAAGGGAGAGAAGTGAAAAAACATGGAGCACACCACATCAGCAGGGAAGCTGAGGAAGAAGAGGACATGTTCATAATGTATAGCATGTTAGAGAACATTCCAAAAGTGGCTCCTATCACATTGCAACTGAGAGTAAATGACTCTAAGGTGAACTTTGAAATGGATACAGGGTGCGGCGTGACCATAATGAACAAGGCAGAGTACTCAAAATGGTGGAACCTTGCAAAAGTTCCAGAGTTAAAGCCTTGCTCCCTGCATCTTAAAACATATACAGGTGAACGAGTAGCAACATTAGGTACAGCTAATGTAACTGTGCAACACAGGGATACAGTGGAACAGCTACCTGTAGTTATAATATCGGGTACCGGACCAAACCTGTTAGGTCGGGGCTGGATAAAAGAACTTAAATTAGACTGGGGAGCAGTACATCAAATAGATGCGGGCAAACAGTTGACTTTGCAAGAAGTGTTGAGTGAACATGAGAGTGTGTTCAAGGAGGAACTTGGCACATTTAATGGCCCCCCAGCTAAGATTTATGTAGACAAGGAGGCACCGCCAAGGTTTTTTAAACAACGACCTGTGCCTTATGCCATGAAGCCAAAGGTAGAGGCTGAGCTTGACCGTCTATTGAGAGAGAACATACTGGAGCCGGTGAAATGTTCGGAATGGGCAGCTCCCATAGTACCTGTGTTAAAACCGGACAATTCGGTAAGACTCTGTGGAGACTATAAATTGACTGTCAATCGGGTGTCCAAACTAGAGCAGTATCCTATTCCCAAAACAGAGGATCGCTTTGCAAACCTGGCTGGAGGAAAGAAATTCACAAAGTTGGATATGAGTCATGCCTACTTGCAGATTACACTGGATGACGAATCAAAGAAGTATGTCACCGTAAATACACACAAGGGCTTGTTTATATATAACCGCTTACCGTTTGGTGTCTCATCTAGTCCAGCTATCTTCCAGAGGACAATCGAAGGTGTACTGCAAGGGATTCCACATGTTTCCATCTATCTGGATGACATTCTGGTGACGGGAAGAACCGACCAGGAGCATCTGAGCACTCTGAGAGAGGTACTACAGAGATTGGAGAGGGCAGGGTTCTGGCTCAAGAGGAGTAAGTGCACTTTCCTGGGGAATGAGGCAGTGTTCCTGGGACACAGAGTGGATGCCACCGGGCTCCATCCACTCGAGAAGAAGGTACAAGCATTGCAGGACGCCCCTGCTCCTACAAATGTGGCTGAGTTAAAAGCTTACCTGGGACTGCTGAACTATTATAACAGGTTTTTACCAAATTTGTCAACTGTGTTAGCACTTCTTCACAAACTACTGCGCAAGGAGACACAGTGGCAGTGGGGAGAGGAGCAGGGGGTTTCATTTGAACAGTCCAAGAAACTGATGCTGTCGTCGGATGTGCTGGTTCACTACAATGCAGAGAAAGACATCATTCTCTCTTGTGACGCTTCACCTTACGGGGTGGGGGCAGTTCTTTCACACTGCATGGAAGATAGAACTGAAAGACCAATAGGGTTTATGTCCCGAACTCTAACACCAGTGGAAAAAAACTATTCCCAGTTAGACAAAGAGGGGTTAGCAGTAATGTTTGGGTTACAGAGGTTCCACAAGTACATATATGGCAGGAAGTTCACCATATGCACCGATCATAAACCTCTTCTCTCTCTTTTCAACGAAATGAAAGCAGTTCCACAGATGGTGTCACCCCGGATCCAGAGGTGGGCAGTGACGTTGAGGGCATATGAGTATGTCATCGTCTACAAGGCGGGCAAGTACCATGGGAACGCAGATGCCTTGAGCCGTCTTCCACTGCCAGGCACACCTATCCGTGCAGCTCCAGAGGACAGAGTTTTGATGTTGGAGGACACTGACATGGCACTTGTGACTGCAGAGCAAGTAAGAACATGGACAGGTAAAGATCCAGTACTGTCTAGAGTTCGAGAATATGTGGTGAGGGGATGGCCACAGCATCCGGAAGGGGCTGACTTCACACCCTACAGTGTCAGGAAAACAGAGCTGAGTGTGCAGGATGGTTGCGTGTTGTGGGGAGCACGAGTGATTATTCCACGGCCAGCACGACAGTCTATCCTAGAGCAACTACATCAGTGTCATCCTGGGGTCTCGCGTATGAAAGCCTTGGCTAGGAGTTACTTGTGGTGGCCAAAGCGAGATGAGGAGATAGAAAATCTAGTCAAGACATGCAGCACTTGTCAGGAACACTGGAAGGCACCAGCAGCGGCTCCTCTCCACCCCTGGGAGTGGCCGGATAAACCATGGAGAAGATTGCACTTAGATTATGCGGGTCCATTCATGGGGAAGATGTTCCTCATAATCATTGATGCACATTCCAAATGGATGGATGTTTATCCTGTAAATTCTGCTTCCGCCACTACTACTATAGACTGCCTGCATCGGAGCTTCAGTAATCAAGGGCTACCGGAGATCGTGACAATGCCACTTGTTTTGTGAGTACAGAGACAAAAGAGTTCTTGAGAAAAAATGGCATAGTGCAGGTGACCTCGGCTCCATATCATCCGTTCTCGAATGGATTTGTGGAGAGAGCCGTACAAACATTTAAGGAGATGATGAAAAAAAGTGCAGAAGGGAGTTTAGCAGCCAAAGTGTCACGGGTTCTGTTCAGCTACAGAATAACACCTCAATCCACCACAGGACTCTCTCCTGCTGAGATGTTATTAGGTCGTAGACTACGCTCCACTCTTGACCTTGTCCACCCAGACCTAAAAAGGAAAATGGAAAACAGACAAAACAAACAAAAAGAGAACCATGACAAAAGAACAAAGAGCCAAAGTTTTGGAGAAGGAGATGCGATCCTTACCAGGAATTTCAGTTATGGACCAAAGTGGATTCCTGGCTTCATAGACTCAATGACAGGTCCAGTATCATACAAGGTCATGTTGGGAGATGGTAGGGTAGTACACAGACATGTAGATCAGATACTTCCCAGACAAGGGGAAATTGAAATGAAGGTTCCAGATGCAATGACTGAAGACAGGGTTGCCCCCAGTTATCCAAGTGCCTCTGTGGTGCCACCACCAGGGACAGAGATAATTCCACAGGAACCTATCCGTCAAGAGGAAACCATCGTTGCAGAGTCAGATACTCTGAGCACTGCTCAGGAGCAGCTGGTGGCTTCACCACAAACAAGCAGGGACTTTACTGTTAGACGTTCACAAAGGACTCGCAAGCCACCAGAGAGATTGATACTGAACTGTTAGATTCGTCAAGTATGGAACATGATGAATGGAGACTCCTTATGTGACCCCCAGGAATGGTTGTTTGTTAAGAAATTCATACTGAAACCTTAAGGGGGGAGGGATATAGTAATCTGGGATGTTATGATTAAGGTTATCCACCAGGTGGTGCTGTAGCCAATGCTGCTACTAAGGTCAGAGGTTTGCTTCCTGTTAAGGGCAGAGGTTTGCTTCCTGTATAGGTCAGCACAAGGTGGAATGCCAGGATGCTGATGCAGGCTGTCTGTAAACGTGTTTCCCAGTTGTTAATAAAGTACTCGTGTTAATTCTACGATATCGCCTCTTTGAGTCCTTGTTCCACTTAATGGATTTATCACAATAATGACCAGATAATCTGTTTTTGTTATGTTGATTGAGGGATAAATATTGGCCAGGACACCGGGGATTACTCCACTGCCCTTCTTTGAAATAATGCCATGGGATCTTTTACGTCCACCTGAGAGAGCATATGAGCCTCGATTTAACATGTTATCCAAAGATGCTGACACGACAGTGCAGCACTCCCTCAGTACTGCTGCACTGGCGTGTCAGCCTAGGTTTTATGCTCAAGTCTCTAGAGTGGGACTTGAACCCACAACCTGCTGACTCAGAGGCGAGAGTGCTGCCCACTGAGCCATAGCTGACAGAAAAAGAAATAAAGCGAGGTAACGAAATATTGGATTAAGAGAGAGAGAAAAAAAGAGACAAGAAAACAAAAGTAAAACAATAAAAAAATTTACATTTTTAAAATCTCCAACCACAATTAAAACCTGAAGGAATGAGACTCCACACCTGTAATAGTTCATTTTCAGTGCCAGAGAGGTTGATTGACAGTAATTAACACTTGTCACATCGTTAAAAGGGTACTTAGACTTGAAATGACTTGACTTAACTTTCTGTAGTGAGTTTACTTCATATCGGCCATGCAAGTGCAGCAACTTCATGCTGTTCAATGTATATCAATGGTGAGGTAAACAGTGAGATGCCATTTGCACAAAGCTAACGGCAAAGCGGTGTGCCGGGACAGCAGCTTTTGGATTTCCGCATTTAACCTCACATCTGCCCTTGCCTGAAGTTACTGTAGCATTTACACATAAATAACAGAAAGCGTCATTAGCTTCATCGTTATTTTGACAGCAAATTATGGGCCAATATCTATGTCTGAACCTCTCATGTAATAAGAGCCTCAAATTTAAGAAATCAAAATGGATATAATCTAACAGAAGACCCTATTGGTTGTTAATTCCTTCATAATCTAAGTTTTGATCCCTACTTTCTAGGATTGTAACCATATTTTAAGAATAAAACGGTTTGTTCTCAATAATTGTTGTGTCGGGCTTCCTGATAAAAACAGTGATCACTTGCTGAACACCACTTAATTAAGTCTGATCTAGTCTACAGACACCCACTCATTGTAAACAGACCAGGCCAACCAAACATGTGGTTATAAGATTCACTGGCCTGAAATTTACGGTCAACGGTGAAGCAAAGGCGTTCGCCGCTGGCCCTGAAGTAAGCTTTGTACAAAGATCTCGTAATCTCTGTGTCGAAGTTCGGGTTTTCCGACGTGTAACTTAAATCAAGGGCGTATAGTGGGAATCCCATAGTGCGAGCTACTGTGACATCAACAAGCTGTCTAAGCAGCCAATCAAAATGTAGAATTCTCACAGACAGCGAACCAGGATGTGGGTAAGCTCTTAAAATTAAAACTTAAAAAAAATTTCTTAGTTTTATTTTTTATTAAAATGGATAAATTTGACACTGCACAAAATTAAAATTAGTTTTTCAGGCCCATAACCTTTGTTTAAGCATTCAATACACTGTTAAAACCCCAATTACATCTAATCCTTTGGAGTCTAACTTTTAGTGCGGAATTTAACAGCGGTATTAAGGTGAGAAAGTTGTATCTCAAACCAGTGTCCTGATCTTAAACAAAGGCAATTACAATGGCATGAGGGCAGAACTGGCTAAGGTGGACTGGAAAAATAAATTAAAGGGTAAGACAGTTGAAATGCAGTGGCGGACATTTAAGGAGATATTTCATAACTCTCAACAAAAATATATTCCAGTGAGAAAGAAAGATTTTAAGAGAAGGGAGCACCATCCGTGGCTAACTAAGGAAGTAAAGGATGGAATCAAATTGAAAACGAAGGCATACAATGTTGCCAAGATTGGTGGGAGACCAGAGGATTGGGAAATTTTTAAAAACCAGCAAAGGATGATTAAAAAAATAAGAGCGAGAAGATGAATTATGAGAGTAAACTGGCAAGAAATATTAAAACAGATAGTAAGAGCTTCTATATAGGTATATAAAAAGAAAGAGAGTAGCTAATGTAAACATTGGTCCCTTGGAGGATGAGACTGGGGAATGAAGAATGGGGAAATGGCAGAGACTCTAAACAAATATTTTGTATCTGTCTTCACGGTAGAAGACACTAACAACATCCAATAATGGATAATCAAGGGGCCACAGGGAGGGGGGAACTAAAGACAATCACTATCACTAAGGAAATAGTACTTGGTAAAATAATGGGACTAAAAGACGACAAGTCCGCTGGACCAGATGGCCTGCATCCCAGGGTCTTAAAAGAAGTGGCTGCAGAGATAGTGGATGTATTGGCTGCAATATTCCAAAATTCCCTGGACTCTGGAGAGATCCCAGCAGATTGGAAAACTGCAAATGTAACACCCCTATTTAAGAAAGGAGGGAGACAGAAAGCAGGAAACTATAGACCAGTTAGCCTAACATCTGTAGTTGGGAAAATGCTGGAGTCCTTCATTAAGGAAGCAGTAGCAGGGCATTTGGAAAATCATAATGCAGTGTCAGCATGGTTTTATGAAATGGAAATCATGTTTAACAAATTTGCTGGAGTTCTTTGAAGATCTATCGAGCAGGGTGGACAAAGGTGAACCAGTGGATTTGGATTTCCAGAAGGCATTCGATAAGGTGCCACATAAAGGTTACTGCATAAGATAAGAGCTCATGGAATTGGGGGTAATATATTAGCGTGGATAGAGAATTGGCTAACTAACAGAAAGCAGAGAGTCAGGATAAATGGGTCATTTTCCGGTTGGCAAACGGTAACTAGTGGGGTGCCACAAGGATTGGTACTGGGGCCTCAACTATTTATAATCTACATTACACTCGGTCCCTTCATCCAAGTTATTAATGTAGCCAAGTTTGCGGATCATACAAAGATGGGTGGGAAAGCAAGTTGTGCAGAGGACTCAAAGAATCTGCAAAGGGATAGAGACAGGCTAAGTGAGTGGGCAAACATTTGGCAGATGGAGTATAATGTGGGAAAGTGTGAGGTTATCCACTTTGGCAGGAAAAATAAAAAAGCAAACTATTATTTAAAAGGAGAGAGATTACAAAATGCTACAGTTCAGAGGGACCTGGGAGTCCTTGTGCATGAAACACAAAAAGTTAGCATGCAGGTACAGCAAGTAATCAAAAAGGCAAATGGAATGTTGGCCTTTATTTCAAGGGAGTTGGAGTATAAAAGTAGGGTAGTCCTGCTACAACTGTACAGGGTATTGGTGAGACCAGACATGGAGTACTGCATACAGTTTTGGTCTCCTTAGTTAAGGAAGGATATACTTGCATTGGAGGCAGTTCAGAGACGATTCACTAGGTTAATTCCAGAGATGAGGGGGTTGACTTATGAGGAAAGGTTGAGCAGACTGGGCCTATACTCATTGGAATTTAGAAGAATGAGAGGTGATCTTATTGAAACATATAAGATACTGAGGGGGCTCGACAGGGTAGATACAGAGAGAATGTTTCCCCTCATGGGGGAATCTGGAACTCGGGGGCATAGTTTCAGATTAAAGGGTTGCCCTTTTAGAAATGAGATGAGAAATTTGTGGAAATCTGTGGAATTTTCTGCCCCAGAGAGTTGTGGAGGATAGGTCATTAAATACATTTAAGGTGGAGATGGACATATTTTTGCAAGATAAGGGAGTGAAGGGTTATGGGGAGCGGGCAGGGAAGTGGCTTTGAGCCCAAGATCAGCCATGATCTTATTGAATGGCGGAGCAGGCTCGAGGGGCCAAGTGGCCTATTCCTGCTCCTATTTTTTATGTTCTTATTACTACGGAAGATCCAAAGTTTTCGTCAGTTTCCCTAATTTGAGAGATTTCACTGATTGCGCTGGCTCTGTGGGGGGAGGGGGGAGGGGCACAGCGCAGCCTGTGGAGGAGCAGTGAATGACAGGCCGCAACTTCAGCATTTAGGTGTAAGGCTGTGCATGCGCTAAATCCCGAAGTTGCAGTCAGTTTCAAAGGCAAAATGATGGCAAACGCTGGCAGTTCACTGGCATCGGGACCGCAAATTCCGGGCCATTCACTTTTACTTATTGATAACACACGTAGAATAACCTAGTAATCAACAGACGGGTAGATTTTCAACTTGCTGCCTGGATTTAAAGCTGACATTGTGGATCAGCTGAGCATTATAGAAACCTCCTGACTTTCATTCCCACTGATTTCAAAGTGTGACATTCAAATTTAAAGTATAATAGACATCACAGAAATGACTTTCAATTATACTAGTAGATCTCCTGTGAAATTGCTAAGTCAGAAGATACACTGTATAATAAAGGCTAGAACATTATGAATTATTCTGGTACTAAGGTGCAGCAATATAATACAGCATGTCTCTTTAAGGCCATAAGGTTTAATTGCTATAAAATAAGTTTATCTTATGCTCAATTAGAGACTAATTGCTGGGGGAGTTTTTCTGTAAAGTGATATTTGCTTGTAACCCTGGCTCTTCCCCAATTAAACAATACTACTGGTGTACTCACTCAGCAATGCATGAATTATACGTACAATGTGCATCTGCAACATATTAGTATAATAAAGAAGAAACATAATGGCCCAGAAATTCGGGCCGGAGGCTTCCCGCGGGTGCAAGCCTCCGACCTGCACTTAACTTGCGCGCTGGCCGTTAAGCTGTGAGCCCCCGTGGAACTGCAATCCTGGGCCTCCTCCAACTGCCGGCGCGCAGTGCTTGTGTATCCCAGGGGCGCAGTTAATTCGATGCGTCCCCTGGGATCACGTGGGCCATGGAGAGCCAATGGTAGCAGGGAATGCTTCATTCATAAGTTTGACAGGAATGGCTGTCAAACCTATAAATACTATAAGCCCCAAAACATCACTAAAACCTCAAATAAATTTTTAAAAACCACATTTTTAAAATAAACTATAAATTACATGAAATAACTATTTTAAACAATAATTTAAATTTTTGAAAAAATTAATTACATTTTCTAACGGGGCTAAAAATAAACTTACCTTTCTTTAAAGTATTTTAAAATAATCAACCTGTGGAAAAAATGTTTTAATTTTAATTAATTCACCACTTACCTTGTTAAAAGCAGGCCTTACGACTGCTTTTTACATGTCTAACTTCTGGAGACTTACCTTCCCGGAGAAACCTGGAAAAAAAACGTAAGTTCGATGCGCACGCGCTGCCTCTCCCGCGCACATGGTCCACCTCTTAACCCCTTCTTTCAGGGGAACGGAAGTGCCGGTTTCCCGCGCATGCACAGTGCATGCAGGAACCCGGCACTTCCATTGGGCTTACGGGTGAGTACCCCGTGCGTACTCACCCGTGGAGACCCAAATTTCTGGGCCAATAATTTAACATTTATGAGTAAACAACAACAACTTGTATTTATATAACGCCTTTAACAAAGTAAAACATCCCAAGGCGCTTCACGAGCGAATATCAAACAAAAATTGACACCAAGCCACATAAGGAGATATTAGGACAGATGACCAAAAGCCTAAACCCTAAGATCTGGGATTCTCTCCCTAAACCTTTCTGCCTTCTACTTTTCTCTCCTCCTTTAAGACGCTCCTTAAAACCTACCTCTTTGACCAAGCTTTTGGTCATCTGTCTTAATAGTGCTGTCTTATGTGGCTCGGTGTCAAATTTTGTTTGATATTCGCTCCTGTGAAGCGCCATGAGATGTTTTACTTTGTTAAAGGCGTTATATAAATACATGTTGTTGTTTACTCATAAATGTTAAATTATTATGTTTCTTCTTTATACTAATATGTTGCAGGTGCACATTGTATGTATAATTCATGCATTGCTGAGTGAGTACGCCAGTGCAGTAGTATTGTTTAATTGTATTTCACAACTAGCACATCCTATATACATGCCATCGTATACAGCATGTGATTTCAACAAAGTTAACTAATCTCTTTCAGAGAATAGGAAATTGTTCTTGCATTGGCCAAAGATATTGAGAAAAATAATCTGAACAGTATGTTGAAAATTGCAACAAGGCAGGGGAAAAATTCACTTCCAAACATAATGTTAACTAGAAAAAACTCAGAAACTTGGGATCCCTGTCATTATGAGTTGATTGAAAGATTTTAAAGAAACGATTACAGTAATTAAAGCATAAGACTTTTTTTTTCCAAGTTAGGATAATCTTGCTATGGGGAAGGATCCGAGGCTAAAAACGACATGTGCCTGGGCAGGAAGAAAGTCGGGTGGCGGAAAAGGTGCTGGGTGGCAAAGTAGGGGTAGGGGTGGCGTTGTGGCTGCAAGAAAGACGCTAAGTGGTGAGGAAGGAGTTGGGCCAAGCAGGAAGGCACTGTATTGTGAGGAAGGAGTTGGGCTTTGTTGGGAAACAGTTGGGCCGGTGTAGAAGGAAAGCAACTGTCGTTTGAGCCTTGGTTACCAAGTGAAGAGGAGGACTCATGAAGAAAATGTCTTGCAGAGATATAGAACACTGTACAGGAAATTCTAGAAGTAACACTAATAATTTTATTTTGAATTGTCTAATTTTTTATGGATTTGTTGCATTATAATTGTTACTTTTATTGGTAAAATTGGAATTTCAGTCCTGCTTAGTAACAATAGTTGTATTTTTTTGCTATTTTATGAAAAGTTAATTTGAGCCAATCAGCTACAAGGTGACTTGAAAGTGTAACACAAGAAATGTGTTGGATGTACAGGAAATGCACACTATATGCACCACTTTTGTTAAAACAGGTTGATCTCTTATGGCATTGCTCACGGTAAGTCAGAGGAATTGCCTTTTTAGAACTAAAGGGGTGTTTATGTCCTGTAGGGCAAAGCATGAGGGCCACAGTGACTGAATAAGTTAAATTCCATTTTCATTCAATGATATTCTGGGATTTTACTTTACTGGTGCTTTGGGAATTGATTTGTAAACAAATGGTTTTTGTTTTATATTTTTATATATATATATATATATATAGATATTCCTTTGCCTACATCTATTATATATTAAAATCGATCAGTAGTTCATAACATTCCATTTCAAAATGCATTGAAAATTCCTATGTAAGGCTTTGTCAATGGGAAAATCATATGTCAATGTTAAGATGCAGTGGCAGTTACACTTGCTGATGGTGTTGTGATAGGAAGGGCATTGCTATTTAGCAAATGTTATGTGACAGCCTAACTCTTTATACTTGATTTATATAGTTGCAGTATATATTGTCTAATGGCAAAAAGCACTGCCTTAAGCCTACCTGCAATTGCTGGATGGATTGTGGCATGAACTGAGGTCTTCCTATCTTGCTGGAGAATCTGTGCTAAGTAAAAGGTAAGCAAATCTCCATGTGAAATCTAAACTTACCTTATTGCTAAAACAAATGTGTTCAACTATTTCCTTTGCATCGCTAGGAGAGGGTTGTCCCTTACCATCGTGCCACCCCCTCCTCCCACTGGTAAAGCGACACACTGCACCTGTGACACCTGGCCCTCCGCCCCATGCACAAAGCCGAAGATGAAGCACTTTTCATTTTATTGTGTCATGATATTGTAGATCTCTAGGCCTTCCTTGCCTTAAGTGTACGTCTCACACATAAGTACTGCTACACCCTCAG
The DNA here is from genome assembly GCF_052327205.1 of Somniosus microcephalus. NCBI lineage: Eukaryota > Metazoa > Chordata > Chondrichthyes > Squaliformes > Somniosidae > Somniosus > Somniosus microcephalus. The sequence continues at coordinate 175,707,779 of NC_140993.1, read as the reverse complement.
TGCTGCCAGCATGGTATGCCTTTGGTGAAGCCAGCTGAACACTGGATATGCTATCGTAAGACAAACTATAAATGTTACTTCTCCCTCACTGTACAGTTCTCTCCTATACTACTTTCACTTTCTTTTACCTCCCCACAATGAGTAGCATTTCTGTCAACTCCTCTCCCCCACAAAGCAGCAATGAGCACCTTGACACTCCTCTCTACTCAGCAGTAGTGCTCGACTTGACATACCACCACCGACCCCCCAACAATTAAGAATAATTTCAGGGCAAAGATGGGAAAGAATTTGGCCCACTCCACCAGTGAGAGGCATTTCGGGAACAGAGTGGAAGGGAAAGTGATCCTAAGCACAATCCCATTGAGAGGCATTTGTGGACCTCAATTTCGCAAACCACCGCCCACCCCACAAACCCAGCCCCGTCACCAAGGCAGGAGGAAAGCTAGATTTTGATTTTTCCCCTCCCTTTGAGGAAACAAATTTTGGGAGCAGTTGGGAAGGGAATATGTAGCCACTCACTACTCCTCCCCCCTCCCCCCCCCCCCACCGACTGAAAGGAAGATATTGATATAACGGGGTGGAAATCACAGCTTGCTGCTGCCCCCGCTCCCCCCCCCTCACAAGTGGGACATGTCTAGGATTGGGGAAGCGCATCACAACCCCCCTCCCCTGCTAAGGTGAAAATGCTGACTCCATCTCCCTGCTGACATAGTTTCCTGCCTTTACTTGCCCTGACTCCTTGTGCACCCACCCTGACTCCTCCCCCAATGCCCTACCACATTCTTCCATCCCTAATCCTTATCCTTCTCTCTTCTCTCTCCACCCTCCTCTGCACTTCCCTCCCCTGCCCCTTCCTCTGTCTTTCCTCTCCCCCACACCCCTAACCTTTCCTCCACACTCCTAACCTTTCCTCCCTTCCCTCTCCCCTCCTGCTCCCCTTTCTTCATTTTCACTCCCCCCTCCTCCTCCTTTCATGTTATTCTACTTCTCCTCACTTGCCTTCCTTTCTCCCTTATGCTCACCTCCCCATCCTCTACCTACCCCCCTTTGTATCCCTCTTCTCCTCCCTTTCCTCTCCTCTCTTCTCCCTACTCGCTCTTCTTTTCCCATCTCCCCATCTCCTCTCCCCTCCAATTTGTCTCTCCCATACCCGTCCTAGCTCCTGTCCCCCTCCTCACTCTCCTCCTCTTCTCCCCCAATCCTCCTCTTCCTCTTTCCTCCCTCCTCCCCCTTCTCTTGCCTGGGTCCAATTATTCCCTTACCTTTTAACCATGCTTGATCTAAATAATGCACTTGGTCTTGACTCTCTGTCTGCAACTCACAGGTGATAAATTAGTGTATTTAGTTTTTTTCGCTTACCGTTTTCAAAGCTGTGAATACACAGCAACATGATGTGCAAGATGTACCTGTTGGAGGTAGACATCTGGGGAGGTTCAAAATCTGCAGCCCTTCCTGCATACTCCTCCGTAACTTTAGTAGGTGTCAGCCAAAATCTAGACAGGGACCCAGATACTCCAGGTCCTGCTGTTGCGCTATAGTTTTCAGGATGAGCTGAGAGCTTTTGTGTCCACCCCAAACAAGGTGATTGGTATAAGGGGGAGTAGAGTCGGGGGTTGGGGACTCCCTACGTTGGTTCCTGGTGGGCGCATCTCTGCACTTACACCAAGATGTTTAAGTAGGACACAGGAACTATCTCAGACGTGAAATTAATGCCTGCGTTCCATTTGTTAAATTATATTAACGGATCTCCTGTGGTATTGTTCAGGGGATATGCTCTTTTATGATAACAGGAGTGTTATACCATGGAACGTAAAATATATTCTAGTTAAAGCAAGTGAATTGTTGTCGTGTAATATCCTGTAACAAATCTTCTTATTTTCATCCTAAAGTGGAACTTTCCTTATCAGTTTCTCTAATCACTAGCACTTTAATTTTAATCAGCGGTATGTTTTAAAGAGACGGGGGGGGGAAATTCAGTTGTTTGCGTCTCCCGTTAGCACCTTAAGAGGGCGCTAATGGGGCGCAAAGCAACTAGCGCCCGGGCGCGACGATGTTTGCGCCGCTCGCGAAATTTACTAGACATTTTGCGGCGGTGCTAAACATTACTGCCACAATCTCCTGCGCTGGCAGATTGTGACGTCAGTCGAGTGCGCAACACCTCGTTAGCGCCCTGGACCGGATATTGAGTGGCGCCCCCTGCCTTACCGCCTGCCGCTAGCAACGACAGGTTGAGGGGAGCGTTATGCTGTCAGAAAGGGACTAGGGGAGCGCTATTTAAAGGCGACCGCTTCCTGCCTTTTTTTGTCGGTGACATTTTTGCACCACGCATTCTGAGAGAGAGAGAGAGACTTCTGGAGAGATTCAACGCTGTGTGAAGGAGTTTTGAATACTGAGCAGCACTTTGCAGGTTTATTTTGATTTGCCCTTCCTTGCTTCGCCAGCGCTCTGAGGTAGCGCCTCGCTCCTCAGCCTTTGCGCCTTAAGACAGGTGTGAAGCGCCTGATTTAGCGCTCCAATCACCTCCAGGCGCGATAAAAGCCAAGTTTGCTGTCAGAGGCGATAATTAGCGCCAGGCGCTAAACTTTGCGCATGGCCGATAATGGCGCCCCAATTGGGGCGATACTGAATTTTTCCCCCACTGTGTTCTGCCTCTCTTAATCTACACAAGAGTGAAGAAGGTAGCCAGTTGTTTACTTGTACTTTCAGTGTGCGTTCCGCTTACTGCCAATGTAGTCCAAACTTTGATTTTAAACATTGCCAGTGAACTAAGCATTTGCAATTGTCTAGCCAACTGTTCCTGTAACCAGCTGGAAACGTTTTAGGCAGGCTGGGTGAGGCAGACCATAGACATTTTTTAAACATACTGATGATTAAAATCGAAGTGCTGATGAGGAAAAAAACCGTGAGAAAAGTATCTACTGTGGCTGCAGGAAACCTTTCCCATTTTCTTGTAGCTGTCTCGGAATTTTGGCAATTTTGCTGCACCAAATCACTTGCATTAAGTATAGTTGATTACCAATGGCATTGCTTATGGATTACAAAAAATAGAAAAAACTGTGGCTGTCCATTTCGGAATCTCTGTCAGTCTCTCTCTGGATCTGTCTCTCTTTGTGTGTGTCTCTGTCTGCCTGCCTCACCATCTTTGTGTATCTCTGTGTCTGTTTACCTACCAAATCTTGCATCAGGTCGACAACAGAATCGGGTTGCTGCCTTTACTGTGATACTCCAACAGCAGTAGCTGCTGTTGTTCCCACTGATATTGCATTACTATTTCCCATAGATGTTAAACATTAGTCTTTATATTTAACTATGTTAGAAATGTATGAGCAAGCCAAAACCAATACCAGCATTTTATGTCCCAATTAACTACACCGAGGTAGGTTTTCAAGCCAATTATTTACTTAACGTACAAATTATTTGGAAGCGCTACAACACAACTATATAAGACAGGTGGAACAGAGCCAATTTACAAGGAAGTCCTTTAGGTTTCAGTACTAAAAAGTACAAATTTACTAGCTACAAATTAACCAGATTAATAAGATATACTGGCCTAGAAATTCGGTTGTGGGTCCGCCAGGGCTTTAGCGCCCGAAATTTTACGCCGGCGTTAATGCCGCTGCGCCCGACGAAAATTCGGTTGCCCCGGGCCCAGACGGCGGCGGGCGCTAATGGAGGGTTTTTGCGCCTCACTATGGGCGTTCAGTGCAGTTTTGAGGCGCTAATCCCCCGCTGCGGCACCCGAGGCGGTGCGGCAGGCTGGGGTACTGCAGGCCTCCTCCTTCTGTTAAGGAGGAGCTGCCTGCAGCCGACCGCTGGCCGGTCGATTCGCCCGACAAATGAGCCCGGCACCTTGGGGAAGAGCCGGGCTCACGGGCCACACACATCAGTGCCGCGGGGGGGTGGTGGAGGAGTCCGGGGAGGGAGGTGCGGGCAGGCGGCCGCCGGGAAAGCGGCCGGCCGCCGCTCCACCTTTATGCGCCGGCGCAAAGGAGTGTAACATCCCTTTCAACAATCGTTGGTTGCGGCTGCCACAGGCGAGGCGGCCGCAACTGAATTTGGGCTTGGGGCCGGGTTACCACGGCAACCGGGACGCTGCGCACACCGATGACGTCATCGGTGCCGGCGCAGCGCTACCGGCTAACGCCGATGGTAGGGCCCAACGCAATCTCGTTACCAGCTATAATTCTGGCGCAAGACCCTCTAACGCCTCTAATTGGGCGCTAACCCCACCGAATTTCTAGGCCACTGTTTTTGCTATGGCCTCCCTCAAAGGCCCTTTGCTGCAGCAGAAAAATAATACCTAGCCAAAAAACGTATACTGCAGTAGCAGTGAATTTCCTCATTAGAGATTTCTCTCAGTGAATAGCTTAAAAACAGTCCTTTTGGACTCGAATAGATTTCTCACTAAATATGCAGACATCATAACGGGGTTTTATAAAACAAAAATTCAATAATAGAGCCAATAAGCCAATGCGGGTAATTTTGAGTTTGGGCACTAGTATAAAATGGGCAATATCGGAGCAGCCACCCATTATACATCTCTCCTGAAAAATTTTAGTTGCTGTTGCATAAAGTTAATCATCCAATCCCAAGAGATTTTTTATTAATTTCTAAACCACAAATACAAAATGTTATAACTTGCATAAAAGTCTCTTTAACTACAGAGATATTGGGACATTCAACAAAATAGGCTCAATTTTAACCCTGCCCGCTTGGCGGGAAAGGTGGGCAGGTGATTAAAATGGTGGCCAGGCGCTTCCTGGTGCATTCCCAAAGCATTCTCGCCCACCGCCATTTTAACTGCCGGGTTAAAGCACCATCATGCTACAGGCAGGCAGGGGCCTCATAAATTATGTAATTTGGACCCCGATGTGCTTTTTAACAGCCGATCGCAGCAGCAAGCTTGGTGCCAGGCCCACCATTGAAACCTGGTAGCAGGCAGGACTGTGGCCAGAAGGGGCCCAAGTAAGTTACATAGAATGTACAGCACAGAAACAGGACATTCGGCCCAACTGGTCTACGCCGATGTTTATGCTTCAAACGAGCCCCCTCCATCTCTTTATCTAACCCTATCAGCATATCCTTCCTTTCCCACTCACCAGAATATCTATGCTATTTGCCTCAACTCCTCCTTGTTTCACATTCTAACCACTCTCTGGGTAAAGATGTTTCTCCTGAATTTCCTTTTGGATTTATTAGTGACTATCTTATATTTATAGTCCCTAGTTTTGGTCTACACCACAAGAGGAATCAACTTATTTACATGTACCCTATTAAACCCTTTCATAATCTTAAAGACCTCTATCAGGTCACCCCTGTAAGATATACCCTAGAATGCCTATACATGCTTATTTAGATATTTTATGTATTGGAAAAGCTACGGATCCCAGCATGCTGTTCCATGCCCTTGATGAGATCTAGCAACTATCGATCTCCCACAATACCCAGACGAACGGGCTGTGAATAATAAGTGTCATATTTGACCCCGATATGAGCTTCCGACTACATATCAGTGCCATCACTAAGACTGCTTATTTCCATTTCTGGAACATTACTCGACTCTGCCCCTGCCTCAGCTCATCTGCTGCTGAAACCCTCATCCCTGCCTTTGTTACCTCTAGACTTGACTATTCCAATGCACTCCTGGCTGGCCTACCACTTTCTACCCTCCGTAAACTTGAGGTTATTCAAAACTCTGCTGCCTGTGTCCTAACTTGCACCAAGTCCCGTTCATCCGTCACCCCTGTGCTCGCCGACCTACATTGGCTCCCAGTTAAGCAATGTCTCGATTTTAAAATTCTCAACTTTGTTTTCAAATCCCTCCATGGCTATCTCTGTAATCTCCTCCAGCCCCACAACCCTCCGAGATATCTGCGCTCTTCTAATCCTGGCCTCTTGAGCATCCCCAATATTAATCGCTCCACCATTGGTGGCCATCCCTTCAGCTGCCTAGGCATTAAGCTCTGGAATTCCCTCCCTAAACCTCTCTGCCTCTCGACCTCTCTTTGCTCCTTTAAGACGCTCCTTAAAACCTACCTCTTTGACCTTTTGATCATTTGCCCTAATACTCCTTATACGGCTCGGTGTCAAATTTTGTTTTATAACACTCCTGTGAAGCGCCTTGGGTCATTTTACTACGTTAAAGGCGCTATATAAATACAGGTTACATAGAAACATAGAAGATAGGAGCAGGAGTAGGCCATTCGGCCCTTCGCGCCTGCTCCGCCATTCAATGAGATCATGGCTGATCATTCAAATTCAGTACCCTGTCCCTGCCTTCTCCCCATATCCCTTGACCCCTTTAGCCTTAAGAAATATATCCAACTCTTTCTTGAATATATTTAATGAACTGGCCTCCACCGCCCTCTGTGGCAGAGAATTCCACAGGTTCACCACTCTCTGGGTGAAGAAATTCCTCCTCATTTCAGTCCAAAATGGCTTACCCCTTATCCTTAGACTATGACCCCTGGTTCTGGACTCCCCGGCCATCAGAAACATCCTTCCTGCATCTAGTCTGTCCAGGCCTGACAGAATTTTATAGGTTTCGATGAGATCCCCTCTCAATCTTCTGAACTCCAGTGAGTATAAGCCCAAGGTTGTTGCTGTTGTTGTTGATGAGGGGCAAGTCCTTGATTAGATCTATCAATCTCCCGCAATAGCTAGACTAAAAAGAATACGAACAAGATAAGGCAAGATATAAAACAGTACAAGAAGTTCCACATAAAAAAGGCAGAGAAGGAAGAGAGTCCTGACGACAACATTCCTTGCAGCAGAACCTGGTAGTATCGTGTCTGTAAAGTCTGTGGGTTGTACGGTTAATAACGACACAGACTTCAGGGGTAACAAACAAACAGGTCTTTACTATTCGAAGGTCAGGGCGAATCTGCCCCAGCAATCCTGCCACAACACTTATATACTGGTGTGGTCACTATCGGTATTACAGTATACAGAAGCCAAACAAATAGTGCCACACCTAAAGTAGTTCTCTTAAAGGTGAACGGTTACATTCAATAGTTCCCTTAAAGGTAGACGGGTACATACACTACAATCCTCCCTTTTTAGCTTATTACTTACAGAGTCCCCGTTAAACATACATATCTTCAACTTCCTATAAAACAAATTACACATATAATCTCGGTGGAGTCAATGTCATATAAAACAATTTACAGATATAATCTTGGTGGGAACAGTTCACAGGTTCAGTCTCTGCGGAAACAGCTCATAGATTCAGTCTCTGATCTTGACTCGTTCCAAACAACATCTCTTTGGTGTAGCCGGTTCACATGGCTAGCGTGACTCCTCCATAGCCTTTTTCTTGACGTAACAGCTTGAACTTTCGTCCTGTTGAACCAGCAGTGCGGACTTTTACAACCAACTGGCTGTCTTGATATTTTCCAGTTTTTCAACTAATTTAGTTCCTTTCGTAGTGTCCCGCCTGAGATGGTAGAAGTGCTAATATTTTAGACAGTTATTATCTTCTGCTTCTTCTTTTTCTTTTCTGCCTTTTTGACACTCTCGGAGCTCCTTTCTCGGCTGCCAGCTGTAGCGCCACCAACTCTCTATGTTCCTTAGACCTTAAGTGCTTCATCCGGATTTCAGCACTTTGGGAGTTTTCATCACAAACTGAGCAGACCAGATCCTCGTAATATTCAGTGTCACTCAACAGGTCATGGTAATATTCGGGGTCGTCCTGAGTTAGGCCAGTGAGAGGCCCTTCTACTTCCTTCTTATCCATCTGGACGTTAGCCGGCGGTGGTTCCTTCCCTAACCATCTTTCTTGAAAAGACTTCTTCAAACATTCATATTCATTCCGCTCTTCCGGGGATGTCTGCCATTCCTTCACTACTGGCCTCATTTGTGAGTTCGATACCTTCCCTTCCATCGGGGATTTCGTTGTCAGGCTATTTAATCCTTCTACTGGAGTATCTGTTTCCACCCCCTTCTGTTCCCCTTGACGCAATTCAGCGTACTTTTGGCATCCTTGTAAAAGCTGTGTTGCCACCTCAGCTATCTCCGTGACTTTTGGAAGCTCCGAATTCTTTCCCTTTGAACCCTGAAACTCGTGTTCCCATTTTGGAGTCTTGTCCCTCAGCGTGTGTAAGAGTTGGCTGGCCGTTAACTCTTCTACGGGGACACTGTGGATTAGAGTCTTCTCCATTTCATCCACCTTTCCCTCCAATGTTTTCACCTTCCTTTCCTCCGGTACTTTGGTTTTAAGCGCTCGAAGAAGTTGCGCCTTGATGTTCTCTAACTCCTGTTCAGGGGCCATTCCTACAGTCTCTGTGATCCTTCCAGTTGCCTTTCCTTCCACTGCCCGGATTCCTAGTTGAATATGTTCTTCAAGTTGTTGAACCTCGGCCATTGCCGCCTCATATTTGTCCTGGGTTGCCTTCAATAATTTAATGAGTTCTTGGACATCTTGAATTTCATGTTCTGCTATGTCTTCCACCTCTAATTTTTCATCGATGGATGGAATCTCTACCGATGAGTCTGTCTTGGCCTGGAGCTCATCAAACATTTCCTGTAGCCTTTGTAATTCTCGCTCATGTTCAACCTTTAGCTGTTCAGATGCTTTCACTAAAACTAGCTTTTCGGAGGTTGCCGAGTTAACCCCTTCCAGGATTGTAGTCTGGGCCTGTTCATACTGTTCTTTCAACTTGTTACACTCTGCTTGCAACGAGTCGTAGAGATGAACTGGGATAAAATCCTGGCTTCCTGAAGATTCCTCTTCCTTTGGTTCGTTCTGTAAATATTCTAGTTCCTGAACAGCATCAGGGGAATGTGATTGGTATTTGGCCACGATGGCTCTATGGTCGCTCTCTGCTTGAGCTAGCTGTCTCTGTTGTCTTTCCAGGTTCTCCCATTCGGTGTCCCAGAACTTTTCCATATTTTTCATCTCTTGTACGAGACGGTCACTCAACTGTTCTAATTGTTGTCGTACTTTGACATAAGTTTGAGTCCGAACTCGGTGTTCTTCCGTCGTGGATGAATCCTTTGCTTGAACAGGCTCAGAATTCTCTGTCAACCTGGAGTTCTGCTCTGCAGCTTTATTCTTCTTGGTAACATACGTCCTTCTGCATGTCTTCGTTTCCTTCCCCATCGTCGGCAAGTCCCTTTTAGCCTTGTCTTCCATATTTGAATTGGTCTTATCGTCATCCATTTCAGAATCTGAGCTGATAGCTTGCACCGAGTCCTCCCTCATTATGGCTTTTAGGTAGTGCCATTCCATATCTATTTTCTTAATCCACTCCCGTCCTAGAAGTGGTGGTCCTCCTTCAGGTAATACGTACAAGTTCATTCTTGGGTGTTCTTTACCCCTATCTCTCACCTTGACTCTTATTTTCCCCATGGGGTATACGTTATGCCCCGTGTATGTCTGTAATACGAACTTGGTATTTCTTAAAGGTATGTGAGAGAATAGCCGGTGGTAGTCCCTTCGGTTGATGGCTGATAGAGCTTATCCAGTGTCCAGCTCCATCCTTACTTGGACTCCAGCTATTTTTAGTATGACCCAGATGGTTTGTAGATCCGTTTCTTTACCCACATTGTGGATTCTCAGACTACCCAGCTCCTGGTTGTTTGGGTCTGAGTCTGAATTCTGTTCGTCTGAACTCTTCTCAGCCACCTTGTGTACCTTGTTGTACTTTTCTTGTGGTGGCTTCCTTTGATTGTTGGTCTTCTTCCCTGACCGGCATACCTTCGCGATGTGACCCAGTTTGCCACATTTCCTACACTCTTGGTTCTTAAACCAGCATTGATTCTGGTCATGCGTTGTCTTCCCACAACGGTAGCATTTTGTTGTGCTTGAAGTAATTTGGTCCACCCCGAGTGCCGCCGCCTTTAGTTGCATTTCCGCCGTTCCTTTCGCTGCGGCTTCGTGCGATGCAGCTATAAGGACAGCCCTGTCCAGTGTGAGGTCGTTCTCTTCCAGTAGTCGCTTCTGCGTCCCTTCTTTGGACAATCCGCATACGAACTTGTCCCGCAGTGCTTCTGTCAGATTCCCTCCAAACTGGCAGTATTTCGCTAGCCTACGCAGTTCGACCAAGTACTCCGCATTGCTTTCGTCTTTCCTCTGCGTTCTTGCGTAGAATTTGAATCGTTCAGCCAGCATCAATGGTGTGGGGTTCAAGTGGTCCTTCAGCACAGCCACAATCTCTTCGAAGGTCTGATCCGCTGGTTTATCTGGTGCTATTAGATGCTTCAAGAGCCCGTATGTTTTTGCCCCCATCGAGTTTAGCAATGTTATCGCCTTGTCGTCTTCCTCTATTTTGTTGGCTTCGCAATAGAGCTCTATGCGTTCCACGTACGTGGCCCAGTCTTCTATTTCAGAATTAAAGTCGTTAATATTCCCTCGCTTAGGCATCTTTCTTCCCTTGGGAGCAGCACCAGTATTTCTTTAAGTATTCTTATTTATTTGTTTATTTCTAAGATGGCGGTTTTCCCGCGAAATCGGCGGTTTCCCGCTCTTTCCTTCTCTCCCCGCCCACTTCAATGGCGGTATGTCAGTTAAGATGGCGGTTTCCCGCTCTTCCTTTCTCTCCCCGCCCACTTCAAAGGCGGTTTCCCGCTTCTGTCGTCTCCTCCGCCTAATGGCGGCTTCCCGCATTTCTTCCTGGTGGAAGGGGTACGCTTTCCCCACAGCGGACAGGTTCAGCCGCTGGGCTGGCTCTCGCACAGCTCCCCTTACTCGGCTCTGTCTTTTCCTCCCGCCCGCACGGCTCTACCGGCGCTGGGTACCCCGTTAACGGAGGACAGTTCAGCCGCTGGACTGGCTCTCGCGCAGTCTCTCTCTCCGTACCCGGCTCTGTCGCTCTCTCTCCCGCACGTTCGGTTCTACCGGCCCTGGGTACCCCGTTGGTGGAGAACAGTTCAGCCGCTGGACTGGCTCTCGCACAGTCTCTCTCCCCTTGCTCGGCTCTGTCTCTCTCTCCCACCCGCACGGTTCCTGTTCGCCTCCCAGCCCTCTCGCAGACCGGTGTTTCCCTCCCCGGCTGCAGCTGGGTTTCTCTTCCCGCGCCTACTCCCAGTCTCAGCGCTTCGTGGCTGCGGTCGCTGCTCGGCTTTTCCCGCCGATCGAGGTCCGACTGTCTCACGACGCCGTTGGACCCGACTTTCTGACCGGCTCCGTTCCCCCTCGACCGTGGTCGAGTGCACAGCCCTTATCCTCCGGATATTCTCTACACCTTCCCCTACTCACAGTCTCCGCGGCCGCCTTGTTTCCAGCTGATCGGCTCACTCCGCACCGTGGTAGAAGGGTAGTCAGTGCCTGTTGCAGATGGAAGCTTTTGTTGCTAAAGTCTTCCTCCTTCCTCCTGCTGCAGCCTCGTGTTTTCTTTCAGCAGCATGACGAGGGCGGTTGCCTCTCTTCGACGCTCTTCGTTGCTTTGGTAGTCTTGCCGCAGGGTACGATCGGACTCGTCGCCACTGTAAAGTCTGTGGGTTGTACGGTTAATAACGACACAGACTTCAGGAGTAACAAACAAACAGGTCTTTACTATTCGAAGGTCAGGGCGAATCTGCCCCAGCAATCCTGCCACAACACTTATATACTGGTGTGGTCACTATCGGTATTACAGTATACAGAAGTTCGGGGGAGAGCAGCAGCGGAGGAGGAGCCCGGCTTAAAAACCGGCGCCAAGGCAGAGGCCCGACCAGTTCGGGGGAGAGCAGCAGCGGAGGAGGAGCCCGGCTTAAAAACCGGCGCCAAGGCAGAGGCCCGACCAGTTCGGGGGAGAGCAGCAGCGGAGGAGGAGCCCGGCTTAAAAACCGGCGCCAAGGCAGAGGCCCGACCAGTTCGGGGGAGAGCAGCAGCGGAGGAGGAGCCCGGCTTAAAAACCGGCGCCAAGGCAGAGGCCCGACCAGTTCGGGGGAGAGCAGCAGCGGAGGAGGAGCCCGGCTTAAAAACCGGCGCCAAGGCAGAGGCCCGACCAGTTCGGGGGAGAGCAGCAGCGGAGGAGGTGAGCCCGGTATAAAAACCGGCGCCAAGGCAGAGGCCCGACCAGTTCGGGGGAGAGCAGCAGCGGAGGAGGAGCCCGGCTTAAAAACCGGCGCCAAGGCAGAGGCCCGACCAGTTCGGGGGAGAGCAGCAGCGGAGGAGGAGCCCGGCTTAAAAACCAGCGCCAAGGCAGAGGCCCGACCAGTTCGGGGGAGAGCAGCAGCGGAGGAGGTGAGCCCGGTATAAAAACCGGCGCCAAGGCAGAGGCCCGACCAGTTCGGGGGAGAGCAGCAGCGGAGGAGGTGAGCCCGGTATAAAAACCGGCGCCAAGGCAGAGGCCCGACCAGTTCGGGGGAGAGCAGCAGCGGAGGAGGAGCCCGGCTTAAAAACCGGCGCCAAGGCAGAGGCCCGACCAGTTCGGGGGAGAGCAGCAGCGGAGGAGGTGAGCCCGGTATAAAAACCGGCGCCAAGGCAGAGGCCCGACCAGTTCGGGGGAGAGCAGCAGCGGAGGAGGTGAGCCCGGTATAAAAACCGGCGCCAAGGCAGAGGCACACCAAATCAACAGCAGAGGAGAGAGGTTAAAATGTAATCCGTGTGTGATGTCACCAGGGAGCAGGTAAGTGATTGGTTGGTGAGTATTTCTCTCTTTTCAATACAAGCTTGACTTCTGTGGTGTTAAATTTCTAGGGTCTCTGGTGTAGTGGGGACAGTTGGTAAATAAAGCGCCCTAGAGTATACCTGTAACTGGGGTATTGAATAAATGTTTAAATTAATTAAAGGAGTAAGTCATGGCAGGAGAGCTCAGACCCGTGTTCTGCTCCTCTTGCTCCATGTGGGAAATCAGGGACGCTGCCAGTGTCCCTGGCGACCATGTGTGTGGGAAATGCATCCAGCTGCAGCTACTTGCAGACCGCATTGCGGCGCTCGAGCTGCGGGTGGATGAATTTTGGAGCATGCGCGATGCTGAGAGGCTCGTGGATAGCACGTTTAGCGAGTTGTTCACGCCTCAGGGTAGGGCAGCACAGGGGGTGACCATCAGGCGGAGCAACAAAGGCAGGCAGGTAGTGCAGGGAACCCCTGCGGGCATCCCCCTTTCAAACAAGTATACCGCTTTGGATACTGTTGAGGGGGATGACTCACCAGGGGAAGGCAGCAGCAGCCAACTTCCTGGCACTGGGGGTGCTCCTGCTGCCCAGGAAGGGGGGAAAAAGAGTGGGAGAGCAATAGTGGTAGGGGATTCTATAGTAAGGGGAACAGATAGGCGTTTCTGTGGCCGTAGACGTGAATCCAGGATGGTTTGTTGCCTCCCTGGTGCCAGGGTCAAGGATGTCACTGAGCGGCTGCAGGGCATTCTGGAGGGGGAGGGTGAACAGCCAGTGGTCGTGGTCCACATTGGTACCAACGACATAGGTAAAAAGAGGGATGAGGTCCTGCATCAAGAATTTAGGGAGCTAGGTAACAGATTAAAGAGCAGGACCTCAAAGGTTGTAATCTCTGGATTACTCCCAGTGCCACGTTCTAGTAAGTATAGGAATGGGAGGATAGAGCAGATGAATGCGTGGCTAAAGAGTTGGTGTAGGGGGGAGGGTTTTACTTTCCTGGATCACTGGGCCTGCTTCTGGGAAAGGTGGGACTTGTACAAGTCGGACGGGTTGCACCTGAACCAGAGCGGGACAAATATCCTTGCGGGGAGGTTTGCTAGCACTGTTGGGGGGAGTTTAAACTAACTTGGCAGGGGGATGGGATACAGAGGGGAGCTGAAATAGGGGGGGATGTGCTGCCAATTATAGAGAAAAAAACAAGTCAGCTTGGTAGACAGGGCAAATATATAAGGGCAAGGCTGGGTGGCATCTATTTTAATGCAAGGAGTCTTGCAAATAAGGCGGATGAACTGAAGTTGTTGTTGAACACATGGGAGTACGATATTGTTGCCATCACGGAGACATGGTTGAGGGAAGGGCAAGATTGGCAGCTCAATATTCCGGGGTACAGAATCTTCAGGCGAAACAGAGGGGGAGGTATAAGAGGAGGGGGTGTCGCAATATTAATTAAGGAGTCAATTACTGCAGTAAGGAGGGATGATATATTAGCAGGGTCCTCTAATGAGGCCATATGGGTAGAGCTTAAAAACAAAAAGGGGGCAAGCACTTTGCTGGGAGTGTACTATAGGCCTCCAAACAGTCAGGGGGAGATAGAGGAACAGATATGTAGGCAAATCTCAGAGAAATGTGCAAATAATAGGGTAATAATAATGGGGGATTTCAACTTCCCCAATATTAACTGGGATAGTCAGAGTGTGAAAGGTTCAGAGGGTGCAGAATTCTTAAAGTGCATCCAGGAGAGCTTTTTGAGCCAGCATGTAGAAAGTCCTACGAGAGAGGGGGCGGTACTGGACCTAATTCTAGGGAATGTGGCCGGCCAAGTGGAAAAAGTGCTAGTAGGTGAGCACTTTGGTGATAGTGACCATAATATGGTAAGATTTAAGGTGGTCATGGAAAAGGACAGGGATGGGCCGGAAATAAAGGTTCTAAATTGGGGGAAGGCCGATTTTAATAGGATAAGGCAGGATCTGGCCAAAATGGACTGGGATCAGCTACTTGTAGGAAAATCCGCATCGGAGCAATGGGAGGCTTTCAGAAGGGAGATTGAGATCATACAATGGCAACATGTTCCCGTAAAGGTCAAGGGTGGTTCCAAAAACCACAGGGAACCTTGGATGTCAGGGGATATACGAGAATGGATTAGGAAAAAAAGGAGGGCTTTTGGTAGATACAAAAGGCTAAAGACGGAGGAAGCCCTAGTGGAGTACAAAAAGTGCAGGGGGATACTTAAAAAAGAAATTAGGAGATCAAGGAGGGGCCATGAAATAACACTGGCGAGCAAAATAAAGGAAAATCCGAAGATGTTTTATAAGTATATTAAGGGTAAGAGGATAACTAGGGAAAAAATAGGGCCCATTAGGGACAAAAGTGGCAATCTGTGTGTGGAGCCGGAAGATGTAGGAGGGGTTCTAAATGAATTTTTTGCATCTGTTTTCACTATGGAGAAGGATGATGTAGACATAGAAATAGGGCGGGGGGACTGTGATATGCTCGAACATATTAACATCGAGAGGGAGGAGGTATTGGCGGTTTTAGCTGGCCTAAAAATGGATAAATCCCCAGGCCCGGATGAAATGTATCCCAGGCTGCTGTGTGAGGCAAAGGGGGAGATTGCGGGGGCTCTAACACATATATTCAGGACCTCTCTGGCCACAGGGGATGTGCCAGAGGACTGGAGAACCGCTAATGTAGTACCATTATTCAAGAAGGGTAGTAGGGAAAAACCGGGGAACTACAGGCCAGTGAGCCTAACATCAGTGGTAGGAAAATTATTGGAAAAAATCCTGAGGGACAAAATTTGTCTCCACTTGGAGAGGCAAGGATTAATCAGGGATAGTCAACATGGCTTTGTCAAGGGAAGATCATGTCTGACTAATTTGATTGAATTTTTTGAGGGGGTGACTAGGTGTGTGGATGAGGGTAACGCAGTGGATGTGGTATACATGGATTTCAGTAAGGCCTTCGATAAAGTCCCGCACAGGAGACTGGTCAAGAAGGTAAGAGCCCATGGAATCCAGGGTGCCTTGGCACATTGGATACAAAACTGGCTTAGTGGCAGAAGGCAGAGGGTGATGGTCGAAGGTTGTTTTTGTGACTGGAAGCCTGTGGCCAGTGGGGTACCACAGGGATCGGTGCTGGGTCCCTTGCTGTTTGTGGTCTACATTAATGACTTGGATATGAATGTAAAGGGTATGATCAGTAAGTTCGCGGATGATACAAAAATTGGTAGGGTGGTAAATAGCGAGGAGGGTAGCCTCAGTCTGCAGGACGATATAGATGGGTTGGTCAGATGGGCGGAACAGTGGCAAATGGAATTTAACCCGGAAAAGTGCGAGGTGATGCACTTTGGGGGGACTAACAAGGCAAAGGAATACACAATGAATGGAAAGACCCTAGGCAAGACGGAGGGTCAGAGGGATCTGGGTGTGCAAGTACACAGATCCCTGAAGGCGGCGGAACAGGTGGATAAGGTGGTAAAAAAGGCATATGGGATACTTGCCTTCATTAGCCGAGGCATTGAATATAAGAGCAAGGAGGTTATGATGGAGCTGTATAAAACACTGGTTAGGCCACAGCTGGAATACTGTGTGCAGTTCTGGTCGCCACACTACAGGAAGGATGTGATCGCGTTGGAGAGGGTGCAGAGGAGGTTCACCAGGATGTTACCAGGGCTGGAGCGCTTCGGCTATGAAGAGAGACTGGGCAGATTGGGTTTGTTTTCCTTGGAGCAGAGGAGGCTGAGGGGGGACATGATTGAGGTGTACAAAATTATGAGGGGCATAGAGAGGATGGATGCTGAGGAGCTTTTTCCCTTAGTAGAGGGGTCAATAACTAGGGGGCATAGATTCAAGGTAAAGGGCGGGAGGTTTAGAGGGGATTTGAGAAAGAACTTTTTCACCCAGAGGGTGGTTGGAGTCTGGAACTCACTGCCTGAAAAGGTTGTGGAGGCAGAAACCCTCACAACATTTAAGAAGCATTTGGATGTGCACTTGAAATGCCATAGCATACAAGGCTACGGGCCAAATGCTGGAATATGGGATTAGATTAGGCAGGGCTTGATGGCCAGCGCGGACACGATGGGCCGAAGGGCCTCTATCCGTGCTGTATTACTCTATGACTCTATGACTCTATGACTCTAAATAGTGCCACACCTAAAGTAGTTCTCTTAAAGGTGAACGGTTACATTCAATAGTTCCCTTAAAGGTAGACGGGTATATACACTACAGTGTCTGTTGTATTAATCACTGTAATTTGTGTTTTGCTAGTGAGTCAGCTTGTTGACTCTGTGACTGCTGTGTGTTCTTTTTAATCTATTAATAAAATAGACCCACTCCACACCATATTGGTTTGGTCTCCTTCGGAATCTCTTACACCCCTTAGCAAAGAGCCCCCAGCCTGTTCAATCTCTCCTGATAGTTATAACCTCTCAGTTCTGGTATCATCCTTGTAAATCTTTTTTGCATCTTCTCCAGTGCATCTATATCCTTTTTACAATTATGAAGATCAGAACTGTGTACAATACTCTAAGTGTGGTCTAACCAAGGTTCTATACAAGTTTAATATAACTTCTCTGCTTTTCAATTCTATCCTTCTAGAAATGAAACCCAGTGCTTTGTTTGCTTTTTTTGCTTTTTTTATGGCCATATTAAACTGCGCGCTACATTTAGTGATTTGTGTATCTATATCCTTAGATCCCTTTGCTCCTCTACCCCATTTTGACACTTCTTATCCATGCAGTTATGTGGCCTCCTTATTCTTCCTACCAAAACACACCAAGTTCAAGTGCTCCTCCAGGCCCCACAAGGGCACCTTGGGCCTCCCTTGCCCCAGGTTTCCCTTCCCCTTCTCCAACCGCGACTAGCTCTGGACCCCTCCTCAACACTTACCTTAGTGCCGAGGACCATTCCTTCGGGTCTCAAGCTAAATCCAACTCCCGCCACGCTAAATCCAACTCCCGCCTGCTGACCTCCTCGTTATTTTAGTCGGGTATCTATGCTGCAGCATGGTAATGTGGCCCGTCCGTTAAAAAAACCCAGGGCCTCATACCGAAGCCGTCATGGGCGCCTGCCCCTGCACGTCGTCCCATGTTAAAATTGGGGCTAATATTTCTGAACTCTATTAAAATGGGGCCATTAAAAGGGCCAACGCAGAGGGAGAAAGAGATGGTTGGTGAACTGCCTGAAGAAAATTATTGTTTTCCTTGAAAATGTTACCATTTTTTGATGGGGCCTGTGCACATCTGCACTGGGAGAGTACTTGCACAGGTCACTCTTCTCCTGAAGCCCCAGGATAAAAGCACAGGCTAGATTTAAAGAAAAATTTCAGAAAGCAGTTAAATTCAGGTAACATTAAAAGATAACAAAAAGGAATGAAAGATTACATGGACAAAGAGGACAAGAGAAAAATGAAGGAAAATATAGTGCAGCAACATTTAAGTTTTCTCTTTCAATTTTTTGAGGAGGTAACAAGGAGGGTCGATGAGGGTAGTGCATTTGATGTAGTCTACATGGATTTTAGCAAGGCTGTTGACAAGGTCCCACGTGGCAGGTTGGTCAGAAAAGTAAAAGCCCATGGGATCCAAGGGAAAGTGGCAAGTTGGAACCAAAATTGACTCAGTGGCAGAAAGCAAAGGGTAATGGTCGACGGGTGTTTTTGTGACTGGAACGCTGTTTCCAGTAGGGTTCCACAGGACTCAGTAATAGGTCCCTTGCTTTTTGTGGTATATATCAATGATTTAGACTTTGATGTAAGGGGCATGATTAATAAGTTTGCAGATGATACACAAATTGGCTGTGTGGTTGAAGTGAGGAAGAAAGCTGTAGACTGCAGGAAGATATCAATGGACTGGTCAGATGGACAGAAAAGTGGCAAATGGAATTCAATCTGGAGAAGTGTGAGACAATGCATTTGGGGAGGGCTAACAAGGCAAGGGAATACACAATAAATGGTAGGATAGTGAGAAGTGTAGAGGAACAGTGAGACCTTGGAGTGCATGTCTACAGATCCCTGAAGGTAGCAGGACAGGTAGATAAGGTGGTTGAGAAGGCATATGGGATACTTTCCTTTATTAAGTTGAGGCATAGAATATAAGAGCAGGGAGATTATGCTTGATCAAAAAATTCAAAAGGCAAGTTAACAATGCATTTTTTCCCCATTCTTTGAAATGACCGCCTTCCATTATATGAGTATCTCATCATGACCTTCACCTGAAACTGATAGGTGGAATTGCTGGCACTAATTGGGTCCAAAATTGCTGTGATATGTAAATATAGTGGGCTAGAAATTGGTCCATGTAGCGGTGGTTGTTTGGGTGCTACTTGGACTACTGAGGCCCCAATATGGCAAAGAGGCATCGGCAGCGGCTGGAGGCGGAGCAGACCAGCAGAGCGACTATAAAAGGCCCCAGAGGCTCAGGTAGGCCTCAGTGCGGCATCGGCAGCGGCTGTAGGCAGAGCAGCGCGGCTACAAGAGGCCCCAGAGGCTCAGGTAGGCCTCAGTGTGGCATCGGCAGCGGCTGGAGGCGGAGCAGCGCGGCAGAGCGACTACAAGAGGCCCCAGAGGCTCAGGTAGGCCTCAGTGCGGCATCGGCAGTGGCGGGAGGCGGAGCAGAGCGGCAGAGCGACTACAAAAGGCCCCAGAGGCTCAGGTAGGCCTCAGTGCGGCATCGGCAGCGGCGGCAGGCGGAGCAGAGCGGCAGAGCGACTACAAAAGGCCCCAGAGGCTCAGGTAGGCGTACCAATCTCCAATCTCAGGCAAGGAGAAAGGTAAAAAGTATTCGAGGTGTGACGTCACCACAAAACAGGTAGGTGATTGGTTGGAGTATTTCTCTCATTTTAAAACTTTAAGTCTGTGGTTTATAGTTTTTAAGGTTGCTGTGGTGTAGCGGGGACAGTTTGTAAACCAGGGCCCTTAAATATATCATTTAACTGTAGTGAAATTGGTGGGATTCATTTAATTTTAATTAATTAGTTAAAGGGTAAGACATGGCAGGACAGCCCAGCCCCGTAGTGTGCTCCTCCTGCTCTATGGGGGAAATCAGGGATGCTTCCTGCATCCCTGACGACCATGTGTGCGGGAAGTGTGTCCAGCTGCAGCTACTGACAGATTGCATTGCGGCACTGGAGCTGCGGATGGATTTATTTTGGAGCATTCGCGATGCTGAGGACGTCGTGAATATCACATATAGCGAGTTGGTCACACCGCAGGTAAAGGGTGTACCGGCAGGAAGGGAATGGGTGACCAGCAGGCAGAGTCAGAGGCGCAGGCAGGTAGTGCAGGAATCCCCTGCGGCCATCCCCCTCTCCAACAGATATACCACTTTGAATACTGTTGGGGGGGATGACTCATCAGGGGAAGGCAGCAGCAGCCAACTTCCTGGCACCATGGGTGGCTCTGCTGCACAGGCTGGGAGGAAAAAGAGTGGAAGAGCTATAGTGATAGGGGACTCAATTGTAAGGGGAATAGATAGGCGTTTTTGCGGCCGCAATCGAGACTCCAGGATGGTGTGTTGCCTCCCTGGTGCAAGGGTCAAGGACGTCTCGGAGCGGCTGCAGAACATTTTGGAGGGGGAGGGTGAACAGCCAGTTGTCGTGGTGCACATAGGCACCAACGATATAGGTAAAAAATGGGATGAGGTCCTAAAAGCAAAATATAGAGAGTTAGTCACAGTATTCACAGAAACCCCACAGTGCAGATAGAGGCCATTCGGCCCATCGAGCCTGCACCGACACATATCCCACCCGATCCCCGTAACCCCTACACCAACACATATCCCACTCTATCCTCGTAACCCCACGTATTTAATCCCCCGAACACTAAGGGTCAATTTATCATAGCCAATTAAAAAATAGGACCTCAAAGGTAGTAATCTCAGGATTGCTACCAATGCCACGTGCTAGTCAGAGTAGAGTGCTAGTCAGAGTAGAAATAGGAGGATATTTCAAATGAATACATGGCTAGAGGAATGGTGCAAGGAGGAGGGATTCAAATTCCTTGGACATTGGAACCGGTTCTGGGAGAGGTGGGACCAGTACAAACGGGACGGTTTGCACCTGGGCAGGGCCGGGACCGATGTCCTGGGGGGGGTGGTGGGTGTTTGCTAGTGCTGTTCGGGGGGGTTTAAACTAAAATGGCAGGGGGTTGGGAACCTGAGCATGGAGACAGAGGAAAGGAAAACAGGGATAAAAGCAAAAGATAGGAAGGAGAAAAACAAAAGTGGCAGTCAGAGAAATCAACGGTTTAAATCAAACGTGGCCACAGTAAATAATAATTCTAAGAGCATTAAAAAAACAAGCCTGAAGGCTTTGTGTCTTAATGCGAGGAGCATTTGTAATAAGGTGGATGAATTGGCTGCACAAATAGAGGTAAACGGATATGATTTGGTTGGGATTACGGAAACGTGGCTCAAGGATGGCCAAGACTGGGAACTCAACATCCAGGGGTATTCGATATTCAGGAAAGATAGGCAAAAAGGAACGGGGGGTGGGGTAGCATTACTGGTTAAAGAAGGGATTAACACAATTGTAATGAAGGATATTAGCTCTGATGATGTGGAATCTGTATGGGTAGAATTGAGAAATACTAAGGGAAAAAAAACATTAGTGGGAGTGGTATATAGACCTCCAAACAGTAAGGCGGAGGTTGGGGATGGCATTAAAAGAGAAATTAAAGAAGCGTGCAATAAGGGCACAGCAGTCATCATGGGTGACTTTAATCTACATATAGATTGGGCCAACCAAATTAGTAACAATACTGTGGAGGAGGAATTCCTGGAGTGTTTACGGGATGGTTTCCTGGACCAATATGTCGAAGAACCAACCAGAGATCAGGCCATCTTAGACTGGGTATTATGTAATGAGAAAGGATTAATTAGCAATCTTGTTGTACGAGGCCCCTTGGGTCAGAGCGATCATAATATGATCGAATTCTTCATTAAGATGGAGAATGAAGTAGTTGACTCAGAGACAAGGGTCCTCAATTTAAATAAAGGAAACTACGATGGTCTGAGGAGCGAGTTGGGTAGGATTGATTGGGGAATGGCACTCAAAGGGTTGACAGTGGATAGGCAATGGGAAACATTCAAAGACCAAATGGATTAGCTACAGAATTTGTTCATCCCAGTTTGGCATAGAAATAAAACAAAAAAGGTGACTCAACCGTGGCTAACAAGGGAAATTAGGGATAGCATAAGATCCAAGGAGAGGACATATAAATTGGCTAGAAAAAGCAATAATCCTGAGGATTGGGAGCAGTTTAGGAGTCAACAAAGGAGGACAAAGGGATTAATTAAGAAAGGGAAAATATAATATGAGAGTAAGCTTGCAGGGAACATAAAAACTGACTGTAAAAGCTTTTATAGGTATGTGAAGAGAAAAAAGATTGGTGAAGTCAAGCGTAGGTCCCTTACAGTCAGAATCAGGGGAATTTATAATGGGAAACAAGGAAATGGCAGACCAACTAAATACATACTTTGGTTCTGTCTTCACAAAGGAGGACACAAATAACCTCCCAGAGATGTCGGGGAACATAGGGTCTGATGAAAGGGAGGAACTGAAAGAAATCAGTATTTGTAGGGAAATGGTGTTAGGAAAATTGATGGGACTGAAGGCTGATAAATCCCCAGGGCCTGATGGTCTACATCCCAGGGTACTTAAGGAAGTGGCCCTAGAGATAGTAGATGCATTGCTGGTCATCTTCCAGAACTCGATAGACTCTGGAACGGTACCCATGGATTGGAGGGTAGCTAATGTTACCCCACTATTCAAAAAAGGTGGTAGAGAAAAAGCGGGGAATTATAGACCGGTAAGCCTGACATCGGTAGTGGGGAAAATGCTGGAGTCTATTATAAAAGATGTAATAGCAGAGCACTTGGAAAGCAGTGACAGGATCGGACAAAGTCAACATGGATTTACAAAAGATAAATCATGCTTGACTAATCTACTGGAATTTTTTGAGGATGTAACTGGTAAAATAGATAAGGGAGAACCAGTGGATGTGGTGTATTTGGACTTTCAGAAGGGTTTCGATAAGGTCCCACATAAGAGATTAGCGTGCAAAATTAAGGCACATGGGATTGGGGGCAAAGTATTGACTTGGATAGAGAACTGGTTGGCGGACAGAAAGCAAAGAGTTGGAATAAACGGATCATTTTCCGAGTGGCAGGCAGTGACTAGTGGGGTACCGCAAGGATCGGTCCTAGGACCCCAGCTGTTCACAATATATATTAATTATCTAGACGAGGGAATTGGATGTAATATCTCCAAATTTGCAGATGACACAAAGCTGGGTGGGAGGGTAAGCTGTGAGGAGGATGTCGTGAAACTCCAGTACGATTTGGACAGGTTGGGTGATTGGGCAGAAACATGGCAAATGCACTATAATGTGGATAAATGTGAGGTTATCCACCTTGGTGGCAAAAACAGGAAGGCAGATTATTATTTGAATGGCAATAGATTGGGAGAAGGGGAAGTGCAAAGAGACCTGGGTGTTATTGTGCACCAGTCGCTGAAGGTAAGCATGCAGGTGCAGCAGGCGGTTAAGAAGGCAAATGGTATGCTGGCCTTCGTAGCAAGAGGGTTCGAGTACAGGAACAAGGATGTATTGCTACAGTTGTACAGGGCCTTGGTGAGACCGCACCTTGAGTATTGTGTGCAGTTTTGGTCACCTTACCTGAGGAAGGATGTTCTTGCCATGGAGGGAGTGCAGCGAAGATTCACCAGGCTGGTACCTGGGATGGCAGGAATGACGTATGAGGAGAGATTGTGTCGATTGGGCTTATACTCACTGGAGTTTAGAAGATTGAGAGGGGATCTCATCGAAACCTATAAAATTCTGTCAGGTCTGGACAGACTACATGCAGGAAGGATGTTTCCGATGGCCGGGGAGTCCAGAACCAGGGGTCATAGTCTAAGGATAAGGGGTAAGCCATTTAGAACTGAAATGAGGAGGAACTTCTTCACCCAGAGAGTGGTGAACCTGTGGAATTCTCTGCCACAGAGGGCGGTGGAGGCCAGTTCATTAAATATATTCAAGAAAGAGTTGGATATATTTCTTCATGCTAAAGGGATCAAGGGATATGAGGAGAAGGCAGGGACAGGGTACTGAATTTGAATGATCAGCCATGATCTTATTGAATGGCGGAGCAGGCTCGAAGGGCCGAATGGCCTACTCCTGCTCCTATCTTCTATGTTTCTATGTTTCTAAGAGGAAGCATGTGCACATTTCCGTCCGCAAGTGCGCCACCTGCCATATTAGGTAAAGACTTAAAATATGTGTCCTTTATTCAAGTCTGAAATAGCTGTTAGACCCTTTGCATGTGCAAATAAGGGGCCCAATGCCTGTTTCAGGTCCCCTCTCCAAGATTGGTTTGTCCTGAGGCAACCGGTGCACTCAAATACACCAGGCCTAGGGATCACTTGCTAGGCCCATCCAAGAAGGTAAGTAACTTACCTAAATGTGGAGCCAGGAGGAGCAGAAGTGCTCTTCCTGAGCTCACATTAAAGGAACCAATTAAAGAAACCAACCAATTGCTCCCTGCTCCAGACCCCCGATCTTGAGCCGGCTATGTCCTCCAACCCAGGACCCAATTACCTGAGGGCCGCTGCTTTTCACCGGCAGGCTCTGGGGAGTCTCGGGCCTCACCATTCAGGCGTGTCCAATATTGGGCGCATTAATTTCTGGGCCAGTGTTTGGGCCATGGACAACTGTGCAGAAGAAACAAAGGAACAGGTATTGCATCTGAAACAGTTGAATGGGGAATCACCCGGAGAAGAAGAGCTGGTAGTGAGAGTGAACAAACAGTGAATGAGAGGGTCACGAATGCAATATGAGCTCTTTTTCCTGGTGAAAATAATGATCACCTACCCCTCATTAGCTGTTAACTGATGTCAGAAAGAACAGTCCTGCACATCAATACTTTGGTTTGTAAATTTTTGGGAAAATAAACAACTCAGTTTTTCGTCTACTCTCTGTTGAACTTTAGTTTCCATGGGGAGTTGTTAGTTGGCTGGAAGGGCTTGCAAACAAATTATTCTCTGACTACCAGCAACGTCACACCATGATTGCCTGAGAGGTTAACAATTGGATCAAGGGAAACTAATTAATTCACCCCTCCACACTTCTTTTCACAAAGGGTCAGCAACGTATGGAATAGATTGCCAGAAAGTACAGTGAGTATGGATTCCTTATAGACCTTCTGAGGAAGCCTGTCAAGTACATGTAAATAGAAGACAATTCAAGTTATAGAAGGTAGGTGGGGCAAGTAGTGACTAGTGTTATCGGTTACTGCAGTCTCCTGGAACTTGCTTATCTTTGAGGGACAGAGAGGAATTCCCCAGAGTTTTTTTACTTAAATTGGCCTATGGTATTTCCTCTGATTTCTTTTGCCTCTTCCATGCGACTGCATGACTGTGGGTGGGTTGATGATGCACATAGGTGGCACCATGGTGGTGACCAATTGGTCTTGGCCCTCTTTTTTTTGTTCTCTTTACCCTATTCCCACTAAACTGCTGACCATCCAATTTCCCTTCCTGCCCCACCTGCTAGCTGACATTGTAAATGGTTCCCTCCCCTCCGGTACTGTCTCCCTACGCTTCAAATCTTCTGTCATCATCCCTTTCCTCAAAAAACCTACTCTTAAACCCTTTGTCCTTGTAAACTACTGCCCCATTTCCAGCCTTCCTTTCCTCTGCAAAGTTCTTGAACGTGTTGTCGCCTCCCAAATCCATGCCATCTTTCCCACAACACCATGTTTGAATCTCTCCAATCAGGTTTCTGCCACAGCACCGAAACGGCCATTATCAATGTCACAAAGGACATCCTTTGTGACTGTGACCATAGTACACTAACCTGCCTCATCCACCTCGACCTCTCTGCAGCCTTTGACATGTTTGACCACACCATCCTCCTCCAAAGCACCTCCGTTGTCCATCTGAGTGGGACTGCTCTCGCCTGGTTCAACTCTTACCTATCCAGTCGTAGCCAGAGAATCTCCTGCATGGCTTCTCATCTCATCCCCGCACCTACCTCTCGGGTCTCCCAAGGATCTATCCTTGGCCCTCTCTTATTTCTCATCTTCATGCTGCCCCTCGGCAACATCAACCGAAGACATGACAACAGGTTCCACATGTACGCTGGTGACACCCAGCTCCATCTCATCACCACCTCTCTCGACTCCTTCACTGCCTCAGTGTTGTCAGCCTGCTTGTCCCCACCAGAGAGATTTGAACACAAGGATGACAATTTTAAAATTATGATGTTGCTGGACTAGGTGGGTGAATGAGATTTGGTGCGAGTTAGGATACTGGCAGCAGAGTTTTGGATGAGCTCAGGTTTACAGAGGGTAGAAGGTGGGAGTTTGGCTCAGAAAGCATTGGAATAGTTGACTCTTGAGGTAACAAAGGCATGGATGAGAGTTTCAGCAGCAGATGAACTGAGGCAGGGGTGGAGAACGGAGCTATTACAGTGTTGGAAGTAGGCGGTCATCATGATGGAGAGGATATGAGTTCAAATAGGACGTGAAGTTGCGAACAGTCCAATTCAGCCTCAGACAATGGCTAGAGAGGAGGATGTAGTTTAGACCCTAAGCTATGGAATTCACTCCCTTAACCTCTCAGTCTCTCCACCTCTCTTCTCCTTTAAGATGCTCCTTAAAATTTACCTCTGACTGAACTTTTAATCACCTGTCCTAATATCGCCTTCTTTGGCTCGATATCAATTCTTGACATTATGTTCTTGCGAAGTGCCTTGTGATGTTTTCCTACATTAATGGCACTATATAAATGTAAGTTGTAGTTGTATGTTTTGTATGATAATGAAGCTGTGTTACTGTCACTTCCCTGGCAAGGCTCAGTTGCATCCACTTTCTGCTATCATTTGGTGCAACGACCTGGTTGATCCTGCCCTTAGAATCAACCCCAACTTCAAAGGTCATCAGGGACCCCCTGCAGCAAATACAGCCCATGATAAACATACAGCCTTACCAATCACATTGTGTGATAAATGATTGCTGCCTCATATGTATAGGATATGGAATTTATTAACAGTTACTTTATTATAAAAGCTCAAATGAAACTGCTTTCCTGTGAGCTATCTCCATTTAGAAAAATAGCTGTGTGCCTCTCCTCAGTATCAGGAGCTACCAGTTTAGCCATAGCAACTCCCACTATTACCACAGAAAGCTCCGATGAAGTGATCAGTACCACAAATAAATTATGCCTGTGCTAAATGACTGAAATGAAATACTCTCAAACGTTGTGTTACTTGCTCCCAGTATCCTCCATATCACCACCACTTTAATTATCCATCATAATTAAATGATAAAGCCATCTACTGATATAAACAATTAAAACAATATACTTTTAATTGCCTACCAAAACCAATTATAAAACAAACAAATAAAATTGAGTAAAGCAAACATCTGTACCATTTACTAATAACCAGCAGGGATACACACCCCATTCACTGCATCCTCTTCAATCACTACCAACCAAATGATGGCATCACATACACCGCAATGCTGATGGTTGCTGAATATTTTGTAGCACTACTTTAGATTTTTGGATTTAGAAAGGGCTCTCCTGTTCCTCCACTCCTGAAGGTGATGATTTGTGGGGGGCAAGTCCAGAACATTGGCAGATCTCTGGGATCTTGCTTAATTCACCATTCTTCATCTGTGAATCCACATAGGAAGAATGTGATCTGACCATGGGTAGTATCACAATCAAACTCCATCTTCTCTTCACTTCGCATCCCCACATGCATATTTCTAAATGGGTTTACTGGGTCAATTATAAAAATCCTTATTGCCAAAGCAGCAAAAACTAGCTCAATATGGTGACTTAAAAAAATGAAAGACTTGCATGACCACCAGACGTCTCAAAGCGCTTTACAGCCAATGAAGTACTTTTGAAGTGGAGTCACTGTTTTAATGTAGGCAGCCAATTTGCGCACAGCATGGTCCCACAAACAGCAATGTGATAATGACCAGATAATCTGTTTTTGTTATGTTGGTTGAAGGATAACTATTGGCCAGGATACTGGGGATAACTCCCCTGCACTTCTTCAAAAATAGTGCCATGGGATCTTTTACGTCCACGTTTTGCATTTTAAATGAGAGGACAGGGTCTCGGTTTAACATCTCATCTGCACTGCACTGGAATGTCAGCCTAGCTTTATGTGCTCAAGTGCCTGGAGCGGCACTTGAACCTGTTGTGTATGTACCTTTAAGAGAGAACTGTTTTACAGCTCCTGTATACTGTAGTACCGGCAGTGACCACACCTGTATATAAAGCCGGAGCAGGCTTCTGTACTTCAGTCTTGAGACTACTCTACTCCAGTAAATACCTGTTGATTGTTAAGTTACAGCATCCGTGTAGTTCTTGGGGAAACATCCTATTTAAAGAATCACAGATCTAACAATGGCGACGAGTGTTGATTCGAATCTACCTGCAACTCTGCATTTCCCTTCGAGGATTCGCTCCGGGAGGGCGGTGGAAGAAAGTCGAGGCCAGAAACACGGGCGTTGACCATGAGCAACCGCCCAGTCATCCGGCAGAGAGTGAACATCGCAGGGGAGGCTGTGGAGAGCCGGGCTTGGTTCCCCAGCCATGACGATCAGCAACAGACTGATGACAGGTACAGCGCAGACCCTTCCCGGACAGCGGCGGCTGGAGCCGACCGACGGCAGAGAAAAAGCCGAGCAGCGTCGAAGGGGTAAGATAGAGGGTGAAGCGCACAAAGCAGCAGCCGGATTCAGGACCGAGCGGCGGAAACGGGAAAGGCGCACAGAAAAAAAAAAACAACGCACAGAGCACAGCCAGGGCTCAAGGGCTGAACAGTGTCCACGGGGAGAAGAAGAGAGAGCGCGGGAGACGCCATTGAGCCGCGGAGAAGAAGGAAGAGCGCGGGAGACGCCATTTTTAGAAGTCGCAGCGGAGAAGAAGGGCGAGCGCGGGAAGAAAGGAAAGCGCCGGAGACGTCATTTTGTGCCAGCGGAGAAGAAGGGAAAGCGCGGGAGATGCCATTTTTGACAGTTAAATCACACCCAGGGATGCCGAAGAGTGGCAGTATCTCTACGTTCGACAATGAAGTCGAAGATTGGGCGACATATGTGGAACGTATTAAGGTGTACGGCAGGGCAAATGAAGTGCCAGATGCTAGGAAAGCACTGGTTTTGTTAAATTCCATGGGTGCAAAAACTTATGGGTTACTGCGAAACCTAATAACCCCAGAGAAGCCTGTGAATAAGAATTTCGAAAGCATAGTAGAAATCCTACAGGACCTCTTAAACCCCACACCGCTGCTGATAGCTGAATGATTTAAGTTCCATAAAAGGAACCAACACAAAGACGAAAGCAATGCTGAGTACTTAACGGAACTGCGCAAGCTATCGAAACACTGCCAGTTTGGAGTGGGACTAGCAGATACGTTAAGGGACAAGTTTGTGTGTGGGCTTCAAAGTGAAGGAACCCAGAAACGGCTTCTATCAGAAAAGGATCTTACGCTGGACAAGGCTTTCAGTATGGCAGTATCACACAAAGCAGCCGCAAGGGGCGCTGCAGAGATACAACGGAGACCGCAAGAATATGGCACCAATGAAATGTCCTATGGAACAGGGAAGTGTTATCGCTGCGGCAGAACAACACACGACCAGAAGGATTGTTGGTTCAAGGACCAAGTGTGCAGACAGTGTGGAAAAGCAGGACACATAGCAAGAGTCTGCAGGTCTGGGAAGAAAACCAACAGCAAGAAATCTCCACAGGAGAAGTACAAAAAGGTACACAAGGTGATGGACTGTAGTTCAGACGAACAGAAAAGTGACACAGACTCCGGAAGCAAGGAGCTGGGTTGTCTGAAACTACATAAGGTAACCAAAATGGAGGATCACCAGACTATCTGGGTTACACTCAAGATAGACAGAGTCCAAGTGAAAATGGAATTGGACACAGGATCAGCCCTAACAGTCATAAACCAAAGGGACTACAAGCGGCTATTTTCACATATATCCTTGAAAGCTACAGAGATTGTCTTGAAGATGTACACAGGGCAAAAAGTCTACCCCAAAGGAAAAATAAGGGTGAAAGTGATATACAAAGGCCAGGAAATACCTAAAATTGACTTATATGTATTGCCAGATGGAGGACCACCACTGCTAGGACGTGAATGGATCCAGAAGATACAATTAGATTGGCATTCCATACAGGCACTGAAGGTTGAGGCCAAAAAGGATGACGACGTCACACCTGGACGACTGTCAAAAATGCTAACTGACGCAAAAGAAGTGTTCCAGGAGGGACTCGGAACACTAAAAGGCATAACAGCAACGATTAAAATAGAGGAAAATGCAAGCCCAAAGTTTCTTAAGGCCAGACCGGTGCCTTATGTGATCAGACCAGCCGTCGAAGCAGAGCTGGAAGGGTTGGAACATTCAGGAGTACTGTCCAAAGTAGACTGGAGCGAGTGGGCTACACCCATCGTTCCTGTAATGAAGAGGTCGTTGAGTAATACGCCTGGGGAACAAAAGAAGGTCCGCATCTGTGGGGATTTTAAGGTGATAATGGACCACAGTTTGTGTCCGAAGAGTTTCGAAAATTTATGAGAAGGAATGGGGTAAGGCATTACACATCCGCCCCGTATCATCCAGCCACAAATGGATTGGCTGAAAGGTTCATACAAACCTTTAAAAAGGCGATAAAGGCCATGTGCGACGATGAAATTCCACTACAGCATAAGGTGGACAATTTCCTATTAGCCTACAGAAATGCGACACATGCAGTTACCAACCAGACCCCGGCCATGATGTTCTTTAACCGAAGGTTGAGATCTCGTCTGGATTTGCTCAGACCCAATGTGCGAAGAAATGTTGAGGATAAACAATTCCAGCACATCAATGAGAAGCCGACAAGGAGCTTGAATGTAGGACAACCAGTCTTGGCCCGTGACTACCGAACAGAGAAATGGCAACCCGGAACGATATGCACAAGGCAGGGGCCATTAATGTACACAGTGGTTGTCGGGGAGAACATTGTTAGACGCCACGTCGATCTGATCTTAGCGTCACAGGAACGAGTCAACCCCACGTCTTGAGTACCTGGGGATGAACCCGACATACCGGTAGCATCTACCTCAGAACCAGTAGCAGTGGAAACCGATGAACTAACCGACGAAAAGGGGCCAGAATCGCCTCCGTACCAAGAACAAGAACCTCAGGAAAGGCGCTATCCCGAAAGGATCAGGAAGCCGCCCCAAAGACTGAATCTATAAATGGGCTATTTTCAGTTAATGTTGCATGTTAAAAATGTTAATTGTTAAATGAATGTTATGGTACTGTTAATCTAAAAGGGGAGGAATTGTTGTGTATGTACCTTTAAGAGAGAACTGTTTTACAGCTCCTGTATACTGTAGTACCGGCAGTGACCACACCTGTATATAAAGCCAGAGCAGGCTTCTGTACTTCAGTCTTGAGACTACTCTACTCCAGTAAATACCTGTTGATTGTTAAGTTACAGCATCCGTGTAGTTCTTGGGGAAACATCCTATTTAAAGAATCACAGATCTAACAGAACCCACAACCTTCTGATTCAGAGGCGAGTGTCCTACCAACTGAGCCACAGCTGATACTGTTCATTCACTGTTATTCACTAAGCCATCAGAGAAGTTTTTGCGTTGCTACCTTAGTTTTCTGTCCTGCCATAGAAAAAAATCACCTTCCTTTACAAACTCTTCTGCTGAAATGTAAGTATATATTTTAATAAAATAACTCAAAATCTTGAATATACAATCTCTAAATGGAATACTGATTCTGAATTAGTTTAACATATATTGAAGGTATGCACCAGTGAAGTAGCCCCGTATAAATCAGGAGTGTGGTCTCCTGCACCGAGGTAAATATGAAATTCAACAACTTCTTAGACAGTATCCTTTCTTTTCTTCCCTCCAATTTTGATTCATGCTGGAATATGGTTCTACATGTCCCAACAGCTTTCTGGCGCCTTCCTCAGAAACCATTTGTCTTGTTTGAACTGGAACAGTGAATTTTGGCAGCGTATTCTAACATGGGAGCATCAAGGCCCAATCGGTCTGCAGCAGACACACACACACGTGCTTTTCACAAGGAGTCACTGGCTAGTGGTCAAGTTCAGGAACCCCGGCTGATGTTTGTCCTCCCTACTCCCATTGAGACTGGCTGCAACGCCCCCTACCACCGGGCTGAATATCCCCTACATGGCTGTGTGCGCGGAAGGAGTTATTGCCGCTGGTCCGTGTGTAGCTTTTGACAGCTACCAACCATTGAGTTACTGCTGGAGGCGTGCGTTGCTGCAGCCAATGGGCTCGGGCACCACCTGGAGCAGCACATGTTTACACTGAGGGGGCGGAGAGCATTCCGCCGGTACAGTGGGGAATCTCAGGGAAAGCATGGAAAAATCTCACCGGAGTCAGGATCGGGCGACCAGACTCGGAAAGGGGAGGCCAGGCTATTAGTCGGAATGACTGAAGAGAAACACCCAACTGTGGACCCATATTGCGTTTTAATAATCTGCAAATGAATCAGGCTCTTTGTGCACGTGCACGGCTGTGTGTATTTACTTTCACCAACTGAAATGTTCAAGTGATCATTAAATGGGTTTAAATAATATGGGGACAAAAAAAGTACATTTAAAAGTTATTTTACTAGGGGGACGAATTCGAGAAGCCAAATGATCTCTTTTTAAAATTTTCCATTCAAATTACCCCCTTTGCTTCTACGTATTACAATTATTCGGGAAGAATATCACAGCTATCTGACATTTAGTCCTCACTTTATAGTTTTAATTTCCCTGTTCCTGAATGTGTTGTTAAAAAGAATCATTGTATTTTTAAAGTCATGAACAGGCAGTCATTCCGCTGTTTTTGCAGAAGTCCACTCCGAATTTTGCAAGTTGCAATGTCAGCTTTGCGAAGACTACAAAAACAAACAACTCTGCTCTGAACGCCGGGCGGTTTGCGGTTTGGTTTGTTTTTTTAAATTAAAAATCTAGTTATTTTGCAGTTGCATCTTTTGCATTTAATTTCTTACAGTAAAAGCAAGCGAAGTGGGGGGAAAAGCTCGCGATGCAAGCTCGCCGTTCTGCAAAGAGATCGATTTTGGAAAGCCGGGTTTGCGCTCCGAGTCCGGCCGGGGATGGGCAGCTCATCCCCGGGGTGATCCAGGCGCTCAAATCGGAGAACAAGGAGTCCGGGGGGCGATGCAACCTCTACACGGTGATGCTGGAGGATGGGACCCTGAGGGAATACCCCGAGGAGGAGATCGTGGTGGTGGGACCCGGCTTCCACAACCACGGCAACAAAGTGCAGCTGAAATGCAGAGAGAAGGTGTGTAACTGCATGTGTGAATAGGCTTGTGTCTGTGTGTGTGCGATCGTGTGCATCCCAGTGCTGCCACACCGCCAACAAGGGGCAGAGATTCACACCAACACCATCTGCAGCCCAGCCGCCCCCTCCTCACCCCGCCCGGTCAATCCGGAGGGTCCAACCCCCAACCCCACTCCTCCCAACCCCTTGTGGATCTCAGTGTCGAGGAAGAGGGCGGATCATTCATTCCCATCATGACCCCAGCTAGTTATTTGGAAAGGTTAAAGCCCTTCACCCGTCACCAACCTCAGTGTAATAGCTGGACCCGAATCCTCACCTATCTGCTGCTGGGTTTTTTCCCCCTTCGTCTTTGTGCTAAATAATTTTCACCAGTCTTTTTTGAAATATTAGAATTTAAATTTTATGCCGGGGTCGTTTTTGTCGCAATCGAGGTGTAAAATGTTAAAGTAATCAGCATCTTAAATATACGCGCGCGAGAGAGAGAGCAGAAAGCTCGGGTCAGGTTTGCAATGTTTTGCCCTCTTGGGCTGCTCACATGTGCAATGGACAGTGGACCCAGGAGCCAGCCTTCCGAGAAAGTGCAGCAACATCAGCTCAGCGCCGGCACTATACACACATCAGAAAACAGCAACACAAACAAATAAATAAACACCCATCGCAAATCCCAGAAAATTCGCGCCAAAATTCTGTGAAGGGAGAGGTAATTTTTTTTCTCCATTTAGCATGCTGGGGTTATTGTAGATCAGCAGCAGTGTGTGGAGGAGTGCTTGTTTATTGGGCTGTAATTAAGCGCTCCAATCAATCAAACCTTGATTGAATGAAAGGCAATCAACCTTGGGCGTGGGTGTGTTTTACTGATCCTTCTTACAGTACCGTCCCCGACCCAACCCAGGAGAGCGAGGAAGGAAGGGCCTCATACACTAAAATAATTGAATATGCAATGCGCAGCATTCATGGTCTCTTGGCCTGGGCACAAGCAAAGGGCATGGCCCTGGGCTCCGCCTCTCCTGTTTCGGTCAGTTTATACTCCTTGGAGCCGTGTGGTAAAATGTTCGCTGTTGCAATCAAGGAATGTGTTTGTTTAATCACAGAACGGAAATACTTCTACAAGAACATTTAATAAAAACAGCACACACGGAACAGTGCAATGTATAGGGTGCCGGTTTTGATCAATATTAATGCAGCTGCATTAGCATAAAAGTATGCAGTTGAAGCTAGCTGTAACAAAGATAGATGTCTCATGAAAATTATCCTAGGGCTTGCTGGGAGCAAAGGGGACTTTTGAGATACATAGTTGATGTACCTTTCCTGTTTAATTTTGTTTGATACCAATATTGTAATTTATTATTTAAGAATACTGTATGTTGTTTGCGTTTAGTGTTCTGGGACCATACTCTTAAAATTCCTGACCATAATTCATGTAAACATGAGAAACGTTAAGGATTGAAAAAGGCCATCAAAGTTCAACCCTCCAGTTAATTAACTCTCCCATCACAGCAACCAACCATATTCTGAATAACCCCAATGTTTTTGTCTCTACTATCTTTCGTGCATGATTTTTGTGTTATTTTGATATCTGGAATGACTTGAACATCAGTGTAATGTACAGGATTTATACTGAAAAGCAATTATAGAAAATAGGGGAATTGTGCTGTGGATGCAGTACAGTGGCTAAATGTGTTGAAGCTTCAATGAGTTGTGCCATTGAGTGGTAGGATGGAGATTTGTGCTTATGATTCTGCACAACATAGTTCCATGCTCAAAAACCTCCAAGTGCCTCCTAGAGGTGGGAGGGTAATTTGAAAGGGCCGTTGTCCCAGGTTGCTCTGGCACACCATTTATAGGCTGGATCTGGAGTGTAGAACAGTACTGGTGGACACTTGGGGCTGGATTTTGCCAGGCCCGAGGAGGCGGATTTGAAGGTGGATCAGGTGGGAAAGTTGCCAAAAATGGCATCGCGCTCCGATCCCGCCTCCAAGCAACTTTCCCAAATGCGGGCTTTCAGACCCCGTTTCGGCCCTTAAGGCACTTAACAACCACTTACGTGCCTCTGTAATGCCATTTTGAGAGGCCTTTCAAAGTTTAACACATTTCTCGCATGCTGTATGTCTCCCCTGGAACACGCCAGTTAATCCTGGCGGGCTCACAAGTGGATGGCTTACTAACAGCTGCAGCTCCACCATAAAAAAGGCATTTTCCACAATGATCATTTGCAGGTGGCAGAACTTTCTTTTCTCAGGTCCGGGAAATTTTTTTGCAGGGTTACTGATTTTGAAAGTTTTGAAGCTGAGATCCGTCTCCACTGTGACCTCCTGGGAAACCCTTCTCCCCACCTTGACTGAGCGCTTCCTCAATTGAGGTATATACCTGCAGCATGGGAACCATTTATTTCCTTTTCTCCTGGACCTCAGATTCGGACGAAGACCAGCCGTGGCAGCAGCAGAACCCGGAACAACAGCAGCGCCACCAGCAGGAGCAACAACAGAAGCGCCAACCTGCAGCTCACTCACCTGAAGCTGCACAGGCCAGAAGGCGCCAACGCAGGGAAGGACATCTGGCAGGCTTTCCAAGGGTGCAGGGCATCGTTTACTGCACACATGTGGCCCTTAAGGCATCCCATTGCAATCCAGGTATTTTTGTCAACCGCAAGGGTTTCCACTCCCTCAACATGCAGCTGGTGTGTAACCACAATAAGGAAATTTTGCATGTTGGTGCCAAGTACCCTGGCAGCTGCCATGACTCGTTCATCCTGCGACAGTCTAGTGTGTCTCCGCTCTTCAGTCTGCCAAACCAACTTTGCGGATGGCTACTTGGAGACAAGGGCTATCCCCTGAAGACGTGGCTAATGACGCCGTTGAGGAGGCCATACAACGAAGTTGAGGAGAGCTTCAACTCCAGCCACATTTCCACCAGATCCATTATCGAGCAAACCATCGGCTTGCTGAGGATGCGATTCAGATGCCTTGATAGATCAGGTGGAGCCCTGCAGTACTCAGCAGCCAGGGTCTTCAGAATCGTCGTGGTCTGCTGTGCACTTCACAACATGGCACAGCATCGTGGCTTGCAGCTGCCTGAGGTACAAGTGGCTCATCGCATAGCCTCCTCAGATGAGGAGGAGGAGGAGAGCAACAACGAACAGCTTGCGGAGGCGCATCAACCAGCAGCAGCACACGAGAACATTGCTGCCTGGGATGCAAGGGATGCACTGATCTTGGCCAGATTTACTTAGGCTGCCCAATCAAACACATTTGGCTCGCACCTTCTTATCACACCATCGACAATGGACAAGAGCCTGCAGCTTCCTATCACTCTGACCACCATACTGACAATTCCAAGTCGCCCTGAGCCCTCAATGTGGAAGTCCCATTTGTGAAATGACACAGCCCACAACTTCAACAGTCACGGATGACATTTCACAATTAAACACAACAGAACACCTAAGTGACTACCCTTGTGACTACTTGTACTTTATCTTCCTCTTATGCATGCTCCTACGTGGTGCTTCCCCTGTGGCTTCAGCAGATGTGGAGGCCCCTTGCTCACTTTCATGCTGCTCCTGCCTCGACACCTTTGGCGGGCATCCTCTGGGGTTGCGAACCTGTGAGGGCTCGCCAATAGTCTGCTGCTCCTGCGGCTGTGCAGGGGATGAGACGCCCATCTCAGTTGGGTGAGGACTCTGGTGGGGCTCTGACCGAGGGCTCTGCAGTGGCATGGAAGTGTGAGCACTTGGAGAGGAGCCCCCACTTCCTTGTTGTCTACCACCAACATATCTCTCATGGGTCAGCCCCACTTCAGAGCTAGCAAGTGGCTTGACAGCACCATGCTGGACTTCAGGGGGGCCACGAGGACCCGTTTCTGAACTGGCAGTCCTACTCCAGAGGACTTCCATGAAGCTCTGGTTTCTCTGCTCAATAGCTGTCCATCGCTCCTCCAGAGATTTCCGTCTATTCTTAACTATGACCATGTTTTCAACACTCGGGCAACTTAGCTCCTCCATGGCCGTAGCCATCCTCTCCTCGGCTGTAGCCATCCTCTCCTCTGCCGTAGCCATCCTTTCCATGGAGGTTGCCATCCTTTCCATGGTGATAAGTTCATGCGCCAATGCCGCCACAAAGACTCTGCTCATGTTAGCGATGGACTCTTCCATCCACTTCACACTCGCAGTGACCCTGGAGACAAAAACTACCAGAGACTTCTGCACCTGTTCCTGAAGCTCCAGCACTGCTCTCCTTCTGGATGGACTCTGAGGCACGGGGTCGACATGCAGCTGAGCCGAGCTGGGAGCGCCCTGAGCCCTCCGAAGAGGACTCTCCACAGCTGTCCCTGTCTCCACCATCTGCTGGTGCTCACTTGTGAGCTGTGATACACCAGGTGACAACACTACTCTATATCCCGAAAGTCCCACCGAGGTGTGAGTGTCTGCGCTGGTGCTGGGTACGTTTAATTCTGGTGACGCTGCACCCTCAGAGGTTGCAGCTTCCTCTGAGGCATCTTGTGGCTGAGGCTGTTCCTCCTGGACAGTAGGGACTGGGGCTGTCGATGGTCCTGTGGGGGAGTAAAGGAAAGATATGTGAGATAAATGTTGCATGCACATGGAATTGTGCAGATGATCATAAGTCAGTCTGTTCGAGCATCAGAATCGGTATCAGTCACTCATGCAATGTCAATGAGAGAGATGTAAAACTATTCTGTCACCAGCTTGCTCTGATGCGCCCGTCTGTCCGTCCCCCACTTGCGCATCCTCCTCGATTCCCACGATCTCAAGGGCCGCCTCCTCAGCGCTGGTAAGCTGGGCTATTGAGGATGGCCCTCCACTTGTCTTCGCCCTTTCTCTCTTATTGTGGGCTCTCTTTTCCTGCAATGAGGGACACAAGTGGAGTTTGAGTGAGAATGAAGGAGTGAGTGTAGAGAATCCATTGCATAGATTCTTAGAAGGACACAAAGATAGAGTGAGGTCCCAAGACCAAGTGTCCTCCCTGTGTGTTGTAAGTTGTTGTCATAGCATAACAGTGATAGGGAGTGCGAGGGCTGCATAGTCGAATAGTTAAGTGAGTGTGAACATACAGAGAGAGGGAATAGTTAAGGGTGCAGGGATGTAAGGGTCAAGTGGGATGTGGAGGAGGAGGTTGACAATGAAGAGTGCTGGTGATGAGAGACGATGGGGAGCAGATTGAGGATCATGTTGATGTAATACTCACTTTTCCTGTGCGGAGAAGGTCATGAAACCTCTTTCTGCACTGCAGTCAGGTTCTGCTGCACATTGAGATGGCACTGACCTCCTGTGCCACTTGCAGCCACACAGCTTTGGTCTGCTGGGGAGGCTTTTTCCTCCCAGATGAAGGAAACAGCACTTCCTTCTGAGCTCTTGCTCCCTCCAGAGCTTGGAGGGAGTCCTCATCAAAGCGAGGTGCGCACTTGGGCCTTGAGCTTGCCATGTTTGCACCACTAATCCCTCAGAAGTCTCAGCAACAAAGTTGTGAGGCAGAAAATGAACCAAGGCTGCTTGCAGGCCTTAAATGCAGCTGCATAGATGACGTCATCAGAGGCGAGTTTCAGGACCAAAAGACTCATTGGGCCAGGGCTTCTCCCACACTGGAAATCATGTTCCCAATTAGGGCAAAATCGCTAAATTATCCTGCCTCACATCGGAGGTGGGGGTGGGACCCGCCGACCACCGGAACCATCCCCAAATCCAGCCCTTGGTGTCTGTCTTCTCAGTTGGGGAAGGTGTTTTGCAGATAGAAATAATAAAATAAATTAGAAAAGATCCTGGAATTGTCCAGAAGAGTTTAATCTCTGAGTAGAAGATTGATACTATAATCTTGTATAATATCATGCATATAAAGCATTTAAGAGGTGTGCATTTTCTACAGTACTGGTATTGTTGACTTGTAAACAATCCACCCACTTGGCAGCATCTGATTTGGTTGTTGAATACAAGACTGCTGCTGGTCTTTTCAGTAGCACTGTTTTTGAAGAATTTCAACAGTGCATTCTTAAAACCAGCTTCTACAGAATGCAGGGGCACCTTTTTGAGCTCGTTAAAATCAGTACTGAGAAGATTACTTAAAACCTACCACTAAGTTAGAAATACAATAGCAAAATACTGCAGATGCTGGAAATCTGAAATAACAACAGAAAATGCTGGAAATACTCAGCAGGCCAGGCAGCATCCATGGAGAGAGAAACAGAGTTAACGTGTCAGGTCTGGGACCCTTCATCAGAACTTGTTGCTTTTAGTAGCCTGTTACAAGTTGTCATCACAGTCACCCTCCGCCCCCCCCCCCCCCCCCCCCCCATAATGGCAT
Organism: Somniosus microcephalus; assembly: GCF_052327205.1. NCBI lineage: Eukaryota > Metazoa > Chordata > Chondrichthyes > Squaliformes > Somniosidae > Somniosus > Somniosus microcephalus. The sequence goes on along the minus strand of NC_140993.1, from coordinate 175,668,585 downwards.
TGTGAAAATGCCACACACAATGTTTCCTTTAAGCTGTGCGGCTGGAGCTCCTGCGCAGCCGGCTCACCGGCTTTTAAATGGGATAAACTGCGCATGCGCGGTATTTTTAATGAGCCGAGCAGCCCCTTAAAGGGGCTGGGCACCCAAAAAAAATTATGGGAAAATTGGTCACACCACACACCGCTTGATTTTGAACTTTGCATATTCTGACTAGCTGCAACCATTTTAAAGATTTGGGATACTCACCAGCTTTTGCCAAGATTCTGAGTGGTAACTTGCTCACTGGCTGCTCTTAAAGACATAAATCCACTTTATGTGCTTTTTTTACTTTTAAGGATTTAAAAAAATTCTTTTTGTCCTTTTACCTTACTCCCTTTCCTGAATCCCTGCTCTCTCAGTCTTTGGTGGGATATGAACTGAGGTACAGAGGCACATGGAGTAGCAGGACTGCTGAGGAGCACAGGTGAGATGGAGGTGAATCACAAGGGCCACTTGGTTGTACAGAGCTTTGAAATTGCATTGAAGCAACAGTATTAGAATGCAGAATGGGCAGGATGACGATCTTGGTTCAGCATGTAAATCAGTTAAGTCACACTTAAGACCCACTATGGTGAATTTCCAGCAGCCTGCTTGTGGTTACTGCTCAGACAAGAGACATAATAAATTAATTTATTTTACACTATTTATGATGGGAGGTAATTTAGATTACCTACCCCCTACCCACACAGTAAGTTCTCATTCAGTATGGCACAGTTGGTATAGTATAGCTAATATTACAATTCTACAATAAATATTTTTTGACTTGTTTTAAACATTTATAGATTTCAATTAATGTCTATTATGGGATTTTTAGTCACATATTGGCCCAGAAATTAGGTTCGGGGGCTTGCCGCGCGTGCAAGCCCCCGATGTGCACTCACCCGGCGCGCCGACATCTGAAGCCTGGGCCTGCTTGGAATTCCTGTCACTGGCCCGGTTCAGATGTCGGCGCGCTGTGCTTGCCTGATCCAGCGACGTAGTTAGTTCGATGTGCCGGCTGGGATCAGGTGAGCACTGTGCAGCCAATCAGGGGAGGGGAAACTTCATTCATGAGTTTGATAGTAAGAACTGTCAAACTCATGAAAAGTACGGGCGCCCAAAAGACTAGTTTAACTTTAAATAAAATTTTAAAAAACATCCCAATAATTAAATAAACTATAAATAACTTTAAAAAACTATTTTAAACAATTAATAACATTTTTGAAAAAAATAATAAAAAAAAAAAATCGGGTCTAAAACTACACTTACCTTACTGTAAAGTCCTTAAAAACAATAAAGCTGTGGAAAAAATGTTATAATTTTAAGTAATAGACCACTTACCTTAAAGAATGAAGTCCTTACGTCTCCTTTTTACATTCGTAAAAAGGAGAGGCCCTTACACACACGCGCAAACCTGTGGAAAAAAAGGAATATCAGCGCGCACGCGCAGACTCCTGCGCACACGCGTTCGTCCTCTGAACCCCTTGGTTCATAGGACAGGAAATGCCGGTTTTCCGCGCATGCACTGTGCATGCTGAAAACCGGCACTTCCATCGGGCCCACGCGTGAGTACCCCGTCCGTACTCACGCGTTGGGCCCGGAATTACTGGGCCATTGTGGGATAATGCAACTTTATTAGTCAGTTCAGCATCTTGAAATGTACTCCAAATAGTTGAATCTAATTCCATCTTTACACAGGGAAATTTGTATTTAGATTGTATTTTGAAACAAAATCGCAGCATAGGCCTTGTGAATTGTGTACTGTGGTCTCCTAATATCATAAGAACACTCCCTCCAGAGATATGTTTCCTGCTGCTGTGGGCCCTTCCTGAACACATACCCGGTGAGTGACCAGGTCATCATTTTTATTCTGAATAGCGACTAATGTTACATTGACACCAATTTACAGTGTATAGAAAATTAGAAGATAGGAGCAGGAGTAGGCCATTCGGCCCCTCGAGCCTGTTCTGCCATTTAATGAGATCATGGCTGATCATCCAAATTCAGTACCCTGTCCCTGCTTTCTCCCCATATCCCTTGATCCCTTGAGCCTTAAGAAATATATCTAACTAACTCCTTCTTGAATATATTTAATGAATTGGCCTCAACTGCCTTCTGTGATAGAGAATTCCACAGGTTCACCACTCTCTGGGTGAAGAAATTCCTCCTCATCTCAGTCCTAAATGGCTTACCCCTTATCCTTAGACTGTGACCCCTGGTTCTGGACTCTCCCTCCATCGGGAACATCCTTCCTGCATCTAGTCTGTCTAGTCCTGTTAGAATTTTATAAGTTTCAATGAGATCCCCTCTCATTCTTCTAAACTCTAGTGAATATAAGCCTAATCGACCCAATCTCTCCTCATACGTCATTCCTGCCATCCCAGCTATCAGCCTGGTGAATTTTCGCTGCACTCCCTCCATGGCAAGAACATTCTTCCTCAGATAAGGCGACCAAAACTGCACACAATACTCAAGGTGCGGTCTCACCTGTACAACTGCAGCAAGACATCCTTGCTCCTGTACTCGAATCCTCTCGCTATGAAGGCCAACATACCATTTGCCTTCTTAACCGCCTGCTGCACCTGCATGCTTACCTTCAGCGACTGGTGCACAAGGACACCCAGGTCTCGTTGCACTTCCCCTTTTCCCAATCTATTGCCGTTCAGATAATAATCTGCCTTCCTGTTTTTGCCACCAAAGTGGATAACCTCTCATTTATCCACATTATACTGCATCTGCCATGCATCTGTCCAAATCATACTGGAGTTTCTCTGCATCCTCCTTGGATTTAATGGACCTACGCTTGACCTCGCCAATCTTTTTCTCTTCATATATCTATAGAAGCTTGAACAGTCACTTTTTATGTTCCCTGAAAGCTTACTCTCATACTCTATTCCACACCCTTAATTAATCCCTTTGTCCTCCTTTGCTGAATCCTAAACTGCTCCCAATCCTCAAGTTTGCTGTTTTTGCTGGCCAATTTATATGTCCTCTCCTTGGATCTTATGCTATCCCTAATTTCCCTTGTTAGCCATGGTTGAGCCACCTTTTTTGTTTTATTTTTATGCCAGACAGGGGTGAACAAATTCTGTAGTTCATCCACGCGATCTTTAAATGTTTGCCATTGCCTATCCACCATCAACCCTTTTAAGTAATGTTCCCCAATCCATCCTAGCCAACTCGTGCCTCATACCATCATAGTTTCCTTTATTTAAATTCAGGACCCTAGTCTCTGAGTCAACTACTTCACTCTCCATCTTAATGAAGAATTCTATCATATTATGATCGATCCTCCCCAAGAGGCCTCTCACAACAAGATTGCTAATTAATCCTTTCTCATTACATAATACCCAGTCTAAGATGGCCTGATCTCTAGTTGGTTCCTCGACATACTGGTCCAGGAAACCATCCCGTATACACTCTAGGAATTCCTCCTCCACAGTATTGTTACTAATTTGGTTATCCCAATTTATATGTAGATTAAAGTCAACCATGATAACTGCTGTGCCCTTATTGCACACGTCTCTAATTTCCTGTTTAATGCCATCCCCAACCTCAGCATTACTGTTTGAGAGTCTGTATACAACTCCCACTAACATTTTCTGCCCCTTGGTATTTATCAGCTCTACCCATACAGAGTCCACATCATCAGAGCTAATATCCTTCCTTGCTATTGTGTTAATCTCTTTAACCAGCAATGTTACCCCACCTCCTTTTCCTTTTTGCCTGTCCTTCCTGAATATTGAATACCCCTGGATGTTGAATTCCCAGCCTTGGTCACCCTTGAGCCATGTCTCCGTAATCTCAATTATACCATATCCGTTTACATCTATTTGCGCAGCTAATTCATCCACCTTATTACGAATGCTCCTCGCATTAAGACACAAAGCCTTCAGCCTTGTTTTTTTAACACTCTTAGTCCTTTTAGAATTATTATTTACTGTGACCCTGTTTGATTTACACCCTTGATTGCTCTGCCTTCCACTTTTGCTTTTCTCCTTCCTGTCTTTTGCTTCTATCCTTGCTTCCCTTTCCTCTGTCTCCCTGCCATTTTAGTTTAAATCCTCCCCAACAGCACTGGCAAACACTCCCCCTAGGACATCGGTCCCGGTCCTGCCCAGGTGCAAACCGTCCAGTTTGTACTGGTCCCAATGTCCCAGGAATTTGAATCCCTCCCCCTTGCACCATTCTTCTAACCACGTATTCATCTGAAATATCCTTCTATTTCTACTCTGACTAGCACGTGGCACTGGTAGCAATCCTGAGATTACTACCTTTGAGGTCCTATTTTTTAATTTACCTCCTAACTCCCTATATTCAGCTTTTAGGACCTCATCCCGTTTTTTACCTATACGTATCGTTGGTACCTATATGCACCACGACAACTGGCTGTTCACCCTCCCCCTCCAGAATGCCCTGCAGCCACTCCGAGACATCCTTGACCCTTGCACCAGGGAGGGAACATAGCATCCTGGAGTCTCGTTTGCAGCCGCAGAAACGCCTATCTATTCCCCTTACAATGGAATCCCCTATCACTATAGTTCTCCCGCTCTTTTTCTCCCTGTCCTGTGCAGCAGAACCACCCATGGTGCCAGGAAGTTGGCTGCTGCTGCCTTCCTCCGATAAGCCATCTCCCCCCAACAATATCCAAAGCAGTATCTGTTTGAGAGGGGGATGGCCACAGGGGACCCCTGCACTACCTGCCTGCACCTACTACCCTGCCTGGTGGTCACCCATTCCCTTCCTGCCTGTGCAGCTTTTACCTGTGGTGTGACCAACTCCCTAAACGTGCTATTCACGATGTCCTCGGCATCGTGAATGCTCCAGTATATATACATTCGCAGCTCCAGTACCGCAATGAGGTCTGCCAGTAGCTGTAGCTGGATACACTTCCTGCACACATGGTCGTCAGGGACACAGAAAGTGTCCCTGATTTCTCACATTGTGCAGGAGGAGCATGCCACGGGGCTGAGATGTGCTGCCATGACTTACCCATTAATTAATTGAAATAAAATTAAATCAAATCAATACCACTAATTACACTACAATTAAATGATATACTCAAGGGCCCTTGTTTACTAGCACTCCCTGCTACACAACAGAGACCTTAGAAGCTATAAACCACAAAAATTAAGACCTTCTAAACTGTATAAACTATTAACCTTACCTGTCAAACTAGAGAGTAGTATAGGTACTCACCCAGTCAGCTGCTTCCTCTTGCCCGCATCACTTTTTGAATCGTGACGTGGCTCTGGAATGCCGCTGCTGGTCTGCGAGATTGGCAAGTCTCTGAGGAAAAAAGCCCGCAAAAGTGAGTTCAAGTACTCATTGTGCTGCTGCTCTCCTGCTGCTCCCGACACAGGTCCCTTGAGTTTGTGTCTCTGGTTCAGGTAGTTGGATATGCTGTGCACAAAAGTTTTTGATTGGCCATTGCCAGCCACAGTGCAAATTTAGAAAAACATTTTTTGAATGTCAGTTTCTTGTGCCTCGATATCAACCCCCCACGGCAGGCGGGAAGAGTGCGAGGAGGGGGATTGAAAATCGGGAAAATGGGGAACACGACCCCAACCCACTGCATATGCGCATGCCCCCATATTCACGGCGGCGGGTTTCATGGCGTGTGAGTATCTCACCGTGGAGAGACTGGACACGTCATTAACATATTTAAACCAAGCTCCCACAGTGCAATTGGGAGTCTGATTTAAATTTAACAGTTGCCGCGTGGGTTCCCCAGGGCTTAGGAAACCCAACAGTTAAAGCGAGGTGGGAGCTGCCAGCTCTGGAAGGTAAGTGCCTTTTACAGCACTCCATGTGGGCCATGAGGAGCAGGAGTGCTCCCACCAAGCCTTTCAAGTAAGCCTTCGGCCTCCCCCTCTGCCGATTGCAGACCTGACTGTTCCCTCCTGCTGCAATTGCAGACCTCCCCCTGCAAGCATCGATGTCCTCTCCATGCTGCGATCGTGGCTAACCCCCTGACCCCCGCTGATATCCGCCATTTCTCCCCCCTCCCCCCCCACATTACCTCTCTCTCTTCCCCTCTCTTCCCCCCCCCCCCCCCCCGACAATCTCCGGCTTTCCCCTCACCGCCCCCCCCCCCATCCGATTGCTGGAGACCGTTCCCAAGGGGCCCCGGCTGTGGCCTCCTGCTGCTGGGTTTCCAACCCAGTAACTGGCCAGCCTGTTAGTTTGTCCGGCTGCCGAGTGGGAAACAAAAGAAAAAAATTATAATGAAGTTCTGGCATTAAATTAGTCAGCATCTCCGCGTTCCCGTTCTCAACGTGTTCCCGGTCTCAACGTGTTCCCTGGCTGTTTTCGCCCTCCCTGCAAATATCGGGGACATGGAATTTGGATGCTGACTTTCGCCTCATCACCAGTGCAAAACTAGGCCTTCGAAGTGCCCTCAGTTTAGGTGCAGTGCATAAATGCAGTTAGTTTTGTAAAATTGAGAAACCAAGATGAAAGGTCCACACCAATTGTGCAGGAAATGAGGTAAATCAGGATGTAGTGATTAGGTTATGCCAAGCCTGGATTTAAAGGACTGAATATTTTGGGAAGCAGGAAATACTGAGGGTGGTAAGGAGTTCCACGTGTCTTAGGAAAGAATGAGTTAGAGTTACAGACTATGTGATGAGTCTTGATTTTGCACAGTGGAGATGTCGGGAGGAGGAAAAGCAAGTAAGATGGTGTATTTAGAGCTTAGAACAAGCAAGAGAGGACAGTTCATAGCAGGATTCACCATAAAATCGAGAACACCAAGAAAGATTCTAATAGGTAGAGCTTGGAGGCTAGTGGTGACCAAGGGATTGCCTACAAAATCACCAGAGTGGCCATGCTAAAACCACATTGACCATCATAGATTAGGCCAGAACTACATCATAGAGTATTTGTATCATGAGCAGCGTAAAGTGCTATGGAACATTTTCCATGTTAACAACAATACCTTGGATTTATATAATGCCGTTAATGTAGTAAAATGCTCCAAGCCACTTCACAAGAGCGTTATCAAACAAAATTTGACACTGAATCACATGAGGTATTAGGACAGGAGGCAGGTTTTAAGGAATGTCTTAAAGGAGGAGAGAGAGTTGGAGAGATTTAGGGAGGGAATTCCAGACTTTAGGGCCTAGGCAGCCGAAGGCATGGCCACCAATGGTGGAGCGATGAAAATTGGGGATGTGCAAGAGGCCAGAATTGGAGGAATGCAGAGATCTCTGAGGGTTGAAGGGCTGAAGGAGGTTACAGAGATAGTATGGGGAAAGACCTCTTTAAAGCGTTATGTAAATACAAGTTCTTGTTTTCCTTTAAAAATTTGCTAGTTATTTTGAAGTTTGGCCTGACTTACCTTGGATCGGAAGAAGGAAATTTGCAGAACAGTAGAAAATTAACTGGGTTGGTGAAGTTCATGTTAGTGATTTGTATGATTTGTTATAGGAGTGAATTTAATAATCCAAATGGCATTTTTATGCTCTTAACATTCTTACATTCTTGTATTTGGCTACGATCCGTCCAAGACAGTCCACCCTAGAATTTTCCTCCCTTTCTTCGTGTAGAAAAATCCTAGACCTTCATTCATAATCTTATTTTGATGTGAAATCTTACTGTGAGGAATTGCAGATGTGAAACCGCATCCTACAATGCTATGACATACTGCATGAATCTGCACTGCGCTGTACCATCTGGATGTCTACATCTATTCAGTTCCATCAGGGCTTGCTGGATAGAGATCAGGAATGGGAAATCTAGATGATTTTCTATTTCCTAGTTCTGAGGAACTGAGACCAATAGTAGCACCCGACTCTGCCCCAGTTCAGATCAGCGAACTCCGCACAAACTGGGGTTGTAAATTGGTCTGTGTGGATTAGCTGCTCATTACCTTAACCAGCTGATAGTTAAAAAAAAAAAAACACTTTTTGAATAAATATAGGATTGAGCAAAATGTTTAAATGTATTTCTTTAATATTTAGTACAGGTACACTATCCCTTATCCGAAAGCCTTGGGACCAGCTGAGTTTCGGTTTTCGGAATTTTTCGGATTTCAGAAGGTATTATTATAAGACTGGGAAATCTGTATTTAATATAAATTTTAAAAGTTCAGGCTACCTCTTGCGACTGTTCCGTGTCTCATTCCCCTTCCTGCTTCTCTGGAAAGCCGGATATCGGCTGACTCCTACTAAGCTGGCCCGCAAATCAGGTCGGGTGGGGGGGGAGAAAAGAATATCGGACGGGCCGCGGTTCAGGTCGGGGTCGGGGGGGGGTCGGGGTCCGGGGGGGGGGTCCGGTGGGGGGGTCGGGGGAGAAAAGAATATCAGACGGGCCGCAGTTCGGGTCGGGTCGGGAGAAAAGAATATCGGAGGGGTCGGGTCGGGTCGGATGTGGGGGGGGAGAAAAGAATATCGGATGGGCCGCAGGTCGGGTCGGGGGAGAAAAGAATATCGGACGGGCCGCTGCAGCTATCGAACCGGCCGCTGTATTGTTGGGTTCACTCTCCCGGTACCTCCTTCACACTGCCCGGCTCGGCCTGCAGTCTCCTACCCAGGAGGGAACTCTGTGACCCTCTGCCCTGCTCAGCGTAAGTCGTGCGCCACTCTGGTCATGTCGTGCACATGACTTACGCTGAACGAAAAAACTTTCAGTTTTTAGAGGTTTTCGGTTTTCGGAAGTTCGGATAAAGGATAGTCTACCTGTAGCACCATTCAAAGCAGCATCTTACGGCAAATGGGTTGTTGCTCTGGAAATTGTAAAGAAAGTTCTATCGGTGATTATGGTTGAGAGTTTAATAGTAACAAGCAACTATACTTCACAGTTTGTGTAGATTTCTTCTATATTTCTGTGCTTAGTGATTTTCAGTCTCAAGGCATTACTTTTTATATTTGTTTTCGAGGCTGCATTTATCCCTAGTTGCCCTGAGGGCATTAAGAGCCAACCATGTAATGTGGTACTGGAGTCACATGTAGGCCAGACCAGGTAGGAGTGGCAGGTTCCCTTCCCAGAAGGACATTAGTGAATCAGCTGGGTTTTTACATAAATCCAGCAGCTTTTATTGTCGTCATTTTAGCTGGTGCCAGCCCACAAATTACCAGATTTAATTAATTCAGTTTACTAATTTGCCATGGTGGGATTTGCTCACATCCTTGGACATAACCACTACACCACTATGCCCAATAACTTCAGTCAAATCTTCAAATGTTCAATCATTCCTTATGTGTAGTAAACATTGGCTTGGAATTTCTTGGCAGCAGGAACAGCTCTGAAGAAATTCACCTCTATTTTTTTGTAAATCTGCTTATGTGTGTTCTTTTAAACTTAATTTGTCACTTCCAGCCTATTGAAGAAAGAAAGATTCCACAGTAACTTCTTGTAACTGAAGCTGCAGGAAAGCAATTATTTTTCATTTGCCAAACACTACAAGGGGAAATGTCAATATTGTAAAGCTGTTCATTTGTCAGTATTTTTATTTGCTTATAAACTTGTTTCCTTTTTTAATCAGCTATAATCTTATTACATTTGCAGCAGACTATTGGGGAGCTGCAGGGTGTCTGATATTTCAGCAGTGGGTGGTAAACTTAAAAAAAAAAGTTTGAAAAATTAGTACATAGTAAAGATACACTTAATTGTATTAATTTATATAGCACCCTTCATGACACTCCACAGCACTTTACAATAGTGACAACATTTCAAAAGTAAAGTTGTAATGTAGGAAACTCTGCAGTAATTTGTGCACAAATAACAAGATAATGACTAGGTAATCTGTTTTAGTGATGTTGGTTGAGGGATAAATACTGGCCAGGGCACACAAGGACGTAAGAACATAAGAATTAGGAGCAGGAGTAGGCCATATGGCCCTTCGAGCCTGCTCCACCATTCAGTAAGATCATGGCTGATCTTTGACCTCAACTCCACTTTCCTACCCGATCCCCATATCCCTTGATTCCCCCAGAGTCCAAAAACCTATCTATCTCAGCCTTGAATACACTCAATGACTCAGCATTCACAGCCCTCTGGGGTAGAGAAGTCTAAAGATTCACAACCCTCTGAGTGAAGAAATTCCTCCATCTCAGTCTTAAATGACTGACCCCTTATCCCGAGACTATGCCCCTAGTTTTAGACTCTCCAGCCAGGGGAAACAACCTCTCAGTGCCTAGCCTGTCAATCCTCCTCAGAATCTTACATGTTTCATTGAGATCACTTCTCATTCTTCTAAACTCCAGAGAGTATAGGCCCAATCTACTCAATCTCTCCTCATAGGACAACCTCAGGTATCCCAGGGATCAATCTAGTGAACCTTTGTTGCACCGCCTGTAAAGCACGTATGTCCTACCTCAGATAAGGAGACCAAAACTGTGCACAGTACTCCAGGTGTGGTCTGACCAAAGCCCTGTACAATTGTAGTAAGACTTCCTTACTCTTGTACTCCAACCCCCTTGAAATAAAGGCCAACATGCCATTTGCCTAATTGCTTGCTGTACCTGCATGCTAACTCTCTGTTTCCTGTACGAGGACACCTAAATCTTTCTGAACACCAACATTTAATAGTTGCTCACCATTAAAAAAAATATTGTTTTTCTATTCTTCCTACCAAATTGAATAATCTCACATTTCCTCACATTATACTCCATCTACCACCTTATTGCCCACTCACTTAACCTGTCTATATCCCTTTGCAGGCTCTTTTTGTCCTCCTTACAGCTTACTTTCCCATCTAGTTTTGTATCGTCAACAAACTTGGATACATTGCACTCAGTCCCTTCATTTAAGTCATTAATATAGATTGTAAATAGCTGAGGCCCAAGCACTGATCCTTGCAGCACCCCACTAGTTACAGCCTGCCAACTGGAAATTGACCCATTATCCCTACTCTCTTTTCTGTCCGTTAACCAATCCTCTATCCATGCTAATATATTACCCCCAACCCTATGAGTCCTTATCTTGCATAACAACCTTTTATGTGGCACCTTATTGAATGTCTTTTGTGAAATCTAAATATACTATATCCACTGGTTCCCCTTTATCTATCCTACTAGTTACATCTTCAAAAATCTCTAATAAATTTGTTAAACACAATTTCCCTTTCATAAAACCATATTGACTCTGCCTAATCATATTATGATTTTCTAAGTGCCCTGTTACCACTTCCTTGATAATGGATTCCAGCATTTTCCCGACAACTGATGTTAGGCTAATTTGCCTGTAGTTCTCCATTTTCTCTCTCTCTCCTTTCTTGAATAGTGGGGTCACATTTGCTACCTTCCAGTCCGCTGGGACCGTTCTAGAATCTAGGGAATTTTGGAAGATCACAACCAATGCAACTTCCAAAATTCCCTAGACATGGAAGAAAACGCCCCATCTCTTCTTAGAATAGTGTCATGGGATCTTTTATGACCACCTGAGAGGGCAGACGGGGCCTCGGTTTAACATCTCATCTGAAAGATGGCACCTCTGACAGTGCAGCACTCCCTCAGTCAGCCTAAATTATGGGTACAAGCCTCTGAATCAGAAGGTTATGGGTTCAAGTCGCACTCCAGAGACAAGAGTGCTACCTACTGAGCCATAGCTGAAACTTTAGCCAACTTCAAATTCATATAATTGTGAATTTTAATATCTTTTTTTCTCAGCTACTGGTTCTCTCCTATATGGATTTGCTGGTTACTCTTTGTCCATGCATTCACCCATCAAGAACCTCACCCCTAGTTTAAAGGGAGATTGTCACCACTTAAGTTAATTTGGGAAAGCTTTATTTTTGTAATGTGATTTGCATTGAAAAACATTAATGGGGCTGAATTTTGCCGGCACTCAGAGGGCGGGTTTGGAGGCGGGTCCGCTGTCAAAATAGCAAAGATTGACAGCGGGTAGGAAACCCGCCTCCACGCGAGTCTCCAAGGTGTTGGGTCTGTCTGCGCAGAACTGACCCGACACCAGGCGGCGGGGTTACAATTTAGATCATTAAATGGCTTGTTAACAGACAATTTAATGCTATTTTGAGGCTACCTTGCAATTTTACGTGCTCCCCCATGGGTTACCCGCTGCTCGGGGAACACGCCAGCTCACCCTGGTGTGAGTTGAGTCTGCTTTGATTTATCTGATAACCTGATAGCTGCAGAAGTGGTATAAAGGATGCCATGTTGCAGCTGTTCATTTTCAGAGCTCAGAAACTGTTGGTTACTGCATTTGTAAGACATATAGGGGGAGAAATTCGGTATCGCCCTGTTTGGTGCACAGTTATCAGCCGGGCGCAAAGTTTAGCGCCTGGCACTAATTATCGCCTCCGACTGCAAACTTGGCCTCTATCACCCCGGAGGTGATTTGAGCACTAAAT